>NC_065921.1:42162573-42522906 GCF_024586455.1 Bactrocera neohumeralis
TTGCCAAAAAAAGGTTTATTCTTCCGAAGATACAGCTAGAAGTTAAAGGAAAGAGATTTCTGTCGTGAGAACAGCCAGGGCTAAATAATTGCAACAGGCTAGACTCATATCTTGACCAAAGACAGTCAACTCAGCGGAATGGCCTCAAACCTATTTCAAAATGTTTTACGCCTCTACACCTAGGACAACAAAAATAACAACCAACGTCTTTTTCTACAAAGTTACTAATTATTTACTTAAGTTCAACGTATATTTTTTACTAAATAGCACCTAGAGACTGCAGTCTTTTGGCCTACCACTTCAATTAGAACACGTTAAGCAACTATAATTCAGCTGCGCTGGCATCCCTGAACGAGAAATACCACAAGCAATGTCAACAAAAATACTCCCGATGGCCAACGAATTCGGCTAACGTGGCTGAGCGACCACCCAAACGCTTTCGGCCGAGTCAGTTGCTCTCGTAACGGCGGATAACGCGCAACAAAACGGAAAAGTTCGAGCGCACGTTCAAATTGTCTGCAACACACACACATATATAATACCAAAGTGGCAACAACAAAAACTTGAAAATTTTTAATTAGAAATTTTTTTGGTGAAAATTTGTGAAAAAATAGAAATAAGACATTGCCAAAGTAAAATATGTGCAAAAAATTGAAATGACAAATACAAAAGCGAAGGCAATGCAATAACGTGTGCGTGTGTGTGCAGGCATTTGAAATACAGAGAAAATGAATAGTATGAAAAAAGTGCGTGCCAAGTAGGAAAGAATCGATGAATTGATTGCGTGCTGCAGTGGAGGCAGCGGGTGAGCGCGGGCGAACGGGCGAAGTCAGCTGGAATTTGAAAAAGTGAAGCATAAGCAAATGCAAAGTGAAATGTGTTGCAAATCCATATAAGAAAAAAATCACAACAACAACAGCAAAATTGGTGCGTAAGGAAAGTGAAAATTTATGTTGCAAAACATAGTTGTTGTAAGGATCTGCGCCAGCAGCGCAGTTGGCATAGATTTTTGACAACCCGCATAGCCTACTTACAGGCGTGTTGTAAAATTTCGGTAGTCACCTGTTATTGTTATTGTTGCCGCTGACACGGTTTCGGTGTTACGCCTTGTGAAATATATATACAAACATTTTTATATACTTACTCACACACACACACACACATGCATATACACGTTTAGTTAGAAGTTGAACCTCTAAGCCTGTATTTATTCATACGCTAGCTGTTTTTGGTTGTTTTACCTTCTCGGTTTTTTGCAACATTTTCTTTATCGATTAATTATGAAACAGTGACTGACAAGCGAATTCCTTATGTGTTTGGCAATAGCATACCAAAACAACAACAATAACAAGTAATAGTAGCAATGTGCATCCATACATATTAATGTTAGTACGTATGTATGTATATGTGTCTACCTATATTCACACTTTTTTATTATCTTTTCGTAACTTCTGCAATCGATAAATCAGTGCCTTACATAAATTTGTTGTTGACACACGGCGAGGCAGCAATCAAAGCACGCCACACATAAATATATACATACATACAAGCAATGTAGTATTTATAAACAGAATTTGCAACACTTGATTAGCGCACAGCTTCCGATTCGGCAACAAAAACAATAATGCAGTCTTTGACAGCTATACCTGTGCAAAGCTATATATACATAGGTATGTATGTAAATGTCAGTCTGTTCCAACTGTCAATGCGGTAGTTTGACAACATCCTTTTTGGCTCTCTCTCTTCTGGGGTTGTTAGGATTGACAGCTAAAATCAAACGTACATATCGTTTTTAGAGAAGGATAGCAGTATATTTACTGCTCCAATGCGGAGCCTTCTACAATGTGGTGACTATCTACTCCCATAGTAGGGCACCGAGACTAGTAAAAGATGTAAGCCCCCTTCGCTAGCATCGAATTATGTTTTGGTAGCCTGGCTACAGGAAACTGTGAGAAAAAGAATCATTTCTGGCCACTAAGTAAATGGTGGTCAGACAACTTTCCTCACATGCGTGAACTTCTACAGATGGCTTCATCCAATTTAAAAATTTCTCGAATATCCCGCTTTATCCAGATGATCAAATATTCCTCAGATTTCATACTTTTAGACATCCAGGTGAAATAGCGGAAACAGAAATAAAACATCTAAGAAGATTTGTGATAAATTCAGAGTGTTTTTGCTGAAACTTGATGTCAAAGTAAGGAGTTTTTCATTTGATATCACAAAAGACTGTACAATCAGTCTAAGTGCGATCCCTTCACAATGCTGAGGGAGTAAATTTTTATTACATGAATAGAGACAACTCCCCTTAAATATTATTCATTGAACCGTAAAAGCTCACCTCGACTTGATTTGACTCATCCACTTAGTGTTCTGGCTCATTTGGAGCGCCATTCGCTATTAATTTTTTATTATATTATGTCAGATTCGAGTTTATACTAATGTCTCTTCACCATTTCTTTCGCCACCTCTACTTGCCGTGGTTTGCGCAAAAGATTCGGCACTTTTGGTACGTGTCCAGCATTGACACTCTTCATATCCAAAACTTTAACCAAAATGTGTTGAATCGATCCATGGGAGATGTGGAGATCCTTTGCGATCAACAAACTAACTTTTCGTGTCGTAAACAAACAACCGCCAAACGCACACTAATTGAAATATGGAGATCTAACTTCACACGAACATAAAAAAGGTAGTGCCTAAGTAAAAAATGAGAAAAAATTAACTTCAGTTGCACCGAAGCTATAATATGCTTCAAAAATCCAAAAAAAGTATAGGCATGCGGATAAACGAACAGACAGATAGGCATGGCTAAATAGCTCATCACGCTGATTATTTACATATGTAGATATGTACTTTGTAGGGTTTCTGACGCTTCCTTTTGGATTTTACAAAGATCGTGAGAAAACCCTGTTCAGGGGTCAATTCGCCAGTATGAACTAGTCCGAGTCAAATTTGATCAGATGGTATATTCGGGACCGTTGAAAGTTATTAGATTTCATCTAGTGTTAGTATAATATATTAAGTATATAAGTTTATTTTGTACTTAAACGACGTTGGTCCAATCCCTTTGGTCATCTTCAAGATTTGGTTCAAGTTAATATTCAACAAATTTGGTTGTACCAAAAAGTAAATTTGTATTCCGATAATAAAGCAAATGAAGATCCTTTGCACCGCTATAACCTAAAAGTGAATCATTTTGGGAAAGAAAACCACCTGTTTGCCCGCAAAATGGCAATGTCACAAAATTGATTACGTATACGCCGTGTATGCCCGTCCAAAATAACCCGTTTTTAAAAGCCTGAAAATATATATTGTCATGACGCACAGAAGTATAGCCGAAAAGAGGAAACTAAACTAAAATTTTATTTTAAAAACAAAAACAAAACATTTTATTTACTGCCCACACACATACACATGCATGTGTGTGACATTTAGTGGTGACTGCATTCTGTTTGCTGAAGTGTGTTGTGTTCAAAAATAGATTTAAAATAAAATACACGCTTATGCTGAACAGACTAGACTACGCATATACACACATATATATGCAGATATATACACATATATACATAGGTACATGCAACTGTACGTCCGTACACACACACACGTGGCACAAACAGTTTACCACATGCCTGATGGTCGCTCAAGGCATTCGCTTGTGTTAATATACTATATTTATACTCCTGCAACATGTTGCTACAGAGTATAATTGTTTTGTTCACCTAACGGTTTTTTGTATCACCTAAAACGAATCGAGTTATATATAGGGTTATGTATATATGAATGATCAGGATTACGAAACGAGTTGACATCCGAGTGACTGTCGGTCTGTCCGTTCGCCCGTCAAGCTGCTTGAGTTAAAAATCCTAATGAAACTTGAAATATGAAAAATAAGTTCGTAGATGTGCGTAATGAACCACTGCCACGGCCACAAAACGCCATTAAACAAAAACCTATAAAGTACCATAACCAAACGCCAAATTAAGATCTAGAACTGTAGTTTGACGCAGAGGATCGCAGTGCCAAGGAGCACTTATGGGCTAAGATTTTTGAAAAAATGGGCGTGGCACCGCCTTATAATAGGTTTAATGTACATATATCATGGTCGCCTAAACCACTAAAGCTACAACAACCAAATTTGCTAAGCTCAAATAATATAAGAACTCCTACTCCTAGTCCGAAATTAGATGAAAGATAACCCCGCCCACTTCCCATATAACGTTACTGTTAAAAACTACTAAAAGATCAATAACTAAATTCGGCAGAGACATTAAATTTTACCCCCGTAATGGTATGATAATGCTTTAAAAGAGCCGGGATCAAAATTGGACGATGGGCGTGGCACCGCTCTCCTACAGATTAAATCACATATCTCGGAACTTTCTCGACCGATTTCAACCAAATTCGGTATATAACATTCTTCTGATATTCCTCTCTTAGAGAGCGGAAATGAGCAAAATCGGGCTACAGCCAGACCTACTTCCCATATACAACAATTTTAAATTCCATCTGTGTAGTGTACAAATCAAGAAGCAATTAATATAACGCTCAAAAAGAGCCTTTGAGGTATGTCACCTTATAAACAAAAACTGTCCAAACCGAACCTAAACTGTTTAAGTACCGAATATGAGTAGCCCGATGTCGATAGTTGACTTTTTAACGCAAATATTGGTCAATGTGTGAAATATATAGTTAAAATTTGGAGAGACTTTTTATTCCTATTAGTCCATGTATTAAAAATTAGTTTGATCTGGTCTACACTTCCCTTAGCCCCCCTATACTTAATATAAAGATCTTCGAATTTCCGGGTGACTTTGTACCGCAAATATCGGCCAATATGTGAGTTACCTCAATGAAAATGATAGAGCGTGTTTACTCATAACAGTGTATCTTTGTGCCTAAAGTGGATAAAATCGGGCGAAAACTTGACCTAGCCCCCATATAACTAACATCGAGCATCCGGCTGACTTTACTGATGATTGGTAATGGTATCTTAATGAAATCCAGGTCCAGCATGTAAAATATGTTCGGTTACAGCCGAACTTAGCGCTTCCTTACATGTTTTGATTTTATTTTAATTATTTAACTTTTTGTGTTTGATAATTTGCCAGAGTTCAATGTGAGCATGCGACGCGCTCACCCACACATCGGTGCTGATTTGCTTGTGCTCCCATCGGGCAGCGCTCGTTTGCCAGTCACACTTTTATTTCTGATATCAAAAATATATTTTACAACTTAATTTCCATGCATACGTAAATAGCGTCTAAAAACACTTAATATTTATTGTAGTTTCGTTAGTTTTGCGAGATACGAAACAGTTTTGTTTAATATTAGAACTGAACGCGTGATGGACGACATAAAGTGGGCGTGTGACAATTACATTTAACAAAAACATTTTATTTATTTTTGCGAAGCGTTAAATTAATTTTTGTGGCCTGCAAGTGGTTTCTGTTTTGCCTTTCTCTCTGCTGTCCATACAGCTGGATGTTGTCTAGTCTAAAAATAAATTTTTTCTGATTTCCCACAGCGAAGAATTTCGATTAAATGCTGCACCAGCTGAGTGCTCGACGCTGTGCCATCTATGAAGAATCTCATTTCTCTAACTTTTATACCCAGCTGATTATTGAAATGCGTTAAAAATGACGTCTATACCCTAACTACTTTGCTAGAGGTGTTTTTAGTCACGTCGTTTGCAAGAAGAAATAAAACGCATATATTTTAATGTTATGAATAAGTGTTTGACATTATGATTTAGAAATGAAGTGACAGCCGTAGCTGGCTCGAATAAATTTCAGCTGAGAGGGCCAAAATTCGACAAATAGATGCGTATGTCAGCAATAATACGCCGAATACTCTCTTCCAAGGGGTCAATCGTCTCAGACTTGTCTGCGTAAACAAGCGATTTTCCATAACCCCGCAAAAAAGGTCAACCGGTGCTAAATCGCACGATCTTGGAGGTCACGCCGCAGGCCCACGACGTTAGATAATTCGCTCATTAAAAGTTAAGTAATGACTTTAAAATTATGACCGGCTTCACTTTTGAAGAAATATGGACCAATGATTCCTTCTGCTCCTAGAGCACACCAAGCAGTTACTTATTGAAGAGGTAACGACGTATCAACATTGGTTTTTGAATTATCACCACTCCATATGCGACAATTTTGTGTACCTTTCTTTTAAAATCTTCCATAAAGTGGATGGGCATCTTTAATTGTTGCGCGCCATGACGGAAGAACTCATTCGTGGTTTCTACGATACTCTGGTACCCAGCAGCAATAGCGTTTTCTGTGTACACTGCACGGCGTCTCTAAGGATACACATTATCCACTAAAGTAAAAGTGTTGCGAAACCGATTCATGGTTGCTCGAATTACCGACTTTGCTGGACAGTTGTGAGATAAGACGCGCGAATCGAATAATTATTTTAGTAATAAATTTGCGCGAATTGTCCCAGAGTAAGTCCGTCCATTACGAAATGAAAAAAACCAACTTTGCAGAAAGTATGGCTTCATTGAAACCCATACGTCTTAAAAATGCACCTGTTAGTAGCTTTAAGATATTATCTACCGAAGAAGACAATTTGATTGTGTTTAGCCTGCCAAGCCCAGACACCTTCCAAATAACCGCCATATAGCAATGTTCTGCTCCACATTTCGACTTGTAATTAAAAGGTTGTGACAACAATTCCATTCCTTGTAATTTCTTTCATGAACGAACCCATGAAGGAGCACAAGAGGAAAATTCTTCTGGCTCTCCATCAATGCAAATTATAGACTAGTGGAGCTGCAATGGTTTTTCAATATGTTTCAAATGGTTGAGCTTTCACTCCGATAGGAGAACGGCAATAGTGGTCTTGAGTTCGGTAACTATTCGCGCAAACTCAAAACCTAGGACGTAGGGGAATCGCTGCAATCTGTCGATTAGATAACAATAATGGGTCGATGAGTTGTTCGAGCTTTTCGACTGGTAACTGGCGAATGACACGCGTGATGTTTTGCTCCAAGGCCTGAATCGAATCGAGACTTTAGACTTTACATATCTCCAGAAGTCTGACAGTGTGATATCACACGATCTTGGTGATCCATCGACCGGCTCAAACCGTGAATTTATTATCTTCACACCGAAGTGTTCTCTCAATGAATCAATTGATTGATGTAATGTGTTGGAAGTGGCGCCGTCTTGTTAAAACCAAATGTCGCCGAGATCACAAGCTTCAATTTCAGGTGTCAAATAGTTGGTTATTATGGCGCGATAAAAGTCGTCATTGATAGCTACGTTCTCATCGGCATCATTTTTAAGTACCATTTCCACCGGCCCATAAACCACGCGAAACCGTAGTTTTTCTGGATGAAATGGCAGCTCTTGAATCTCTTCAGGTTGCTCCTCGTCTCAAATGCGGCAATTTTGGTGGTTTACATACCCATTGAGCCAGAAATGAGTCTCATGGCTAAACAAAATTTGGTTCGAAAACGTCGGATCTTCTTGGAACTTTTCAAGAGCCTATAGAGCGAAGCGATGTCGCTTGACCGGCTTTATTTATTGCACAAACTGTATTTTGTACGCTTCCAATTTAAAATATCGACGTAAGTGCGCCAATTCATACCAAACGTCAGTCCGAGTTGTTGCGAACGGCGCCGAATCGACTCTCCACGATCTTCGTGTACAATGTACATATGTATGTAGGTTGAGCAAAGCGCACGAAACACATTCTTAATAGAACGTGACTTTTTATAATAAATTTGAACGATTTATAAACGTTGTTCAGATAAGATGGAATGCCAAACAATGCTGAACAATGCTGAACAAAAATAACATGACAGCTTGAGACGACTCTCTTTTTGTTTATGGGAAAAAGTATCTCTACTTGAATCAGCCGTTACATAAATGGCGGCAATTTAAATCTAGCGTTAATTTTTGGACATCTTTTATAAAAAAAGTTTTTAGATATTTGAACAAAATTATCAACTTTAAATATAAATCTAATTTCTCCAGTTACTTACAGAGCAGATTCTCTACAATACACTCCTTGTCTTCCGTATTTCCAGATATATTTAGAATAAATTTGATTAATATCATCGTAAAATATTTTATTGTTTCCATGCACAATGCGTTCTGCACACACATACAAACATGGATATTTAAAAGAATGGGATTTCAAATGCGACACAAGATTAGAAAATCTTCTTCACTGATACAATGACGTCACTAATATCACTTTAGAATTTTTTCATTAACAAAAAAAGAAAATATTTTATCAGCAGAATATTTTCAATGTCACTTTTATATAAAATACTTTTATTAATAGAAAATATAAATGATTTGGCATGCTCCTCTTCTTTCTGCAGTTTTTAATTTTAAAATATATTATCAATTTATTTTTTAGATTTTGCGCTTGTGAACGAAAAGCGTTCGAATGATCGCTCAATTACACTATAATTACTCTTAGAAATTATTCAGAAAACAGTGAACTGAGTATTTGTAGATACATTTATTTTAAACTCACACTCTCACTCTCTTATTGTCTGATAATTGCATTTTAATTAAAAATTAAAAGTAAAGTTTAATTAATTAAATAATCGATCGATAATTCATTACATGGAATTATAATGATTCAATTCAATTACGTCTTGCAATTACTGGTAGGATGATTTTATTATTGCTGTAAAACAAAGCAGTGAAATATTAGAAAGCCGCCGCTAAAGGATAATTATCACAGAACGAGAGGCGAGTTCCAAGGAGGCGGTCTTTAATGCACTGAAGAAGAGGTACGATGACCGTATAGTGTTCGTGACGAAGCTGCTTGCTCTGGTTGATCCCAAAGAATCTAATAATTCTCAATTGCATACTGTTGATAAGAGGTAAGTCATATGATGTATTGGTATGCATTATATTATATATTCTTCAATATTTATTTTGTCGCCTTCAACGTCATTCCCACCAGATGTAATTAACTTCTGCCAACGATTTTTCCCGTCTTGGAAACACTGTTCATAAGGACTTTTATGGGCCTTCAGCTCCTTCAACGAATTTTATTTTACCTCTTCGATCGCCTAAACACGGGTTCCACGGAGCGGCAATTTCAGTTTCAAGAATAAGAAAAAACCACACGGAGTCAAATTTGGTGAAAACGGTGGCTGATAGATGGCATTTTTGGCTTTAAATTCGGTCACAATTGTGGCTCAATGCGATGGTGCATTATCATCTTGTACAATCCATAACTTGTTCTTCCATAATTCCGGTCGTTTTCGACGGATGTTCTCAGGGAAACGCCTCAATACGCCCAACTAAATCTCCTTATTGACCGTCTGTTTCTCCGGAACAAATTCTTGATTGACCAAACCGCGAATATCGACAAATATCGTTTTTTTACTAAGATCATTTATTTCAAACATTTAAAAACATAAAGACCGACTGAGCCAAAAATTTAAATTGCTCCCAATATAAATGAAGTCTGAGTAAACAAAAATGAGTCCGTCATTTCGATTTATGCTTATCTAGGTGTAAGAAGAGCATAGTGTTATGACTCTGCATGCATTAGATGACATCTCATCGCTGGGCTGCACCATAAGTGTGTTTAAGCATTTGGCAAAGGTAGTTTACTTTCTACTCTCCAACGCTTCTCGAATCGAAGATGGTTTAAATATTGAAAATATCTGTTCTTCATAGTTTATGAAGTTATGAATTTCATTCGTGTGATGGCCTCTCCTAGCTTTACAATGTTACATCCTATTTTCTTAGTCTAATAAAATAACGTCAAATCATTCCTCCGAAAAGTCAAATTGATAACACTAAAGTGAATATATGATGAAATAAAAAATGGTAAGGAGGGACTAGTGCTTCAAAATCTTTAATTTCGTTTCTCTATGGCCAAGCCCATTTTTTCAAAAAAGTTAAGTGCTGTCACTGTTATACAAATATAGTAATATTTGAATACAAATCACTACATGATAATCCCACAAACATAATCCTATATACTATGTATGTATAAGGCCATAATCTATTCTACTAGTACATTTAGTAATTTTTAAAAATTGTAAAAAATAAAAAGAATAAAAATTTAGAAGAAATATATATGCACATAATTTTAATTACATAAAAAATGCTTTCGCTCATATATATTTTCTCTTAATTCCTAGTTCAAACAACTCATTTCAAATCCAACTGCAAACTTATACGTAAAACCTAAAGTCTCTAGAATGGGTCGTTGGCGACGGGCAACGACGACGCCACCCACTACTTACAACAAATGGATGCTGACGTTGACAGGTGAGCGCTGTGCCTATAAATAAGTAAAAACAATTATAATTTCATACATACATACATCTGCTCATTTGATAATAAAAATAAATATCATGTCATTTCAACTATAAATAGGAAACATCACGAGTCATTGCTGATAGTGCAAAGTGTCGTGGATACATAATTGCATATACCATATACATACATATGTACCTATATGTGTACATATATGAAATTGGAAAATGCTTATTATATTTAATATATTTTAATATAAAAATTAAATTATTTTTAGCTAGCTACGTTTTCAGCGCCAACGAGATCTTGTATAATATTTTTTAACAGAAACTATACAAATTTACATATACATGTATATGCATATTACAACAAAAGTAAAGAATTTGAGTATTTATATACTTACTAGTATAAAATATTAGTAGTAGCGGGTTAATGATTTCGTTTACAAAAAATTTAAAACTTAAGGAAAATATTTTGTAAATATTTCATAATTTCTTATGAACTTTCATGAGCATTCATGCATAAAAACTAATTAAAATTACATGATTTTACATGCCATTGAACAAATACTTAATGAGTACAAGTTCTTTAATTTTACTCAAAATTATTTTAAAATATTTATGCTTAGATTTGAACGAAATGTATTCTCAATATAGATTCTTACATACACATGTACATAAGTATGTACATATGTCCATACAGTGTGCGCAGCTTTTTCAGTTATTCGAGTAACTTTGACATTCACTAACCGATTGAGTTGTTTTGCAAACTTCAATTACTTATGTACTAATCTCACCAAGACAACACGCCGAATATTGACTCGTCATGAGGACGCTCGAATAAGAGCATAGTCTACAAAAGTAAAAAGAAAATTATAGGAAACGACGGTTTATTTCTAAACATATGTTTCTTATAGCTCTTTGCACTTGACCCAGAGATACTACGTAATAAAATCTAAGCCTTTCAGCGGCCACTTGATCAAATTAAGCATCAAATATCTAAAAAACTATAAAACGTAATTTTTTTCTAGAAGTTATAAAATTTTCTCAGACCGACATAAGAGTTGACGCACCCTGTACATACCAAACGTATGTGATTTTGTAAAATATGGTAAACAATGCTTTTCAATTTTGTTGTATTGTTTTCATTCACACATCTGCTTCAAATTGTAATCTTCAAAGCAACCCAATTTAAGTACCGCAATGAAATGTAAAAAGATTTTTGAGAATTTTCTGCATTTATTTATTTTGGTTTTTGAGGTTAACAAGGAATAATTAAAACATGTGTCTACAATAGAAACCAATAAAAATATTTATAAACCAATTCAACGCCGGTGGAAATCAAAACAATAATTACGTTATTTACTTACTTGACTTATGGGTGGAAATGGGGGTGCTGGACTTTCGAAATATATATATGAAAATAGAATAGGAATTATTGTTATTGAGAGTCTAATTAATACTTGCTTTAGTGTCAAGAAAAAAAGTAACAACTCTAAACATGAAGACATTTCCTTTAAAAAGAGACCTTTCCATATTCGACAATTTCATCATCCCTGCAAGGAAATATTATAACATTCTCCGAAAAGGTTTATAATTTTGGCATAATACTGAATATGAATTCAATTAGAAGGCAGATATACAAAGCAGAACATTTTTCTTCAGCGAAAAACTCTTCAATTTATTTTAGATACCGGTATTTTAAGATCCACTGAACGTGAAGCGCTGCATAAGTTCGTCAAGCAGACTTAGTGTACCCAGATCTGTCAAATATAGGACTGCACTACGATTGGAACAGATACAGCTTGAATTAAGTACGAAAATATTGGTTTAAGTTCGTCGCACCGAATGAACCATATTCTTCACACCCCGTTTAATAAAATTTTATATAGACTTACCAAAGCTCTTTTATAATTTTCCAACACGATTATAACCGAAATTAAATCGAAAAACAGCGATAGATATATGTTGTTATATTATTTTATTAACCAAAGAGTACCTTAAAATGTTACTGTCGATGTTTTTCGGTGATATTTTGTTTTTGGAGTATCCCTTAACAATGTCCAGCAGTAATCGGCAAGCAAACTGGCACTTCACTTGCCTTGGTACCGTTTCTCCATTGCAGAAATGTCTTGGTGAAACCATTCCACATGTTCGTCACTTGCGCCCCTAAATTTTCGGGAGAAATCCAGATGGGAGTCAAGAAAGTGAATTTTAAGGGACGTGTTGCAACCAATTTTTTGTAAGCAGTAAGTAGTTCAGTCAAAAGACCTTTGTAATTGTCAGATTTCTTTAATAAATCTTTTAAAGGCACTCCAAGCTCGTATTTCAGTTTCATAGAGCATTTCCTCAAATGTTTCACCTTTCATAAGTTCTCTTATTTGCGAACCCACAAATATACCCTCCCTAATTTTTGCTTCACTGACTCTTGGAAATTTTTGTTTCAGATACAAGAACTCCCTTCCATTTCTGGCCATTGCCTTCACAAAATTCTTCATTAAACCCTATTTAATATGCAAAGGTTGTAGTAATACCGTTTTGGAATCAACTAGATGTTCACTGGTAACGTTTTTTTATGTGGAAGTTACTTTTTCCAAATTAAATGGTATAGCCTCTAATTATCTCTGGTTGGCTGACTAAAATGTACGCTTCTTTTACAAGTACAACATTTTCTTTTAACGACTACCCTCGTATACAAGCTTGTGCGACGCTCCACAACTTATTCCGATTCTCTTTTCTTTTTTGCAAATGTTTTGTTTGTTTATTTTCTTAGTCGCGTGTGCCGTTATTATAGTGGTACCCTCAAGCATATCATGCGTTAAACTTGATGAGCTAATAATCCCATCAATACTCGGCACGACAGGCGCTCACACGAGCACCCTATCAGTGTATCACACGTGATTTGACGAGGTGAGAAGAGTCGACATTGTGCTGGCCTCGAGCGGTCATTAACTAAGGCGCATATGTGCCAGTGAGCTGGTAAAGTAAGGGCATGCTTGTCAGTGGGCTAATTTATGACGGTAACTTTATGTGTGGTCGGATTTTCAGTAAAGAGATTCTATACTAATGGAAGGTGCAAAGTACAAATAGGTTTTGTGTGGATTAGTAAACAAATGTGAAAGTTATTATATTTCACCCACAGCGTCATAGTGTCTGTAATGGCTTTTGCAGAACATTTTGTTCTTAACAGTTCTGACACTTATACTTACCCGTGGGTGAGTGTCCGAACCTTATATTGCAGGACCAGCTCTGAAAGTTTTTGGTTGTGGTGTTAGTAGTTTTAGCGACCGCAGCCAAGTTCAGCAATAGAATACTATAATTAGAAGGCGGAAGTTGATAAATATCTTTATAAAGGGTGATAATTTTTGAGGTTCCCTACTTTAAAAAAAAAAATAACGCAGAAACTTCAAATTGGCCGCGGTTTCGTCTCACATGGTTCATACGTTGAGTCCAATTTTCGATCACTCGTTCGAGTATTTCGACTGCTACTTGCTCCAAGATCTGAATCAAAGCGTCATTGGCTGCATAGACCGCCCAAAACATGAAATTATCTGCTCACCGAAATGTTCTCTCAATAAAAGAGAGATTGTTGAAACCAAATGTCGCCGAGATAACGAGCTTCAATTTCAGGCACCAAATACTCGGTTATCATTGCGCGATAACGGTCGCCGTTGGCAGTTCCGATCTCATCGGCCAAATTTGTTTTTTTTTACATTCCCATTGTGCCAGAAGTGGGCTTCATAACTCAACAAAATTCAGCATTGTTGGATTTCATCATTGAAAGACTTACATTTGAACAACGTTTACAAATCATTCAACTTTGTTACGAAAATGCACGTTCTGAAAAGAAAGTGTTTCGCGTGGTTCGCTCAAGTTATGGTCAACATAATCGGCCTACTGAGTGTACTATTCGCAACACCATCACCCATCTTGAGACCCGGTATTTATTATTGGATAATATTCGACCGAATAGACTACTTCCATCACGCAGTCGCCGTAGCTGAGAGTGTACACGAAGACCATAGAGAGCCGATTCGGCGCCAACTCGGACTGATGTATGGAACGACTTGGCACCAGAAGATCCGACGTTTTCGAGCCAAATTTTCTTCCCATTTCTGGCTCAATGGGGAATGTAAACAAGGAAAATTTTCGCATTTGCGACGAAGAACAACCTGAAGAGATTCCAGAGGTGCCATTTCATTCAGTATGGTTTGTAGGCCGGTGAAAACATCGGACCATATTTTATCCAAAATGATGCCGGTGTAAACGTCAATGGCGTCCGTTATCGCGTCATGATATCCGACTATTTGATACCTGAGAGCCGATTCGGCGACATTTGGTTTCAACAAGACGGCGCCACTTGCCACACATCGCATCAATCATGGTATTTATTGAGATAATACTTCGGTGAGCAGATAATTCCACTGTTGATTGGCCAACAAGATCGTTACTGTGAGAATATGTAAGGTCTAAAGTCTATACGAACAATCCCGTGTCATTCGCCAGTTACCAGTAGAAATGCTTGAACCAGTCATCACTTTAAGGAGTTAATCTTCAAAAAATAGAGGCGAAAGCATGTTCTTTGGAATTATAATAAACATTCTCCACTTAATTTGAAGTTTCTCTGATTTTTCTTTAAAAAAGTAGGGAGTCTCTAAATTGATCACCCTTTATATACTTGAACCGGAAAGTTGGTTTAATCTTCGACGTTTATTTCAATGTATTTATTAAAAGTTTTATACTGTTACATGAGTTTCAGTTAATTACAAATCACAATATATGAAAAAAGAAAATAATTATTTTCTGTTTTTGATTTGAATTGAAGTTTATCAAAATTCAATTATTTCTAATTTTCCTTATTTATTGTACTTTTTTATGTTCCACCAATCATCATTTACTACATCGGCGTTCGAAAACAACCAAAATTAAAATAAACTTGAATTGATTATCCGAAATTCTTCCGCTTAACCAATCAGTTATGCTGATTTGTGCGAAAAATGCAATGGCGGATAATTGTTTTCCATGTAAGTGCAAAAGTAGTGAATTGAAATAAAATTGTTTTTGTTTTCATTTTGTTAAAAGAAGTTCTAAAACTGCCAGCAAACTGTAATTAATTAACTAACACTAAATTAACTATTTGTTTCTTAATTTCTGTCCTATTTTTTAAATTTGAAAATTTATAACGAATTAGGCGTTAAGTGCGCTAGTTCCAACTTTTTGAGTTGAAATTACGAAATGTTTTTATTAATTTATGGAACACGTAGAGAAATGTGTGTATACACTTGTTGACAACTAGTTAAATATTACTAATTACTAATTGGAGTTACTGACGTTTGCGTAAAATTTCTTTAGAAACCTTAACTAAATTATTTCATTGAACAAGCATTCTCAAGTGCACATTTCTTTTCGGGTTTGTCCCACTTTCTTTATATTTAATTTTATTTTATACTAAAAAATTATAAAATCTTGCAACTAACTTAAAGCAAGCGCAAAGCCTTTTACTGATTTACTCGTTAATTGGTTCGCTCGTTAATTCGTTAACTCGTTGATATTTACTCGTTCGTTGCGTTGCCTACGTCTTGTAAATGTTTGCGAATTCAAGTAAATCGTTATTATAGTGAAATATCATAAACTACTGACAAACATGCATACATCTATGTAACTCTAACTGGCCAAGCCAAAAAAGTATTGTGCTTTCACTCATAACAAGGTACTCGCTACTTGTACGCCACTCGCTAGTACATCCGTTCAACCCAGTACTAGTGCAACACAATTCTTACTTACATACATACATGTGTAAACGTCCATTGCACACCTGAATTCTATGTAAAAAAAATTTGTATAGAAAAAACAGCCTCCACTCATGTAAACTCGTTACTCGTTGCCATCGTTCGTCTGTTTTCACTGCATATTCTCTTACTGTTTTTGGTTTTTTAACTTTTTGATTATTGATATATTTTCCAAATAGGAATTATATACATATCTATTTATTAATTGACTTTAAGTCAATTGTTAACACTATTTGTAGAGCAAGTTGGTAAAAAGGAGAGTGTCTCTCGTACCAGTTTTCATTTTGGGTAGTTTACTACGAAATTCCTGCAAGTTCGCCGTTTAAAAGTTTAATATGCAGTCAAACCTGGATAAGCGAGAGTTCAAGGGAGCACAATCTCATTCTCGCTTATAGAGGTTTCTCGCTAACCCGAGTGCGATAAAATAACAACGTTATTTAGTTCCACGCAATAGAGTAGGCACAATATTGACAAGCAAACAATACGCAAACAATTGTAGGAAGTTCCACGAAAGTTAAGAATAAGCCATAAAATAGCAGATGTTAAATTTTGTAATTGGTTTTGTCATTTGTTACTGTATGTGTGAATCTTTTATGTATGTATGTATTCCTATTGCAACTACAGTTCCTCCTAAATAATAAAGGTACATAAATAAATAAAGCTTGACTGTCGCTTAGATGTATAGATAAGTAGCATTCTCACTTACGGAGGTCCATGAGGGAAAAACGACTCTTTCTTACAGAGGATTCTGTTTCTCGCTAATAGAGGTTTCGGGAGCTTAAAATGACGGGTCCTGGCTATTACTCTCACATATAGAGTTTTCTTACTAATCCAGTTCTCACTTACACAGGTTTGACTGTATATTATATATGAGATACAAGTAAATTTCTCGTAAACAGATTTTATATATCGTTAACCACTCTGGAACCAATAAAAGGTTTTTTTTTTCAAATACATCAATGCCAAGGAAAGGCACTATGCTATAATAAGAAGAACAAAGACAGGTAGTTTTTAAGGTAATGGATGGATGAAAGACGAATGGAATATTCTATAGTCCTTTACTATGTACGCATAAAGCGTGTTCGAAACAGCAGAGAACATACAGTGTCGAACAAAAAAGTAAGACTGTTAACCCAGTAATATTAAACTGGGAATGATTTTTGAAAGGCCCCGTTACAATGAAACTATTTTGTTTCGGGAGATGCTGGCATCTAATGCGAAAAAAGTGGGAAACGACTCAGCAGTTGAATCTTTTTTAGAATTTCCCAACCAGTATCAACCTGAAGGCTAGGTAGGTGAATAATAATATAAAAATAGAAGAACAAATAGATTGTTTTGTGGAGAGGGCGTCCAAATTTAGTTGTTATTGTATCGGTAAGCTTTAAGAGAGATGAACTAAAGCAAATCGAAGACATTAAGTGCAAATAATTGCACACTTTAAGATAGAAATGAGTGGAGCGGGCGAATAATTGTAGCTCAGAAGATAGGAAAATAGTAAAATATTTGGAAAATTGCAAAACTTAATGAAAGATCTTCCACATTTGCGCGCCAAGCGCTATTATCACAAAACAAAAATCATTGCCAAAGAGGTAGGCCTCGCAAAACTATCAGCAGAAACGATAATTTCATAAGAATTGTATGGTTGCAGGGTCATTTCGAGTCAGCTGTTGCAATCATGGAGGTTACAAGAGTTCAAATTTTTGATATGTCCATTAGAAAACGTCTGGTAGAAAATAAACTTAATGGAAGAAGGGGTCAAAAAGTGCCGATGTTCACATCGAAGCTGTCGCGTCAAGTGCGCTAAAACTCATGCCGATTGAAGGGGTCCAGAAAATCTAAAACAAAAATAAGGAAGAAATTTCGAATAAGCTTGGTATTCCTAGTGGATTCAATGCCAAAAAAGCGCCTAGCTGTGCTGAAAATCAATGGCTATTTAACAAAATATACAATTTTACCTTCTGTTTAAGGAATACGCTTTTGGAGCATTAATGGACATTTCTGGAGCGTTCAACAACGTCTCTATGTAAACTATTCTGAAAAGTATACAGTAAATAGGTGTTGGTTATGCTATACAACGCTGGATCAGAAGCCTTTTGACTCTAGAAGGATAAAAACAGATAAGAACGATGCTAGAATGACCAAGGAGAAAACACAAAATCGGCGGAACGACTACTGGCTGCAGAAGAGTTTACATATAGAACCTTTGGGCATAGGTTGGTGGATAATGGCGATTTGGCAAACACCGACTACATGATCCCACTATTCAACTGGGAAAAAAGGTTCAAAGTAAAAATAGAAAAAGATGGTTTGCATAAAGGTAGACGCGCAACACTCTAACCAATTATACGAATGCCTCGAAAATGGACAATGGAGTTGGTGCGCGAATATTCTATCCAGAGTTAAGCATTAAGCAGCCTTTTAAGTTGCCGGACCTCTGTAGTATATCTCAAACTGAAATAATTGCTATTGCAAAGCCACGGAGCTGGCCTCTAGTGCACCTGTAAACAATTCCGAGTCAATACCTAACCTCGTATCGCATATCGACCAGAAGTGTCTTGGGAAGCAGAGCAGTAGTAGAAAGTGTTGCCAGCAGCAAGCAACTACACCTTTACTTGGTGCCGGGCCATAAAGGCATCGAGGGCAATGAAATAATGGAAGAGATTGCCAAGAATGGTGTACGGCTAACACCCTAAAACGTGATCAACATTGAGAAACCCATTCATTGTGTATACGACAATCTGTACAGAAGAAGCATGGTAAAGAAAATCAAAACCCGATGGAACGAGCTACCTGGGGCTGACAGGTCGAGAAGACTGGAAAAGGAAATGTCTATAGCAAGGCACCAGGGTAACAATAGAGCATCTCTTGTGCACTTGTCCCGCATAGCCAAGACTACTCTGTAAGCATCTGTGGTCCCCACTGGAGAAAATCTTGATAGCGAGGCCACAGAGTCTGTTAAAATTCGCGTGAAGCGCAGCCATCCTAAATGATGACTACTCCTCATAGACCAAGTAATTGAACTTCATCTGGTATCGCAAAGGACCAAAACTGGCTATGCATGGCTCATTGGCCTACCAGTTTAACCTAACCTACCTCCTGTTTTAATTATATTAATCAATTGCTTGAAGTGTCTTATTTGCCATCTCCACTGTAATTCAGCATACCTTTAAGATTTAGTTTTATCGGTATAAATTATATTTACTGAAGCCAATAATAATACATACACATTACTTGTTGGGACAGCACATTTTTTAAAGGTTATTGCTTTTAACAGGGACTGATCCTATTTTGTCCTGTATATAATATTCGTGACTAGTTCACGTTGGGCGCTAATTGTCTTAATTTAATATAGCATATCTACCTTTATATTATTTTAACACAGTATAGGGTTCTCATATTTTTCGTACTACCACACAGGGGTAAAAAATAAATGTCGCCTAAAATTTGTCCATTTGGCTCTAGATGTCGGAAATTAATGTGTAAAAACAAGTTGGCAGCAGTCATATAACAAATAATTATATAAACTACCCATTTTCTGTTTTCAACAATAAATTACATGTCAAACAAGTAATTCATTTCTTAGACATGTGTAGCCTAGAAGTATAAATAGCACTAATTCAAAATCGTATTATATCATTTGTCAAATGGTTAGAATAATCTACATTAAATTTCAATATTATTTTTCGAAAATCAACTTTAATTCACCAGCGACATGGCGACCCGGCCACATTCTCTGCGTAGTTATTTTCTCTTTATTCAGTTTAAAGTTCCTTAAATGAGTAACTCTATAAATCGAATTGATGGCACCTCTCTTCGGAAATTAATACAAGGTGCGTTCCAAAGTACACAGGACTTTTTGAATCTAGCGCCCCTGGTAACGCCATCTATATATCGACTGGTGCGTTAGAATCTGCTGTCTTTATCGATTGTCCAGTGACATGACATTTCATCCATTGGCGTTTTAAGTGTCAGTATGTTTGTGTTATCGGTGCGAAAGTGAGCTTGGAACAAAGAGCCAAAATTAAATTTTGTTTTAAAATTAGTAAAACGTTTCGATTGATGAAACAAGTTTATGGCGATGATTGCCTATCCCGTAGCAGAGTGCACGTGTGGTTTCAACGTTTTCAAAATGGTCGTAAGGACATAAATGACGATCTCACATGTGGGCCAACCAAAATCCGTGATCACCGGAAATTCCATCGAAACTCTTCGTGAATTCGTCAAAAATCAGCCAAAATCACCATTGAAATTCATGGAAATGGAATTGAACATCTCCAAAACATCGATTTATCGCATTTTGACCGAACATTTGAGCTTACCAAAGGTGTGTGCACGGTTTGTTCCACACAAATTGACTGCCGAGCAAAAATTGCTCAAATTCCAACATTCGAAGGACGATTATTTGACCAAAAATAATCCCCGTATTCACCGGATATGGCACGGTGCGACTTCTTCCTTTTCGGAAAAATGCATTTGCCCATGAAAGGAAAGCGTTATGCAGACGTAGAAGCATTGCACCGGCATACTGGCGGCCATACCGGCCAACGAGCTAAAACACTCGTTCGAAATGCTTTTGGACCGTGCAAAAAGCTGTATTGATGCAGAAGGAGACAATTTTGAATAAAATAAATTGATTTTGCCGAAAAACACATTTTTTCTGTTTTTTTTTTTAAAGGCCTGTTTGATTTGGAACGCACCTTGATAACTGTAACGACTTCGTAAAATATTTTTTAATTTTTTACTACAGCAATCAAATGGTTAATGCATAATAGTTTGCTTTACATGTGTATTTGATCTATGTAATATATGTACATAAGTCACAATTATTAAAAATATTGAAAATGATGAAATCTCTTGCCTACTCGTGCTTAAAATATTTTGCAGCAAATAAATAATGATATAATAAGTAAATTTTTAAAATCAACTTTGTTATAACACTTTATTAAAGGCATTATTTTATCTTTTCTCTCAATTAAATGCAATGCAAAACCAAAAAACAAAAAAAAAATATTGGTCTTTCTTCTTCTTCTTTTTCACTCTTTACAGCGGCATTTGGAGTTCTCATTTTCATTTGGATTCCACAAGTGTCAGCTGAATGTCAAAGTATGAATTCATGCCTCAAGCATATGTCACATTTTCTTTCCAATTGCCAAGCAAACAAGAATTTATATATTTTCAATTAAAAATTATCGCTCTTTTTTCTTTATGCGACAAATGCAAATATAAATAAATTAAATAATTGTGTTTTTTCTGACTTAAATTAAAAAACAAGCGTATATTCCCATATTAAAACAAAAAATACAATTTTTAACGCAAGATATAATAAGTGTTTAAAGCTTTTCGTGTTGAAATAGTATAAGTAAAAATACCTACACATAAATTCCAACATACACACACTTAATACAAAGAAGATTTTTAAGTTTACGAATATTTTAAACACATTTTTATTATAACCATGTTTCTTTATCTAAATGTAAAATGCTTGCATTGATTTTTAAATATTTATATATGCTGATATGCTCTTTGAAACAACATTTTGCCCTTTTACACCGAATTCAGATATTTTATATAAATAATCACACTAGTAATTTATAATACTTTTCCGTTAATATAGGGTAAATCAAATGAACTGTATAATAAATATAAGTTTTCCGTACAGAAAAAGAGTGTGACCACTGAGTGAATATCTGACGACGCACCTAGGCCTTTAAGAAGCCTATTGTGAAACCACAGAGACTAAAGGAACCTTACTCTATTAAGTTCTCTCTGAACCACCCTGTGCTGCAGATAAAGTTTATCAAAACAAACAGTTTAAGGGGTTATATATAGTTAGAAGGCCGAAAAAACGACTTTTCCAGAATTTTTTCCGAGAAAACTTTAAAATTTATTGATTCAAAAATTTTCACAAATGTATATTATGGTATCTTTTAACAGCATTTTAAGACTTAGTATTAGTAAAAATATTTATTTGGAAAGGAACTTCAGCTGACCTCCGGGAGCTCCTCTCAAAAAATACTTATTGTTGTGACCACTATATCTCTACGTTTAAGTAAATATATTGTTTATAAAAAATATGTATCTGTGAGAAAAAACATTAACTAAAAAATATATTTAAGAAGCTCGTGTTAAATTTGAAACTAATCGGTTTAGCCGTTTTCGAGTAATGTTGGTCACCGTTTTGAGAAAAATGCGTTTAAAGTTTGGCCTTGTACTTCCAAGCTCTCTGAAACGCCTTTCCTAATTTTCATGTAACTTCGACAATATTCACCGGAACGATATGAAACTTTCTGTGCGTATTCGTAAATATTTGTACATTATGAAAAAAAAAAACAATTTTTTTTTTAAATACTAACTCTATACGAGTATATATGTATAACTTAAAATGTGCAGCCATCGACCTATCGTCAAAAGCACTCGAACGGTAGTTGCGATTCTTTTCCTATGCAAAGTCTTGCATTCGCATAGAAGATGTTCTATACACATGCCAGCTTTTACAATAGTCATTGTATGATATTCCCAGTCTGCTGTCATATCTGATAATTCAGCAGTGACCTGTTACTCCTACTAGAGTTCTTACATATGTCATTCCTTTTGAATTTTAATAGTCGGTATATGCAGCCCATATTCCGTTCATGTCACGTTTGCCTGCTTGTTGATCAAGTTAGCTAGAGGCATATATAGTACATATGTATATACCCTCTTTATAGGAGTATAATTGTAGTGTGGTGCCCGCTTTCGCCAGGAATATCTTGAAATAGGATGTTACATCCAGCAAGAGGTCACGTCATTCTTTCACTATATGCGATAAAACTCTAAGAGACTTCGGTGTGTTCAAATTGACCATCATGCCAATATACCGTATCGACCTTAGAACTGCTGTGTAGAGCCAAACCTTTTGGAAAGATAAAGGTCTACTAACAACTAGGTTAATGCTGTTTCTATGGATTTTTCCTTAGAATACGCAAGTTAATTTGTTTTTTATGTGTATTTTTATAATCTTTACAACATTTTTAAGCTGAATTAGGAAAAACTAAATAATCTAAAATCATTTGTATGTAGTTTATAAGAGCCTATCTGCTTTAACTACCCTCCATAACGATGGTATATAGTTAGCTCCCCTTTAGGAACGGGATTTTATATAACTGTGGAACCCTTTTCTGGTATGAAAATATTAGTAGGTCCTCAGATCTGCCCTATAAGTGTTTATCCATTAGTAGCCTAAAGACTACTGCATTGGATACCATTCAGTTTTGGTCTGGCTCTGAAGATACCCAATGTTATGCACCGACTATCCTATTTTATACGCTGTAAATCCTCCACGGAATTTTTATACTTATATATCGTCACCAAAATGCAAAATAACGTAACAACATTTTCGAAAATTTACAGTAGCGTGAATGAAACACGAAATAAAATGGAACAAGAGTGAAAAAAAATTTTAATATTGGTTAAAACTGGTACATATTTGAGCGCAGAACATGAAAATGTTGGATATATGTAATATTATGTATGTAATTTGAAGTAGTGAATCGTAATCAATAAGATACTCAATTTCGAATTTTTGATGATACGTTATTTTGCTTTTTAGGTGATGATATGTAAGCATGTAACTCTAAAAGTTTAAAAATCTTTGAAAAACGCCATATACAGTAGTATCATTTTAGTCTAGATGGAAAGTTCGATAACACTAATCTTTTTAATGATGCATAAAATTATATAAATTTCAGTTCAACTGATCTACCCTATAATGTATCGATATCGCGAACATACCAAAATAAATTTAAACATATCTATTGCAAAACAAAATGTATTTAATATTACTGGTCACAAATCCTAACCCTTCAACTAACATTATAATCTATTGTATTGTAATCTAATCAGAACGTATTTTCATAAAACTGATTTCTTCATCATCTTTAATTTAATTTCCTATACATACGAGTATTAAGTTACTTCTTTTCGTTCGATTTCGAACAAAACAGGAGCATTAAAATTTGAAAAAAGACGTTGGGCGGTTGAGATTTGTGGCCAAATATATAACTTTTTGTACTCTTGCAACATGTTGCTACAATCCAACAAAAACTGTTCAAGCCCCTAAGGATCGAATATTTCGACCCAGTACCTATACTTTTTACCGCCAATATGTGAGATATATAATTGAAATTCAAGGATAATCTTTCCTGCCAATGGTATGTCTGTGTGTGAAGAATGGGTTAAATCGTGTTAATAGTTTCCGTAGCTCCCATATACCTATTGCAAAGATTTTCGAACTTCCGGGAGACTTTGTATAGCATATATCGGCCAACATGTGAGTTATGTAGTATCTCTATGAAAATGAGAGGTCGTTTTTTACTGATAACAGTGTATCTTTGTGCCTCAAATGGGTAAAATTGTACTTAATGCCCATATAGGAAACATTTTATTAGTATGTGGCATATTAATAGTATGTAGTATGGGTAAAAATTGATAAAATCAATCCCTAAGTACTATACTATGTACTTATATGTATATAAAGATTTTGAATATGTTGGTCAGTGTATGAATAATTATGGTATGCTCTGGTTGACTATTTGCATCTTAAGGTTTTGATTCTGGCAAGTTGCAAAAGTATAAAATGTTCGGTTGCTCCCGAACTGAGTCTTTCTTTATTTATTTATATCCTTTTTTACTCTCAGAACTAGTACATAGCTTCTAAAATAAGTGTAGTCTTTGTACATTTTACAAAATATCTACATTTTTTGCGCTTAAAATTTTTAACTGACGGTTGAAAACATATGGATTTATTTTCGATTTTCCATTTAGCTTTCAAAAATAGTTACAGTAGTAATAAATCAATACCTCCGATATTGTAATGCCGGATTTTTAAGTTGGGAAAAATTTATAAGAAAATATACAATTTTTTTAACTTTTTTATTTAAAAGTTCAATTACATTTTCACAAAATTCTTAAATTTAAAAATGTCTTTTCCTGAATACATAACACTTTGTAGTTTATAGTTTCACAAGCAAGTTTTTAGCCTTATCATGAGTATCAAACAAACTTGCTTTTTCAATAAATTAAAAATAAGTTTTTTCTTACTTTGCTTTCTTTTCTTGCTTTGTTTGTTCCAACATCTTTCTATTCACTATTGTGCATTGTCTTTGCTAATGCTTATGTCATGTCAGTATATATGTAGATATTTTTATGTACCATATCCTTATATTTTACAAGCATGTTGCACAAACCGTTAATTGCAGTCATGTTCAAATGGTTTTATAATATTTAATCTAATTTATTGCTTTGAAACAGTATGATAGCGAAGAGCAGAAATATTTCCCACAAGATAGTGATAATGGTAGAAGGTATGGAATACTCAATAAAGCAATATTTTCAATAGTACAAGTATTTGTAAGTAACAGCGTTTGTAGCGATTGAAGAAAGCATAAAAAATTCCTGTATTCTTCGGATAAGTGGAAAAGGTGCGGTTGTTATCGAATTTCTTGAAGAGGTGTTTTTTTCATATACATGTGACAAAAAAGTACTCGGAAATTGGGCTCCACGGAGCGGAAATTTCAATTTGGGGAACAATAAAAAATCACACGGAGCCAAATCTGGTCAATACGGTGGTCGATCGATGACATTCATTCAGTTTTTGATTTAAATTCGGTCAGAATCTTGGCTCGACGCGATGGTGCATTATCATCATGTAAAATCCATGAATTGTGCTTTTCTACGTTCTTCTCACGCAAACGCATCAATACGGCTAAATAGATCTCCTTTTTGACCATATCACCTTGATTTTTTTGGCGCCTTCTTTTTTGTTAAGTTGTTTGCATGAATGGATCGGAATTCGCACCATCAAGCATGTCCAAAAGACCTGTTTACGGTACTCTTTTTGAATCAGCTTTATCGGATCGAGTCGAGCAAGAAAGCCTTTTGTACCCAAAATATTCATCATCATTTGAACGAACTCCCGAGAGATGTCGAGCTCTTTTGCCATCTCTCTATCACTTGCCTGACGATTTTAAGCACCATTTTCTTTACTTTTTTAATACTTTCGTTAGTTGAAGAGGTCGAAGGTCGTCCAGAACGTGGCATTTCTTCACTGATGACCGTGTTTGAAGGCTTTGTACCACTGGAAGGCTTGTGTTTTTGATAAAACTGAATGACCGTAAGCCTTTTCCTACATTCGCAACCTCGAAATTTGGTTCTTCTTCTTAATTGGCGTAGACACCGCTTACGCGATTATAGCCAAGTTAACAACAGCGCGCCAGTCGTTTCTTCTTTTCGCTACGTGGCGCCAATTGGATATTCCAAGCGTAGCCAGGTCCTTCTCCACTTGGTCCTTCCAACGGAGTGGAGGTCTTCAACTGCGTCGAATACTTTCAGAGCTGGAGTGTTTTCATCCATCCGGACAACATGACCTAGCCAGCGTAGCCGCTGTCTTTTAATTCGCTGAACTATGAACTACGTCGTCGTATATCTCGTACAGCTCATCGTTCCATCGAATGCGATATTCGCCGTGGCCAACGCGCAAAGGACCATAAATCTTTCGCAGAACTTTTCTCTCAAAAACTCGCAACGTCGACTCATCAGTTGTTGACATCGTCCAAGCCTCTGCACCATATATGTATATGGAGTTTGGTTTTTGTTTGTCGAGAGAGGACTTTACTTCTCAATTGCCTACTCAGTCCAAAGTAGCACCTGTTGGCAAGAGTTATCATGTTTACGCTGGTTCCAAGATAGACGAAATTATCTACGACTTCAAAGTTATGACTGTCAACAGTGACGTGAGTGCCAAGTCGCGAATGCGACGACTGTTTGTTTGATGACAGGAGATATTTCGTCTTGCCCTCGTTCACTGCCAGACCCATTTCTTTTGCTTCCTTGTCCAGTCTGGAGAAAGCAGAACTATCAATAAAGCAGATCAATCAATATCATCGACATACGCCAGCAGCTGCTCGCCCTTATAGAAGATGGTACCTTCTCTATTTAGTTCTGCAGCTCGAACTAAAACGCACGATATCACCTTGTCTGAAACCTCGTTTGGTATCGAACGGCTCGGAGAGGTCCTTCCCGATTCTGACGGAGCTTTTCGTGTTACTCAACGTCAGTTTACACAGCCGTATTAGTTTTGCGGGGATACCAAATTCAGACATCGCGGCATAAAGGCAGCTCCTTTTCGTGCTGTCGAAAGCAGCTTTGAAATCGACGAAGAGGTGGTGTGTGTCGATTCTTCTTTCACGGGTCTTTTCCAAGATTTGGCGCATGGTGAATATCTGGTCGGTTGTTGATTTTCCAGGTCTGAAGCCACACTGATAAGGTCCAATCAGTTTGTTGACGGTGGGCTTTAATCTTTTACACAATACGCTCGATAGAACCTTATATGCGATGTTGAGGAGGCTAATCCCACGGTAGTTGGCGCAGATTGTGGGGTCTCCTTTATTATGGATTGGGCATAGCACACTTAAATTCCAATCGTTGGGCATGCTTTCGTCCGACCATATTTTACAAAGAAGCTGATGCATGCTCCTTATCAGTTCTTCGCCGCCGTGTTTGAATAGCTCGGCCGGCAATCCGTCGGCCCCCGCCGCTTTGTTGTTCTTCAGGCGGGTAATTGCTATTCGATCTTCTTCATGGTCGGGCAATGGGACGTCTGCTCCATCGTCATCGATTGGGAAATCGGGTTCGCCTTCTCCTGGTGTTGTGCATTCGCTGCCATTCAGCAGGTTGGAGAAGTGTTCCCTCCATAATTTAAGTATGCTCTGGGCATCAGTGACTAGATCACCTTTGGGGGTTCTACAAGAGTATGCTCCGGTTTTGAAACCTTCTGTAAGCCGCCGCATTTTTTCGTAGAATTTTCGAGCATTACCCCTGTCGGCCAGCTTATCAAGCTCTTCGTACTCACGCATTTCGGCCTCCTTCTTTTTCTGTCTACAAATGCGTCTCGCTTCCCTCTTCAACTCTCGGTATCTATCCCATCCCGCACGTGTTGTGGTCGATCGTAACATTGCGAGGTAGGCAGCCTGTTTTCTCTCCGCTGCGACACGGCACTCTTCGTCGTACCAGCTGTTCTTTTGCACTTTCCGAAAACCAATGGTTTCGGTTGCAGCTGTACGTAAGGAGTTTGAAATGCCGTCCCACAGTTCCCTTATACCGAGTTGTTGACGAGTGCTCTCAGAGAGCAGAAGTGCAAGCCGAGTAGAGAATCGTTCGGCTGTCTGTTGTGATTGCAGCTTCTCGACGTCGAACCTTCCTTGTGTTTGTTGGCGTGCGTTTTTTGCTGCACAGAGGCGGGTGCGAATCTTAGCTGCAACAAGATAGTGGTCCGAGTCGATGTTAGGACCTCGGAGCGCACGCACATCTAAAACACTGGAGACGTGTCTTCCGTCTATCACAACATGATCGATCTGGTTGGTGGCTTTTCGATCCGGAGACAGCCAGGTAGCTTGATGAATCTTTTTATGCTGGAATCTAGTACTACAGATAACCATATTTTGGGCCCCGGCGAAGTCAATCAGCCTCAACCCATTTGGGGATGCCAAATATACCTTCTTTGCCCACCCTGGCGTTAAAGTCGCCAAGCACGATTTTGACATCTTGGCGGGGGCAGCTCTCATAAGCGCGCTCCAAGCGCTCATAGAAGGCATCTTTGGTCACATCGTCCTTCTCTTCCGTCGGGGCGCGGGAAATCAGCGATATGTTGAAGAACAACGCTTTGATGCGGATTGTGGCTAGACGTTCATTCACCGGATTGAATGATAGTACTCGGCGACGGAGTCTCTCTCCCACCACGAATCCAACACCAAATTTGCGCTCCTTTATATGGCCACTGTAGTAAATGTCACAAGGACCTACTCGTCTCTGTCCTTGTCCCGTCCATCGCATTTCTTGGACGGCGGTGATGTCAGCCTTTATTTTCGCGAGGACATCAACCAGCTGGGCAGCGGCACCTTCCCAATTAAGGGTCCGGACATTCCAGGTGCATGCCCTGATATCGTAGTCCTTATTTCGTTTGCCATGGTCGTCATCAAAAGGGGGTCTCTCATCCGAGGCTGGTTGTTACTGTTCATTGGGGATGTTTTTTTACGTGGCGGGTCCCAAATCCAGCGCACAACCCTATGTAGGGGATATTTCGCCTTCTCACTTTAGCTCACCTTCAAACGGATGTTCTTAGGCTACCCAGAGGATACTTCGTCAAAGACCGGAAGTAGTGAGCTGCTTGAGTCATATGTAAAAGAATCGTTTCTGGCCACTCCCAAGTGAATGGCGATCAGAGAACTTTCCTCACTTGCGTGAACTTCTACACATGACTCCATCCTTTGGTTGAAGTACAAAATTTGAGACAAATTCTTTGATCGACATTTTTATCCTTTATAAAAATCGCAACACACTACTGAGGTGTACCGAAATAAGGAGCTGCTTTGAAAAAACTGCTTGACATATTGCGCTCATATTCGGCTTAGTACCTAAGGACAGTCCTTTCCGGGTCCTTTTTTGTCACAATGTAGTATAGCATATAGCTGCCATACCAACTGAAAACTTTTTTATTTCACAAGATATCTATAATCTGCAAAGAAATTGCTCGGATCAACTCCTATAGCATATAGCTAAAGAGAATCACCGACCGAGGTAATTTCTAAGATTGTCAATAAAGTTGGTCAGTGAAAGAGAAAGTGTCTAGATCAGCGCGCGAGTATCAACGAGATAGTGTCCAGTGATAACCCCTATCATTTCGGTAACATGAACTTTGTTAAGAGCAAATAATTCAATAGACTTCTTACGTTTCGCCAGAAGAATCTAGCTGTCGCACAGGTGCTGGTTGATAACTAACGCTTACTGAGCTCAAACAAGGTTCACAGATTCAGTGCTAAAATAAAACAGGCCAGTGAATCACCGACCCAGTCTGATGTGATTGGAGTGAGGTTACATTTTGCTGCGAGTTCATTCACTTTGCAATTTCCAGCGATTGCAGACACCCAAACTATGTAGTCTGATATCGAAGTAGCTTAATGAATTATCTTACTACTAGTGAGGTCAGACTTTTTTTGTCTAACTTTGAACGCGCTCTAGGAGGGATCAGTATTGTCGTTCTCCGCATCCACTTGGTAATGGAGAGCACTTGACAGAGAACTCTACCTTCAACCTTTAAGTCAATTTAATGAAGTGGCTAAATAGTTAAACTTCCCGCCCTGATGCACTCTACCATAAAACCTTTCTCTCGAACACTCCTAGGCCGTCTCATCAGATGACGTCATTTTTCATTTCGGGAATAATGATTAACTTATAGAGTTTGGTGTTTGTTCGTCGAGAGAGGACGTTACAATTCAATTGCCTACTCAGTCCACAGTCCATCTTTAATAAATAAAAAAATGCGACATTTAAAAATGTGAGAGAAAACTAGAGAAGATATAGGGCGTAAAGCTTCTTAATAAAAGTGGTCAAACTATAATGGGGAGTTAAGCTGCAGTTTTTTATAAATTTGTAAATATATTTAGTTGCTAAAATATTAAAGGATATTTATCAAATATTACCTACGCACTCATATACATATAAATGTGTATATATTGTATATCATACACCCTAATGTAAGTCCTAGCTTTTGTGCACAGTTTGTAAAAGGTTGTACAAATTTATTTCGCTTGCTTTGCTTTAGGCGTAGATTTGTGTATAATTTTTCGTAGTTGTTGTTGCAACGTCAAAATACGAATGTCAATGTTTTGCACTGCATTAAAGTAAAAATAAATTGATATAAAAAATTAAAAAAATAACCACAATCTGTTTTGGAAACATTGTTCAAAACCTTTGCTAATGCAACTAAATTTTTCTCCACAAATCACCAACTGCGCATGCGCAGCTCGTTCGATTTACTGCTATGAATGCGACTCATGGACGGATGCACGCTGCAAGGATCCCTTCAACTACACGGCGCTACCGCGTGATCAACCACCGCTGATGACCTGCAACGGCTGTTGTGTGAAAATGGTGCGGCATTCGAAATCACGTAAGTGCCAAACAAACAACGACTCTATATTCGAATAATGACTTTAATGTACGAGTAATGCTTGAAAATAACAGTTATTATGAGTATTTTAGCGGCGCTACAGTAGCTGTAAGCTGATTACATAATGATTACTTAGAATTACTTACCAAACACCAATTAATGTACGCTCTCTTTTTCTCTCTCTCCCAACCTCTCTATCTGCGCCTTCGTTCGTTCGGCAATTGTGTTGTTGCATGACAGCCTACGAAGTTGTACGACGTATGTGTACGTCGCAATTGCAAATAAATTTATTTATGGTCGATCATGTGTGCATGATGGAAAGTTCAGGCAATGGACATATGTGCTTTTGTGAGGAAGATATGTGCAATTCTAGTAAAAATTTATTGCAAAATGGTTCATCACACCATTACATCATGATCTCAGCGCTCTCATTCATATTATATTTACTCAATCAAATACAGATTCGTGCGCAATTGCAATTTTTCGCTCGACTATTGCAAATGCATAAACAAAAACAAAAACAAAAACATATGCATAAGCCAGTAGAAAAGTATGAGAAACAAAAACAAAAACCAAAACCAAAACTCTCACAACACACCCCAACCAGTCAAATGCAACTCCAACTGCAATATCAACAACAAAAACAAATACAAATATCAAATCACCGTTGTCATATGAATGTACAGCAACAACAAGAACAAGAGAAATTCAGTGTAAAACCGAAATTTTGTTGCATGCCATCAACCGAACAACTAAAACATGTTGCATGCCCAATCAAAACAACAACAACAAATAATATATGTGCACAAATCGTAGAAAGATAGAGTGTAGGTCCAAGTAACCCCCAAAGGCACACACTAAATTACAAAAACTGAAAGTAAAAATGCTACACACACACACATAAACCCGTATAACAGTGCATTCCGTTGGGTGATGGCATAAAGTTATGTATAGTAATGTATAAAGTAATGTAGGGTAATGCATAATAGTTATGCTCATAAAGCAATGTTTGGTATTGCCTAAAGTAATTTGTGGTAATGCTTAAAATAAATTCTGGTAATGCAATGAGTAATTTATAGTAATGCCCTAAGTAATTTCTGGTAATGCATAAAGTAATTATTGGTAATGCATAAAATAATTTGTGGTATTGCAAAAAGTAATTATTGGTATTTCTTAAAGTAATTTATGGTAATGCATAAAGTAATTTATGGTATTGCCTATATTAATTTGGGGTAATGCATAAAGTAATATGTGGTAATGCATAAAGTAGTTTATGGTGCCTATAAAAATTTATAGTAATGCATAAATTAATGTAGTGTAATGCATCAGTAATACGAAGCACACCTCCTGCTGAATTGTTATTAGAAAGCGTGTAATGCATTACCGATTTACATTGAAAATGGCGTGCACCGAACAGTATTTTATGTATACATACATTACTTACTTTGTCTTACATTGGTCGTTTGAAATCGGAAAACTGTGTTGCCTTAACCGTTTGCTCCCCTGGAATGCGCTGTTGGTGTTAACAAACATCTTTTTACAACGTCCACGTCTCCAAGAAAGACATACATACTCAAGTATTTGTATATTTACAATTACTTTGTTTATAATAATTACATAAATAAGTAATTACTGCATTAATACATATTCGTACATAGTACATAAATACATACATACATTATACGTACTTAGTTACGCTCCACGCTCGTTTTAGTCTTTCTCCACCCCTCTAAAGATCAGACACAAACACTTGTTATTTTTTCTCTAGAAATTTTGCTCTTAACTCTAAATTATGACAACTCGAAAACACTGCATAGTTTTCAATTGAATACTTACATACAAACTATGTACTTAGGCATTAGTTTTTTTTATTTTTTAATTTTTCCCAAAATGCTCGTGAGTTTTAGTTTTAAATTTTATTTTCAAAAATGTTTGTAGTATTAATTAGTAAGCATTGTAATTCAATAAGGAACTTTATTAATTTATGTTTATTTTTTGTTTTGGGTTTTTAGCAATAAAAATATTTATTTATTACTTAGTAGTCATATATGTATTGTGTAATGCAAAGAAAAAAGACGTAGTATTTAATTGTTAATTAATTTTCTTAGTACTTAGTAGTAAAAAAAATATAGATATTTTTAAATATTCAAATAAAAGCGTGAGTGATTAGTGCAAGCACTAGAACTTAGTGTAACCTGCAAGTTAAGTAAAAATATATCATTTATAAAAGAAAATTCTAAGCATTGCATGCTTTTTGGCTTCAAAGACGTAGAATAAACGGTAAATATACACTTAGTAGTGAAATGTGGCAACAATGCAATTTTATGCTTTGTGTGCGAGTTGTGCAAAGCGGCAAGCTTTCGTTTAGTGAAGCTTGTCGAAAATACCTTTATCGTTTTTGTTAAATTATTTTTCAAAAATAAAATTATATTTCAATTTAAAGCAAACAGTTATTAATATTATTTCCAAAAATATAGTTTTCAAAGCATGTAATACATCTGCACTTATTTATTTAATTAAGCGAAAGCTCTGTGCTTGTAATGAGGGTAAATGAAAAATGTTTTTCATACCTAAAATAATTTAGAAATATTTTCTTAAAATGTGTGGGCATTTAGTTCCAAAAAGACATTCGAACCCTAAAGCAACCGATCACATATTTCAGTTGGAACTGATAATACGATTTTTTTTCTCGAAGTCCGAAAGATCTAAGACTAAATATTATTAATAAATATTGCTTACGTTCATTATTTCCAAAGAGTTTTTAATCTCAATATCTCCTCTATATATATTTTGAAAGACTATTCGATAAAAATTATTTCTAGTTGAAAAATTCAAAATTTAGTTCTCATTATTAGAATTTAGACAGGGTGAAAATGGACGTTTTTATATTCCTATGACCAAAAAGTCCTAGAAGCTACTTGTCAGCTTTCTTTTAAAAGGCTTTATGACTAGAAATAATTGGCTGTAGCTGATCGAAAAAACAAATCGTCTATATACATAGCTTGTGCTGGATAAGTAATGGGATCCAAAGTCTAATGGTCTTCAAGAGTGTATCGATATTCTATCACGGCAGCCAAACTAAGTGGATGCATATGATACCAAAAACTATAACCACTCCAATAACTGTCTTTCCTTGCAAAAAAGTTTCTATGATTTTTAGTGAATATTTATACAACAAAGATTTTTTTCTGGTTTCTATTAATTTCCTTCATTACATGCACAGCATTGTTAAATATTTTATTATAAAAACCAAAACTCTACAACACAAACAAAAACATGAAATTAATATTAAGCATGCAAAAAATTAAAAAAAAAATACCTATAAAAATGTAAGAGAAGAAAATAAACATAAATTAAATCGTTTCAATTAAATTACAAGAAAATCTTAATTATAATTAATAATGAAATATTTTAGATTCAATATAAGAAACTACGCTTAATCAAGTACATATACTTATATCACTTTTACAACCTTTATCTACACTTAACTACTTTTAAGAATTATTGTCACAAGCTAAAGTCAACAGAAGTAGCTGTAAAGCGTTTCTACTAAAAAAAAGTAACGATTGTTAGGAAGGGAAGAAAGTTACTCATACGCCATGGTCGACATTCAAACGTTGGCACTGTATACGTTTTAAATGGTACATTTATGTTATTTGACGTAATTTGTTTAAAACTCTAAAGCAGAAAAATTTCAAAAAAGTTTTCCGAAATTTTCACTAGAACTTCAAATTTTTTAAATAATATAAATAATTAGAGAGGTGGCATTTTTGTCATACATTTGCCAGTGACCAGACACAAAATATATTGCACTAAAAGATTTTTGAAAAAATTCAAACAACTCATAATCTTCTCTTAAGCATTGAAATACTTAACAAGAAATGAATTTCTAAGTCAATATCAAATACTAGTTAGAAGATAGAAATGTGCCTGCAAAATATTCGAAATACCTTGTGTATTTCTATTCACGTAGTCTTACAGTGTTCGAATATCAAGCATTTGCTATTTAAAAAAAAACAGTTGAAGACTTAATGTTAATAAAATTAGTCAAAATTATGAAAAAGCTATTGTACCCACATAAACATACATATATTTATTTTATTATAATTTAAGCCTTAGTAGATAAGACAATTGGCGAATTTATTAATTATTTAATTTATTTAGAAAAAATAAATATATCCAAAATATATTTTTTACACAAAGATAGAAAACTCAATTTTCTTTGATTTCTTTTAGTGCAAAAATAGCTACTCATGTATATTTGACGACAGAAAAAATTTTAAATTTGTTGAAACTTTCTATTAGTGATATAGTTTTTAAATTGCTTGGTAATTTGTAGCGCTTTTTCTCTGTTTCATTAATTTTAATTACGTATGGCTTGTGCTTTTAAAGCTGCATGCACGCCTGAGTAGCATTGAATATTTACGCCACGAGTCTTGTACTGTGATTTTCAGTGCATCAGTGTTGAACGGAAAAATGAACGGTTCGAAAATGGTGAGTTTCGTATGTATTTACAGATTTTTTTTGTTTTTATGCAGCTATTGGATCACTTGCTTATATTCAATGCCTTTTACTTAAATTTCAGTAATTAAGCATTAATTATTTATTTCTTGTAAATATTAATATTTTTTATGAAAAAGATAACCTTTTACTATATTTATGTATTTTTTCTTCAAGTTTTTTATTAAAAAATAATTATTAAAAATATTTAATTTCATTTTGACTTACAACTTCAGACCATTTTTGAGACAATTATTCTGTAGTTTACTGTAACGTGTCTGCTACCAGGTGCAGTTAGTTGAGGTTATATAATACCTGAAATTGCGAGTGTGAAGCATCCAAGCAAATTTGTTGATAAGGACTGTCATTTAATACGCGCGTTAAGCTTTCAACCTTTTAACTTATATTTATATTTGATTAAAACCAGAACTGAAAAAACTGTTAGAAAATAACTACACCTTTCATATAAAATTATTACATTCTTTTTCTTCTTTATTGGCGTAGACACCGCTTACTAGTTATAGCCGAGTTTACAACAGCGCGCCAGTTGTTCTTTCTTTTCACTGTTTGGCGTCAATTAGAGATTCCAAGTGTAAACAGGTCCTTCTCCACCTGCTCTTACCAACGGAGTGGAGGTCATGTCGTCCGAATGGATGAAAACACTCCAGCTCTGAGTGTATTCGACGCAGTACCCGTCGGGGGAAGCAGAGCATTAGGAATTATTACATTCACACATTATTAATTTGGCAAGGGAATCTCAAAGAGCTGGTTAACTAAAGGCTTCTGCACACATTCTTGCTCTTATAAAAATTGATGACAATAAAGAATAAAGCACGCAACTGTTGTGTTTACGTCCACTCGGCTTGCTTGGTTTAGACAGTCTAGTATTATTATTGTTTTCCGTTGATTTACTAATCTGAGACATCAGAAAACTCAATAAGCTAGTGAATTCATCGTTTTATTATTTACAGACACTAACTGTAAATATTAATTAATCACATTATATTCACTGGCAGCAAATTTAAATTATTCTCCAAATTTCGCCTTTAAACAGTTTAACTTGTATTCCCAATCGCAATTTAACACAGGGTGTACAGTGTTATTAAAAAATAATTTATCGATAACAAAGTGAAAGAAATTATTTAATTTCCTCACTAAAAATGCCTGTTTTGCTTATTTGTTAATGAAATATTTTAATAAAAAATCTTAAAATAATGTTTAATGAAATTTAAATTTATTTTTTATATATTTATGTATGCATCCACAAATTTTGTGTGTTCTTTCCGTAGTACTCTCTAAATATTGTATATTATGTATTTTTTCCTCTACTTTAATTATTTTTTCTAACTAAAAATTTATGTTTTGCTCATTTATTAATGAAATATTTTAATTTTTTTATAATTATTTATTTAGACCTAATAATTATTTTAAATAAAATTTAAATTTATTTTTAAGTATTCATGTACATATGTATGTATATATTAGTTGCGCAAATTTTTTTCTAACATACAAACATTTTGTGTTCTTTCCGCACTACACGCTAAATATTGTAAATTATATACTTTTGCCTCTAATTTATTTTTTTTTTTACTGAAATGCACTGCTTCTAAGCAATGTTTGAGCACCTCACTGTACGTAGAAAAGATCCTTATGGCAAAAACTCTATATTTAATACATATCCCGTTAATTCTGCCAAACTCGTTACTACACAAATTTAACAAAATACAAAAAGTTTAATTAATTGTAGCAGTTAATGAAAAATTTAGCATGAAATTAAATCGAATTTTCGCAAACTACTAATTAATAACTAATAAATGCCCGTTAAAAACTAATCCTCACAACTACTTTCGTAACCAGTCATAACATTACCAAAAAAATTCCTCTATCAATCAAAGCTCCTCTCAAGCGACACCCGAATACGCTAAACAAAAACAACATCCCCAAAACAAACTCTGACTCAGCCCGTACTTCATTGTAGTGACGTAGTCAACCGTTCATCCAACCCGTATCCAACCATCCGACGCTCCTGCTCTACGTGCTATGAAGAGTAAATTTTTACTATAGGCCTAGGAACACGCGTGCGCGCCTCGTTTTGCTATTTTTTTCAAAAATATAAAAATATAATATTAGTTGTACTAATTTGCTGCTTGAATTGCGTAGTACTTATGCAAAAGCTAGTAAGAAAAGTCGTTAAGAAACATATAACCAAAAAATTTAGATCGGAAAAAAGCTATCGGTGACAGCAAGCTTGTTGGCAAGTTGTTGTAATGGTAAACGTAATTGCGTAACTTATTTTATAAGTGATATGAACGAACCATAGATTCCTCACAATGCAAAAAGCACTGAATATTTGACTTCTAATTTTTTTCCAAAACAACAAAAAACACATTTCGATGTTGTTGTTAATGATCAATGATTTACATTACAAAAGCAAAAAAAAAAATGATACAAAATATTAATATTGAATGTGAAATAAATACGAAATATTGGTTTAAAAAATTATTTCAAATTTATGTAATGCAAATGATGATGTTTTTTCGTTCATCAATGATGTGAGAAGATGTGGTTTTGATTTCGAAACAAACACTTATTATTTTCTCAATACTTTATATGTTTAACTATTTATGTGTATTTGCGCTAATTTTTATATTTTTATAAATGTAACTCATAATTAACGCTTTTACTTTGTGGTCACTTGAGTTGTACATTTCTTACTTTCAATTAACAACACGCTAATACAATAGCATTTACACTCATAATACATAATGTTGTTATTTATTGTGTGACACACATTTTAAAAATTCATTATTATAGACATATTTACATATATGTAAGTATTATTTATTATTTGTTGCGTGTAATTCGGTTCAGTTATTGTCTAAAGTAGCGTGTGCGCCCGCCCTTAATGCTGGCCACACGTCATTCATACAACTGAACTTATGAAACACCCACTTACTCTCACACTCAAGCTCGCTCTCTTTTCTATCTTTTTAAGGTGTTTCCATTAACACTTTAAGTCATTTTAAATTTGCCGCACGCGCTCTGCTAAAGAAAAAACAAAAAACAAATATTTTCTGTTTCTTAAAAAAATTCTGCTCAATATTATTGAGCTTTTCCATACACCACGTGCAACACATACTTTCCTCATACATTTTAACAACTCGCTCTTTCACTCTATAACTCTCTATATATGTATATCTCTCTCTTTCTGTCTATCTAACTGTATAAGTAACTGTCTCGCTTTGTTTCTCTCACTCGTGCCACAATTTTAAACCAAACCATTTTATATTTCAAAATACATACTTTTTACAAATTTCATTCAAAATTCATCTAAAACAGCGAAAGAAGAACGAAAAATATTTATTAAAAAATTAAATAATATTTTTTTTTTCTTAATTACATTGAATTGGTTAATTTGTTTACAATAATTAAAAATATAATATAATAAACAATCAGTCAATGAAAAATTCAAATGAAAGTGACAAAAATGTGTTGGAAGCGTTTCTTCTCTCCCTTGCCTCTCCGCGACCAAACGTCGCTAGCAAGCGAGAGAAAAAATACTTTCGTGCACATTTTTCAATTCAAGCGTAACGAAAAAATAAAAATTGAAAAATTTTGCAATTTGCGCTTTGAGAGAGAAACAAGCAATAAATATTTCAATAAAGTCAACACAAAACGAAAAACTAAAGAAAAGATCACTGAAAGCGAAGAAAAAGAAGAAAAGTGCTTTTTCACATACGATGCCAATGGTCTGACTTAAATTTTTTCATCATGTACCACCATCGCAACCATGTGCAAACCAACCAACCAACAACAGCGTATATGTATGTACATATATACTTTTAACTACTACTACTATATGCTACATAATATACAATAAATATATAAAAATATACGCTTATAAGAAGCAAACTTAACTTAGCTACGAATGCCACGACAAAACAGCTGCAAAACAAAGCTAAAGAAATCTTTAAAAATGCGCTTCAAAGCAGAAATATTTTAACTTGCTGCTTAGCCGTTGAAAGCTTCGACGCTAAACTTTTAAGCTCACACACACACAAGAAGACCAGATACACAAACACATATGCTAAATCACACACACTTACATATACCACATATACAATCCCATATGAATAACCACATTTGTACAAATCAACACATGCTTAAAATTAAGAATTCAAGTTTACTTTTATGAGCTTTCAACGTTAACCCAAAAAATCGCATTAACACCAGAACAACAGCCGAGTTGCCCCGCACGCCAGCGCAAAACACACACAACAACAGCAACAACAAGCAGCAGCTTTTAAGCCGACAGCGAAAAGCTCAGCAAATGAAAGCTCCACAGAATGAAGCTCTTACGACGTGAAATATATTTTAATAGAATTAAATTTAATTATGTTATTGTATTTAAAAAAGTGTTAAGACCAAAAAAAGTTTATGTTTTTTCAAAAGCTCCGCAAAGCTTTCGCTACGTGAAACAGTTTTTTTAGAATTTAAGTTTAAATTGAATTATGTTGTTTTATTAAAAAAAATGTTAGAGCTTTAAAATATTTTATCTCTTTTTCCAAAATATAGCAAATGAAAGCTCTACAGAACAAACGACGTGAAACAAATTTTAATAGAATTTAAATAGAATTATGTTGTATTTAAAATATGTTAAAACCTGAAAAATTTTATGTTTTTTTCAAAAGCTCAACAGAGCTTTTACGGCGTGAAACGAATTTTAATAGCATTAAAACTTTATCACATATGTTGTTGAATTAAAAAAAATATTTAAACTTAAACAATTTTATGTATTTTCAAAAGCTCAGAAAAGCTTTCGTGACATGAGGGAGTTTTTTAGAATTTAAATTTATATTGAATTAAGCTGTTGTAATCAAAAATGTTAAAGCTTTAGAATATTTTATTTGTTTTTTTTTTTTAAATATAGCTCCACAGAGCAAAGCTTTCATGACGTGAAAGAGATTAGAGAATTGAAATTTAAATTGCGTTAAGTTATTATAATCAAATAAAATTATAAAGCTTAACAATTTTTATAATTTCTCCTTTACTGGGTAAAAATAAAAAATAACAACAGGCTTAATTCCAAAAAAAAAACTATTTTTATAATTATTTGTTTCAAACGCTTAAATTTAAAAGCGTTATAAATGCTTAATAAATAATACTGAGCTCTTCAATTTAATAAAATTTAACAAAAATTATTTAACTTTAGATTAAGAAATAAGCAATTGATTTAATGGTTGTTATTACTGTTATTATATATACTTTTTTTTAAAATACAATCTGTAGCAAAAGTTACTAAATTTCATAAAAAAGTTTCCGTACCAAAATATTTATTTATTTAACGCGACCCATAAAGTGTAAATAAAATATAAAAAAATTGAAAGCCAATCAATAATGCATTAATTTTAAATTATTAAGATAAATTATACAAAAAACACGATATGAAAGAATTAAATTTAAACTTTCGAGCTATTTGAAATTTTGAAACGGAGCTTTCAAGCTTTCAAGCCTTCATTCTTTTTTCGAACTTACGAATTCATGAGACAAAGCTTTCGCTTTAATATTGATATTTCAAAGCTTTCTCAATAACTTTACTTATACAAACAGTTTCAACGGGACTTCCTTGCCTCTTTTTCAAACTTAAAAATTCGTAAGCCAAAGCTTTCACTTTCACTTTAACTTTGATATTTTGAAGTTATCAAAACCACTTTACTTATGAGAAAAGCTTTCAAATCTTAGAAATATAAAAAAATATATATTTTCAAAAACGTTATAACATATAACTGCTATATTAAAAAATGCAGTTTATAGCACTAAAATATAAAAAATAAAAATGCATATAACAACGTTCGAACTAAAAACTATAACACCCGCTTTGTTTTGCAATTACGAAGAAGTTTTCAATACAAAAATATATTTATCAAACAAAATATTTCCACGCTTCTAATTATTGAAAACAATTACTTTTAGTTCGGCACAAGAACAAAAATAACAACAGGCTTAAAAAATATTTTTTTCTTAAAGTCAAGTTTTGGAAATGGAAAAGTTGTTGTTGTTGTAAAATGCTGGAAATCTGTAAACAAACTGCAATATCTTTAAGATTCCATTTAAAGTAGGCTATTTTGAGACTTCCAGTATCAAAATCATTATATTTTTATCATCAGCGACATTAAACATAATTTTTGAAAACTTGTTATTAATAGTATAAATGAACACCACATTAAATATTAGACGAAAAAGTTTTAAACATTTGCTATGCATTAGTAATAGCTTATAAAAATATAAATAAAAAAAATATTTGCATATTGAAAAAGACAAATAAATTTTAAAATAAAAAGGTTTAATAAACATAGAAATAAACGTACCATGAAAGTAATTACTAAGCCTTAACGCAAATAAGAAATCACAACAGTAAATTCCTCACATGCAAAAAATTTAGTAGCGTCAATATATCTAAAATATATACTTATGTGTAATTGAAAGCACTCTTAAGCAAAGTTAATGCCACATAAAACACAAAAAAAATAACGCATTAAACCTGCATTATAAGTGTAAGCAACAAATGTTGTTCTGAGACAAATAAAATTAGTCTCAGAAATATTGATTACACATGTATGTATCACATACACATATTGTTAATAATATTAACGGAAAAAATCACTTCTATAAATGTTTTGTGTCCAAAACAGACGGCAGTGTAGTATCAGATGCAATAAAAATATTGTTAAAATAATGTTTGTTCGTGTTTTGAGTATGGATTTCAATGAACCTGTAAGAACGTGTATGAAAGAACGTAAGTGTTAAACAAATAAATTTCAAAACGCATTATTCTGATTAAATGACTGATAAATTTACTTCTTTCTTCAATTTTACAGTTTTAATGAACTATTTTTTTTTTTTATTTTTTGTTGTCACTTTCGATTTAGTCTCTTTATTTTATCATTAACAATAACAGTACACCGCAAAAAACTAATAATAAAGCACTCAATTGTAAATCATACAGATTCTTGACTCATATTAAGCATAGACATGTCTGCACTAGAGTCTGCGACGTGATATGATGAATCTAAGGGAAGGTCCAAGTCATCGTCGCAAAGCATTTTGCGCATGCGCTCTTTATAGCTGCAAAGTTTAAATATAAAAAAGGCATTTAGAAAAAAAAAAGTTTTTAGAGATCAAAATAGCAAATATTCCTATTGTAAGTCGCATATGCTCACATTTGACTGTCAGGATTATTTTCTTGATTGCGACACTTTTCCAGCTTCTTTTCAATCATTCTTACTTTTTCCTTCGATGGCAGCTCGTATGCCTTAACCATAAAGCGTATTTCTAAAGAGTTATTATTAAATCAATAAAACATGGAATGAATAAAGAAAACAACAAAACGAAACTTACTGCGGACAGCCTCTATGAGCGCGGGCAATTTATCACGCGCCGCCACAAATAAATTTTCAGTGACATAGCTATCTAGATTTTCTTGTTCTTTACTAGCGGCATGCAGCACAGCTGCCAGTGCAATCTATATAAAAACAAATGCAATTGTTTATATGCACACAAAGCAATTTGTTTGCAAAACTGCAGATATTACCTGTGACGGCGCGTATAGCAGACAAGCGTCTGTGAAGAACGTCTTTTCAATAAACTCATCTATGTGTGGTCTCAAACGTTCGGGATTCGACATATTGCTGCGAGTCTATAAATTATATTTAAAACATTAACAAACCTAACAGCAACATAGTTGTTTATAGCAGAACCTTAATATCGATGAGAAATCCCTCGACCGGCCTATAGGGATTATGCACAGTCAAATAATAATTGAGTTGTTGCATCATGAGCAACTCATTCGAGAGTATAATATCCATTGCCTTATTCCGGTCACCCTTTATATTACCCACAAACTGACCAATGGATACATTGAACTCCTCAACTTTGCAGGCTAAATAGACACACGTGGCTCTGAAATAAAACAATTACTTATGAATATGACAGCTGTTATTATTGTATGCCAAACTCACAATATCTCTTTAGGATGGTAATCCATTGGTGTGTTGTTCAGAAAAAAACGTTTGAAATAATGGAATGCAGTGCCGACAACACATTTTGGCATAGGCGGTTCGAAGCGGCGGCAGAAATCATTTAAATACAGTTCATATTGCTTAATTAGTACACGTTCTTCCACAGGCATCAGGAAGAAAGCTTCACGTTGCTCCTGCTACAAGTGCGAAAAAATAAACGATATTCAATTAGGTACAAATCGTATTTGTTGGTCTTGTATATTCATTTACATTCATTTCAGCGCCATGAGTATTGATATAATTAACATTTTGTTGCAAACGTAATTCACTAAGTTGTTGTTCATTTGCAAAAGTCCAAAATTTTTTTTGCGAACTTAAAGGAAACATTTCTTCAACCGACTACAATTTATTTACGCTGCTTCCTCTTCTTTTATTGGCGGTTACAATGACGTGCCTGAGTACAGAGTGATTTAAACGAAACAAAATTGATTTATCAAATGTATTTGCAGCAGTCAGGTTCACAATGCAGAATACCTGAAAAATAACTTGGCAACTTAACTTAATTAAAATAATTAATTGAAAAATTATCGGTATTCAATTTATATTAAGCGAGAAATTTATTATTTACCGATGAAACCTGCTACTTCATACAGTAATCGGGACAGTAAATCACACGCCCACACGCCAAAATTAATTTATAATAATTAAATTGAATATATTTTATAACTTGATCCGTTATAGAGATATTTTGTTCGTTGTACCACTTAACGTGATAGAATGACAAAAATATTCTCATTGCACGCCTTCTTAAGCCCAACCATTAACGACCATCAATCTTTTTAATGACAACTCGGAGTTCCTCGCTTGTGGCTCTCTTTGGATAATATCGCTTATACCACTTTTAAGGAAAACTTGCTAGAGAGTGCTCGGGCTCACTCTCGCTGATGTTGTTACAATTGTTGCGACAAGAACAGAAAATCTCCCCATTTGGACAAAGCCGCCGAATTGACACTCCTTGACCGGATATAAATCAGGGTCAGTTCCGGTTACGAAGGCCGGACTGTCGTTGGAATGAAACCAGTCTACTCTTTTATACTATCAATTTTGATTTATTAAAAATATTAAATATTTTGAATTCGGCCACCTTCTGTTCGTTCAAATAATTAAAAAAATAAATAATAGTTTTTTCGAAACATCAAATTTTAATGCAATAAACAATCACATTTTAATAAAATTCAAAATACTTTGGCAAATTTACAAAATTCTTAGTTATCTAACAAATGGGCACCAACTACCAATACATACCGTGCGCACTACAAGAAGAGCTCCGACGCATCGCCAATGCGATCGTGGCACCGGGCAAAGGTATATTGGCGGCCGACGAATCGCCCGGCTCCATGGAAAAGAGATTTTCACCATATAATTTACCAAACACCGAAGAAAATCGACGTCAATATCGACAACTCATGTTTACGACCGAAAACCTACAGGACTACATATCGGGTGTTATATTGCATAACGAAACTCTCTACCAAAAAGCAGATAATGGCAAGACATTTGGGGATTTGCTGCGACATCGTGGCATAATTGTGGGTATAAAAGTGGACAAAGGCATTGTACCGTTGCCTGGTACCTTGGATGAGGGCACCACAGAGGGTCTTGATGATCTCTACTGCCGTTGTGGCAAATACAAAAGGGATGGTTGTGATTTTGCGAAATGGCGTTGTGTTTTGAAGATCGGCAAACATACACCCTCCTATCAGGCGATCATGGAGAATACGAATATTCTAGCGCGTTACGCCTCGATATGCCAGTCGCAGGGTATTGTACCGATCGTGGAACCAGAAGTTCTGGTCGATGGAGATCATGATATAATTAGAGCACAAAAGGTACGCGATATTTCTACACACATATATTTCCATATTTTAACTATTTTCATGGAAAAAAGGTGACGGAAACTGTTTTGGCCGCTCAATACAAGGCATTGAATGATCATCACGTGTTCTTGGAGGGCACCTTGCTGAAACCGAATATGATACTACCTGGTCAAAGCTCTTGTCGAAAGAATTCACCTGAGGAAGTAGCTTATGTAACTGTGCAAAGTTTTCTTAGAGCAGTACCAGCTGCCGTACCAGGTATGAACACAAGATTTATGACGACTAAGTTCTTCCATATCTAGTAAATTTTGGATCTTAGATATTTTCCGAGCATACTGTGGTCAGAGCATTACCTTACTCATATTATTTGCGGAAAATATTTTATCTAGACACTTTTTATAAACAACTTACGGTCCGTGTACGAATTTCCACAAGATATTACCGTTAAATATTGTATTAGGATGCTTTTCTATCATTACTTTGACCGTCTATTTTCCCCCCTTATGATGCATGAAGCGATCTCTTCAGGGAACTAACTTTCCCTGACTTACTTATTCTTGCTTATTTTTCGATATTTCAAAGAGATATTTCCGGATATCAATTATAGTTTTACATACGTGTCCTTAACTATTGATCGACTTTATCTCTATTTATTTTAAGGTATCGTTTTCCTTTCCGGCGGTCAATCAGAGGAAGAGGCTACAGTGCATTTAAATGCAATAAATACTATAAACTTGAAACGGCCTTGGGAACTTTCATTCTCTTATGGACGTGCCCTACAAGCATCGGCGATGGCAGCTTGGGCTGGCAAAAAAGAAAACATACCACTTGGTCAAGCCGAGCTTAAGAAGAGGGCTAAAGTAAAATAATGCTGAATTTAATGGTTCATAAAACATATTATTAATTCGAAATCTTTGATTACTCTTACAGGCGAGTTCACTGGCCAGAAGTGGTAAATATGTTGCGGGTTCCATACCACCCTTTAAAGCAGAACAAAGTTTATTTGTAGCCGATCACAAATACTAAGAAGCTGAGAATGACACATCACATATTAGCAGATATTTTGACGATACTTAAGCCTTAGCACTAAGAAACTGGAACAATAAAAATTGTATTACCTGAAACGAATATATGTACAACAACGACTTTTTTAACCAAGTATTTATAAAGAATTAAATGATGAGTATCAGCGACGATCGTTTATTTCCGAGTGTTATGGACACCACGTTGTTAGCATAGACACACACCTTTACATACTTTTATTGCTTTATGCCGTAGGATCTTTTATCATGACTGATTTTGACTGTGCTTTGAATTGAATTGTATGTTTCTGGAAGTAAAAATTGGGATAAATCTCTACCTAGCCCTTATCTTTATAGCTTTCTTAAAATCGAGATCTGCAGACGCTTCATAGCACCGTAAATATTAAACCACGTCAACAAAATTTATTACTCCTAAAAACTAAATAACAGGATTTTCAATAGGAACGCTGTAAAAGTAGACCAATAGGAACAGCAAACGACGCCATATTTTTCCGTTCTTTTGACATTCCTCTTCAGTAAGGTTTGCCATTTCGTCATGAAAAGATATACGATCCAACAACTAGTCGAAATTATTAAAATTTACTACCGAAATTCAGAATCAGTGACCTCAACGTTAAGAGCGCTACGTCCTATTTACATTCGTCATAATAAATTTTGAATTCACAGGCACACTACAAAATGTTCCCGTGCCAGTGAGACAAAGAAGTGGCTGTAGTGTCAAGAATATTGCTACCGCTAGCGCACCAATTGAGGAAGACCCAAATCAGTCTCTCAATCGTTGGGCATCTCTGTGACGACGTTGTGGCGAATTTTGTAAAAGATCTTTCCCTACATCCTTATAAGATCAAATTGGTGCAAAAACTGAATTCGGTCGACCACCGGAATGGTCGTATATTCGTGAATCGGGCTGAGCAACAACTTGAAAATGATCCGGATTTTCGACGAAAAATCATTTTCAGCGATGAGACTCCTTTCTGGCTGAATGGCTTCGTTAATAAGCAAAATCCGCACGTACTCCATAAGTCACCATATCATCCTGAAAAATTACGGTTTGGTGCGGTTTATGAGCCGGCGGCGTCATTGGGCCGTAGTTCTTCCATGATGATCAAGACCGGCACGTTATATAATATATTAGGCCCTAATTGGTTTGTAATTGGTTGATATGATCTTTGACAATATTTGGTTCCAACAGGACGGCGCCACAAGCTACACTGTGAATTTCACAATCGATTTATTGAAAACTAAGTTTGGCGTACGTGTTATCTCACGAAATGGTTCAGTCAATTGGCCGCTCCGTCGTGCGATTTGACGCCGTGAGACTATTTCCTGTGGGGCTACGTAAAGTCTATGATCTATGCCAACAAGCGAGCGACGATTGATGAAACTTCGTACGAATATCGAAAGTGAAATTGCAGCAGTATCGGCCGATTTATACTTGCAAACCGTCGAAAATTGGGTTCAGCGTCTGGACTTTTGCAGGCGTGCCCGTGGTAGCCATGCAAAAGAAATCGAGTTCCATACATAATGTCATAGAATGTACTTTCGGAATTATCTCATTATTTTTTGCGACAGTATTCCTTCATATAAGTGATGTTAATGATATTTACGTGTGAGTCTCAATACATTATACTACAAAAATGAATAGGTGTCTTCCACAAATAGTCTTCTAACGTCATTAACTGTTATTTGGGTATGCATATTCGGTATCTTATTAACTTCCTCTTTGAAGTTGGTCGCCTTGTCGTGGCGAAGGGGCTTAAGTAAGAGTAAAGCGTGCATCCCAAAGGAAACGCACTCAAATATAACGAACTAAGAGGGACACCTCTTAATTCCCACAATAGTGATATGGATGAATAAACCCTAGGTTTTACGCCCATCTCCTATTGTGGAAGTATGAGGATACCCGCATCAACACCACCTTAAGCCAAGGTGTCGAGGTACCCGTGCCGAGAACTGAATGGTTATGCGGGGGGTAATAAACAACTAATCGCGAACAGTCCCCTCCGATGCCCGGGCGAGGTCGGAGGTATAAAAGCCTACCGGCATACCGGCTCTGCGGACGAGTGACCAACCCTTTCCGGCTTACTCGTGGGAACAAAAATGAACGTAAACAATAACTCAACAACAGCAACAACAACAACCAAATTGACGACAACAACGACGACTAAGGACATGAATTACAGGAATCCCATTATGGAATGCGAAGAGGACGAATTACTCCCCTCCAGCCAGAAGACGAATAAGAGTACTGCCGGACATACCACCCAAAGTATGCCGGTAGATACAGCAGTGAAAACTGCAAATTTAAGGGAGGAAGTGCCACCTCCAAAGCTGCAGTGAGCACCAACCAAAGTGCACTGGCGACTAACGGAGAAAACAAAAAGAAGCGCAAGAAATCCCAGAATCAGCTGAGAAAAAACCGTTACCAGAGGGAAGTCTTCATACTAGGAAAGATAGCCAAAGACCAGGCAGCCGGTATCCCAGGTGATGAGGCAGAAACAAAGCGTCTCAAATCAACAGTAGAGGAATATGAAAGCTACCTGAAAAGGAAGCAATCAAAACCTCTAGAAGAGAGCAAACAAGAAAGCACTTCACAAAAAAGGAATCGCTCTATCACAGAAATACAAGAAACTCTGCCCAAAAAACCTAGGCGGAGTGAAGGTGAACACAGCAGCATAACAACGGCAAGGCATTTCTGCGATGTAGCCAGGGATAGCCTGCAAGTGGCCATCATAGATGGAAATTCGTCCTCCCCGAGCACTATACAGGAAAGATGAGTGGAGATCGACGTCAGATTGTCGAGTATGTACTCGACAATCCTGCGGATCCTCACCCGGAGTTTGACTCCTCTGAGGCCCTCAGGGGCTACAGGGTCATCAAGTACGCGGACCAGGCCTCGCTAGATTTCCTGACGGGTAGTGCTGCCAAAATCAGCAATGCCTTTGAAGGCCCCCATTTCCGAAGCGACCTCGTACTCGCATTTGGCTACCCCCTCTAGAGGAGCCAGGCGAAAAACTCCTAAGGTGCATCAAGCTGCAAAACAAATCTATACCTGGTATAGATGAGTGGCAGCTGATCAAGGAGGAAAAACCAAATAAAGCAAGTAGACCAATACTCGTGGCCATTTGCGATGAGTCCATTGAGGCTCTCAAGAAGACTGACTACAAAATCAGCTTCGGAATTCGCAAGGCCAGACTTAAAATCTTCCAAGGCGACAAAGCGGTTGACGAAGACGACACGGAAGACGTCAGCCAGTTGCTAAGGAATTTGGGCATCGAAGAAACCCGAGATGCCCAACAACTTAAGATGCGTACAGATAAACCTGCAGCACTCGAAGAGTGCTACAGCAAATCTGACAACCCTCATGAACGAGGGTGGCATCGACATCAGCCTAATACAGGAGCCCTGGGTCAATGAAGACACCATTAAAGGGCTAAACAGCAGCAACTACAACCTTTTTTACACACGGAACAAAGGTAAACCCAGGGCATGCATTCTTATTAATGGAAGTATAATTGCATTTCTTTGTCCTAATTACAGCACAGCAGATATCACAGTGGTGAAGGTGGAACAGAAGGAAAAGCCCTTCTTCTTGGTCTCGGCCTACTTGGCCCATGACGAAGACATACCACCGGCCCCGCTCACAAGACTAGTAGAGGAAAACCCGAAGGAATTTGTCCTAATAGGATGTGATGCAAACGCAAGGCACACTGTATGGGGTAGCTCCAGTATTAACACCACAGGTGAGTCACTCTTGCAGTATATTCTGAATAGTAATCTCAGTATATGCAACAAGGGCGATAAGCCAACCTTTATTTTCCCAAGCTCTGATAGGTTTCCGGGGTGGGAGGAAGTACTGGACCTCAAGCTATCAACAGACACAGACAGTCTCGTTGTGGATAACTGGATGGTATCCGATCAGCCTTCCATGTCGAATCACTCCTGGATACTCTTCAGCATCCGCGAGAAATACAGTGCTCCTCTCACATACCAGAACCCTAGAAGAACAGAGTGGGAAAAATTTAACAGTATAGCAACAAAATGCCTTGAAAAGGGAGGCAATAAGAGTAGATTCAGATGTAGAGAAGTTGGAAAAAATCTTAACCACAACTTTCAATAAATCCACTCCGCTAACAGTTCTTCCTTCCTTCCTTGGTGGAACAGTGAACTCAAGAATTTGAGAATACAACTAAGGAAAGCTTTCAATGAGAGTTTTAGAACCAAAATCTGGTAGCCATATAAAAATATTATGAAAAGATACAAAAAAGCAGTCAGGAAAGCTAAAAACGACTCATGGCGATCTTTCTGCACATCGATAGAAAGTTGCAGAGAAACCGCTAGGCTGAGTAAAATGCTATCCAAAGATCATTTTAATACTGCCTAAATTAGGGCGGAGGGAAGAGATTGGACTTCCTCGGCAAAAGAGTCTCTGGAGACGCAACGCACTTCCCCGGGAGTCAGCAAACACCTTCAACGAGGGTTCAACCAGAACCACCGTTAAACGCAGCTGATTATCGAAGCCAAATAGTAGACAAAAGCAAAATCAAATATGCCATAAATAGTTTTGCACCATTTAAAGCGGCAGGTCCTGACGGGATTATGCCCATAATGCTGCAAAAACTGGCAGAACCAATGGTTCAAAGGCTTGAAAATATAAACAAAGCTAGCATTCAACTATCTTACATGCCAAGAAGTTGGAAAAGAAGTAAAGTTGTGTTGCTTTCAAAACCAAGCAGAAGAACACACGAGAATGCCAAGGATTTTAGACCTATAAGCCTTACCTCCTTTATGCTGAAGGTACTAGAAAGGCTGATAGATTTACACGTAAGAACAATAATGGTGGAGAAGTTATCGAAGTCACATGCGTACATAAAGAGCCGATTAACCGAAACTGCCATTCACGAGGTGATAAGTGTAATTGAAAAATCACTACACCACAAACAATACACCATGGCTGCTTTTCTAGACATAGAGGGCGCCTTCAATAACATAGAAGTAAATGCTATAATTGGTCGTCATCAAAAGGGGGGTCTCTCATCCGATGCTGTGTTTTCTTTTTCATTGGGGGAAAAAAAAACCCTATGCAGGGGATGTTTCGCCTTCTCACATTAGCTCGCCTTCGAACGGATGTTCTTAGGCTACCCAGAGGATACTTGGCCAAAGACCGGAAGTAGTGATCTGCTTGAGCCATGTGTAAAAGAATCGTTTCTGGCCACTCCCAAGTGAATGGCGATCAGAGAACTTTCCTCACTTGCGTGAACTTCTACACATGACTCTAAAGTAAAGTCCTCATGAAAGTAAAGTCCTCTCTCGACGAACAAAAGCTAAACTCTATAAGTCGCTCATAATTCCTCTCCTGCTATATGGTGCAGAGGCTTGGGCGATGGCAGCAACCGATGAGTTGACGTTACGAGCTTTCGAGAGAAAAATTCTGCGAAAGACTTATGGTCCTTTGCGCATTAGCCACGGCGAATATCGCATTCGATGGAACGATGAGCTGTACGAGATATACGACGACATTGACATAGTTCAGCGAATTAAAAGGCAGCGGCTACGCTGGCTAGGTCATGTTGTCCGGATGGATGAAAACACTCCAGCTCTGAAAGTATTCGACGCAGTACCCGCCGGGGGAAGCAGAGGAAGAGGAAGACCTCCACTCTGTTGGAAGGACCAAGTGGAGAAGGACCTGGCTTCGCTTGGAATATTCAATTGGCGCCACGTAGCGAAAAGAAGAAACGACTGGCGCGCTGTTGTTAACTCGGCTATAATCGCGTAAGCGGTGTCTACGCCAATTAAGAAGAAGAAGAAGACAAGGAGCGCCGCCTGGCTATCCGTAAATATAGTTGCTTTATGTATATTCCCGCATGCTCCCGTATTCTTGTAGAAGAATTCTCTAGGTAGTCGCCTTGTCTGAAACCTCGTTTGGTATCGAACGGCTCTGAGAGGTCCTTCCGGATCCTGACAGAGCTTTTCGTGTTGCTCAACGTCAGTTTACACAGCCGTATTAGTTTTGCGGGGATACCAAATTCAGACATCGCGGCATAAAGGCAGTTCCTTTTCGTGCTGTCGAAAGCAGCTTTGAAATCGACGAAGAGGTGGTGTGTGTCGATTCTCCTTTCACGGGTCTTTTCCAAGATTTGGCGCATGGTGAATATCTGGTCGGTTGTTGATTTTCCAGGTCTGAAGCCACACTGATAAGGTTTGTTGACGGTGGGCTTTAATCTTTCACACAATACGCTCGATAGAACCTTATATGCGATGTTGAGGAGGCTAATCCCACGGTAGTTGGCGCAGATTGTGGGGTCTCCTTTATTATGGATTGGGCATAGCACACTTAAATTCCAATCGTTGGGCATGCTTTCGTCCGACCATATTTTACAAAGAAGCTGATGCATGCTCCCTATTAGTTCTTCGCTGCCGTGTTTGAATAGCTCGGCCGGTAGTCCGTCGGCCCCTGCCGCTTTGTTGTTCTTGAGGCGGGCAATTGCTATTCGAACTTCTTCATGGTCGGGTAATAGAACGTCTGCTCCATCGTCATCGATTGGGGAATCGGGTTCTCCTTCTCCTGGAGTTGTGCGTTCACTGCCATTCATCAGGCTGGAGAAGTGTTCCCTCCATAATTTAACTATGCTCTGGGCATCAGTGACTAGATCACCTTTGGGGGTTCTACAAGAGTATGCTCCGGTCTTGAAACCTTCTGTAAGCCGCCACATTTTTTCGTAGAATTTTCGAGCATTACCCCTGTCGGCCAGCTTATCAAGTTCTTCGTACTCACGCATTTCGGCCTCTTTCTTCTTCTGTCTGCAAATGCGTCTCGCTTCCCTCTTCAACTCTCGGTATCTATCCCAACCCGCACGTGTAGTGGTCGATCGCCTTGTCTTCACCCATGACAAATTCCACCATAGTTGACAACTGCAAGAGAGCACTAAGCTCAATAAAAGACAAGCTCCAACTAGACTTGATCTGGGTTCCCGGCCAAAGGAACATTTTCGGTAACGAAAGTGCAGACGAGTTGGCAAAGGCAGGAGCTTTCCTCAACGAATCCGAGGCGGAGCTAATACCAAGCCCGCTAGGATCGATCAGAGGAGAGATCAATAGACAATTTCAATAAGTTGCAAATAACAGGTGGAAAAACATTACAAAATGCGTCATAACTAAACAATTATGGCCAACATATGACAGGAAAAGAACCAACGACTTATTAAATAGGTCAAGAAAAAGTATCTACTGAGTAACAACTACCACAACAGGGCACTGGCCATTTGGGGAACATGCGTCCAAAATGGGTATGCCCTGCAACTACATCTGCCGAGGCTGCGGAGTAGCAGGGAATAAGGAAACAATTTTCCACTTTCTCTGCGAATGCCCAGCTCTAGCACAGATCCGACACAAAAAACTTGGAATCCATCAAGCACCAAACCTTGAATGGATTTCCACTAAAAGCATATCAGACATAAGTAGTTTCATCGAAACCTCAAAATGGTTTGAGAAAGAAGGTGAAACGTAACAGCAGATACAGGAGGTTCTACGAATAGTGTATCAAAATGGCACATCAAGTGCTAATTGAGCCCCATAGATAACAGGGCTGCACTCCTACCTACCTAGCTATCTTATTAACGTATATTAACCATGGGCTCTGAGGTCCTCATATTCTGCATCTGGCATATTCTACATCTGGTAATTATGACCTGATTTCGACTATTTTGGATGTGAGATCACATAGCTTAAATACACTTTGTTTGCAAAGTTGTACTTCGATAACGTGATTGGCTTTGGATTTATATAAACAAAAATTAAATGGAGTTAAATTAAACGTAAAACTTGTGGTATATGGAAAGTAGGCGTGGCTGTAGCACGTTTTTGTCCCTTTTTACAAGCTAATATGAGAAAGTCAAATTAATATCATGTACAAAATATGACTCAAATCGGTTAAGTAGGTTCTTGGGTATAGGATTCCACACCTAGTGTCCAATTCTGACACCGGCTCCTTTGGAGAACTTCCCTACCATCTTGGGTGTCAAATTCAACGTTTCTGACGCTTTTACTTATTGAGTTAACAAACTTTTAGTCATTTTCAACATAACCGTTATATGGGTACTGGGAATAGTTTTCACACTGCATAAAGAAATGGCCAAAAGACTTCTGCCCCTATTGCGGTTTTCAACCCGACTTGGTCGAATTGAAGTTAAGGCAACTCAACTTCAGATCAACCAAACTCTTTTTCGGTATTGCGAACTTCAACTAAGTTCAGTCGAAGTATGATTGGCGTTGCCAACCTAAAAAAGTGAAACTTGACAGATAGTGAAACAGCTAAAATTTTGTAAACGACATATTTAAACAATTGAATTCAGTTGTCGCTGGCGAAAAAGTGAGTAAACATATATAATAAACAATAAATAAAAAATGGATATAAGTTTTGATTTATATTACAATGACGAAAATACTGGGGGCAAAATTGATGTGCTACGTATACGAAAAAGCCTTCGTGATCACTCAAATCCATTGGAGCTTCCAAATGCAAAGTAAGCCATAGTTTTTTCACAATTGAGTTGCTTTTTAATAATATTTGTTACAGATTCATAAGTTATTTTCGATTAACTAACGTCTGCGAGGAACGGCCATACCTCCTATATTAAAATTATGCGCAACTCTGCGTTTCCTTGCTGACGGTGGTTATCAAAAATGCAGTGGAAATGATTTTAACATTGGGTTGGCGCAACCTACGATATCTTTAGTAATTAAAGAGGTTATGAATATAATTGAACAACGTACATATTTGTGCCCAATGGATTAAAATTCAAATGACTGAGGAGGAGCAAAACGCTTCAAAAGTTTCATTTTATTCAAAAAGTGCTTTCCCGGGAGTAGTTGCATCGACGGAACTCATGTTCGCATAATTTCACCTAGAAAAGAAGTGCAACATCTTTATCTTAACAGAAAGGGCTACTACAGTTTAAACGTGATGATTGTATGTATAAAATCTGCATTATATTAGAAACAAAATGAAAAAACAAAATCTTAAAATGTTTAGCTTTGTGATTATAAAATGTCTATTCGGTATGTGGATGCTAGGCATGCAGGCGCAAATCATGACTCTTTTGTTTTCAATGTTAGCGATTTGAAAGTGCATTTACAGAACAACATACAGAATAACACTTGGATCTTGGGTAAGACTTTATCGTATTTATTGCTAAATAAGTGGAGTAATGTAATTTCTGAGGCGACGCTGGCTATCCTCTGCACAAATTTTTAATGACGCCTTATCGCCTTCTTCACCCCAAGCACGCTACAATACAGTACACTCAAAGGTCCGGAATATTGTAGAGCGAACAATTGGTGTACTCAAGAGTAGATTTCGATGTCTTTTATCTGTACGAGGTTTACATTACACTCCTGAAAAGGCTACGCAAATTGTGAATGCTTGTTGCGCATTGCACAATATTTGCCAACACTTTCAAGTGGAATCTCCGGAAGAAATACCATCTACTTCAAATACTACAATGACCAATGATGTTTTGGACATAGCAAGAGAAGAAGAGGATACGGCTCGAATAATTCGCAATAATATTATGACTTCCCTCTAAATAATTAAAATATTTAATTTCATTTATTCTTTCTAATATGCTATTTATTCAGGCATATATTTAAATTTTATTTAAATAAATTCATTAAATAACAATATCACTTCATTTTTTAATGTAAACTTAAACTATGGTACAAACATATAACATATCACTTCATTCCAGAATAATCAAAAATAAAATTAAAAAAAATATTACTTTGTATCTTAAATAACCAAAAAAAATCTTTGCGAAGATTTTAATTTAGCAATTTTGAGGCGATGCACCTCAATTTGAATTTATTGTTTCCAAATTGTTGCTTTCCTCTTCCTACTTCTGGAAACTTCTCCATTAACTCCACCAATTTTTCGAATTGCTTTTTTGTTGCTACTTTATTTTTTCTAAAAATTTATAAAAAATATTAATTAAAATTAATTTAACATTAATTAAAATAGTTATTTTACCCGTTTTACTGCTATTAAGCAGTTGAAGTTTATTTATATACTCGTCAACCCCACTTGTACAGAGTTGAAAACCGCAATACCAAAAAAAGTTGAAGTTCGATCATATTTTTTGACGGATTGAGTTGAAGTTGGCAATACCGAATTTTTAAACTTCGACTGAAATGCAGTTGGGTTGAAAACCGCAATAGGGGCATTCATTTCAGCAATATGGTTGAAATACGTACAATGGTTTGAAATACGTACATATATGCTCATGAAACCTATTAGAAGGCGGGCCACGCCCACTATTTAACATCCTATCCATCACGGTCCGTTGTATCAAATAAAGCATTTGTATTTTTATTTTGGGCTTAGTTATAGCCTTCGCTCAACAGCACTTTGTGGGCGTTGCAATGTCCCGATCCCGCCCATCTGCAATACCTTGCCCCTTTGGGTGTCAAGGAACACAATTTTTACTCAAGTTACGCTGACGGGCAGACAGAAAATCGCCCGCATTTCAACTCCTGGATTCCTCATCATTTATACATGTATGTATACATAATAACGGGTAATTCTTTAGAGGTTGTTTTCAAGATAGACTTGGCGCATTTTTCGTCGAGATCTTAAATTGAAAGCGTACAAAATACAGCTTGGACAAGAAATGAAGCCGGCCAACATTGAAGCGATGACGCCTATTTATGGCTCAATGGGTATATAAACAAGCAAAGTTGTCGCATTTGGGATAAATAGCGACCTAAAAAGAGCAAGCTGCTGCCATTTTATTCAGAAAAAACAACGGTTTGGTGTGGTTTGTGGACCTGTGGACTCATCGGTCCATATTTCTTCAAAATTTATACAGGTGAGAACGTAACCGTCAAAGGCAACCGTTATCGCGCCACGATAACCGACTATTGGATGCCTGAAATTGAAGCTCACGGTCTCGGCGATATTTGGTTTCAACAAGACGGCTCCACTTTCCTGACATCGCGTCAATCGATGGATTTATTGACAAAGCACTTCGATGAGTAGATAATTTCACGTGTTGATCACCAATCCCGCTTCGATTCAGGCCTTGGAGCAAAAGTAGGGAACCACGGAGTTAAAAAAGTAGGGAACCACATACATATATTGATTAATTTTAATTCTGTAGGAACATATTGAGAGGGCATAAAAATAAAACAGTTGAATGCCTTAGAATCCCAATGAACACATTTAGTAACTAGACTAGTACGTGTTCAACAAAGAAAGGTATTGCTGATACTCATCTTCATGATCACATTAAAACAAAGCTGTGAATTGGTTTCGTTTTTTGTCTGTATGAAAATCGCATATTTATATAAGTACATATGTATATACAATACAAATAATTTGCTTAAGCTTGGGATTCATCTGGATCTTCGCCGGCATATGGGTTGTGTGTCTTGTCCTTTACGCGACGCAGAGTTATACCCAGTTTAAGTTCGGAAAGGAAGTCGGTAGCTGGCGGCTTACGTTCGGCGCGTGGCTTCACACCGCTGATTGTGGCTGCTTTCTGATCAACTTTCTGTGGACGACACAAAAACAATAATAGAGTTAAGAAACAAAACGTGTTCGTTTATAACGGTATGCCATACCTTTAATGCTACACCCTTCCGTATACTATCTAACAAAGCACCTCGCGCATCACCGATATCATTATTTTTAGTTGCAGGCACCGTTGGTTGTCTGCTACCCTTCGCAGCAGAGTTTAGTGCAGGTGGTGGTGGTGGCATTGGTGCACCACCAGTAAGAGGTGGCGGCGGCGGTGGAATAGGTGCACCACCACTAAGAGGTGGCGGTGGCGGTGGAATAGGTGCACCACCACTAAGAGGTGGCGGTGGCGGTGGAATAGGTGCACCACCACGAAGAGCTGGTGGTGGCGGAGGAATAGGTGCACCACCACTAAGAGCTGGTGGTGGCGGAGGGATAGGTGCACCTCCAGTAGGAGGTAGTGATAGCGGTGGAATAGGCGTACTACCAATAGGAGGTGGTGGAGGTGGTATAGGAACACTAGAAACTACATTTTGTTTAGCTGACGGCGGTGGTGGTTGAGGTTTAGGTGCTCCCACTTTAGAAGCTCGAGCAGCAAATGTTGGCTTCAGCGTAGGCTTTGGTGGTGTGGGTGGTCCAGTAAGCTGTTTTCTACCACCAACACTTGCATAACCTCCGACGCCCGCGTTAATTTTCAGGTTATTTTGTTTATTTACTGGTTTTATGGAAGCATACAAATTGCTATCGCTAGGTGTCGGCGGCGTTTTAGAGCCGGCATTCGTTCTTCCATATATTTGACTATCAGCAGTATCTTCTTCAGTTTCCCATTCATCGAGGCTGTACAAACTTTGATTGGAATGGTAAATTACTGACGATTTTTTATTGTTTGCTTGGACAAGAGATGGAGGTGGTGGCTGTAGTGGTGCATCAGTGATTGTTGTCGGTTTTACAGATGGTGGTGGAGGAGGCGCTTGCCTTAAAGTCAGCCTCGGTTGCACAAAGGTTTGCCGCGCTGTTGCTTCCACTTCAGTCTTGTTGCTATAAATATCTTCGATGGAAGGAAAATCCCTGGGGTCGGCGAAACTCGCAGCTAATATGTTCAAACTTGACTGTGTATTTGTGGCTGTCTTTAACGGCACATTTGAATTTGGAGGTAGTGGTGGTGGCGGTACCGCTGCTGGGGTTGGTTGTGGTTTGGTAACCGGTACAGTCGTTAAGACTGAGTTTGTTGGTGGTGGTGGCGGGGGCGCATGCATTGATTTTTTCGATCGTGAGAACCTCGGTGAGGTGATTAGACCATAATCACTGGCAGAAGATACAGTAGCGTACTTTATATCGGGTAGATGATGACTGGCTGTGCCATTAACATTACGCTTAGATGGCTACAAGTACAAAAACGTATTTTCTATTAAGGAAATTTCGACTGATATTAAAATCTCACCATCCAAGTAAACTTTGATTGCACGATATTTTTAATGATTTCCTGCTTGCGCATGCCTTTCAAGTCCTCATCCGTTATGCCGCGTTCCAGCATATATTTCCTCAATACATTATCATTCATGGTCATGGTAAGATCAAATGCATTGCGCGTCCGATCTCGTGTCATATCGCCAGCTATGTGTTGAAAGTTCATCGGGCCACTTATCTCGTATTTGGAACCCTTAATGCTGGTCACAAATGTTGAGGGCGAAGGCGGTGTAGGAGGTGTCGGCTCATATCGACGCGGTACAATGGGACTACTTTTTTCCAAACTTTTTAAGCTATTACTTGACGAAGATGCGCTCACAGTGGCGTATCCCAGTGTTGGCGGCGGAGTCGAGCTGTTGTTGCTTGTGGCGCTGACTTTGCGTAAAGGCGGTGGTGGTGGTGTACGACTACTAGTTGTTGCTGTTGATGATAAATTATATGGCGATGGCGAAGTCATTGTGGAAGGCTGAAAAAAGTCGAGTCTGTAAAGTGAACTTTTTTAAACATGAAAATTCAAAGCTTTTCAAAAATGTAGAATACAGCTCAATATGAAAAAGGGACAGAGACTCCGACTTCAACGTCTCGATAACTTACGACCATGCCGCGAAGGAACAGAACTGACGAATCGATCAAAGCAAAAGAGGAGGTTAGACTATTCAAAAAAAAAACGTTCCTACGTTAACAGAACAGACTCGAATTTACAACGTAATGAAACGAACGATCACTTGGAACCGGCATATATATTTCAGAGCTAAATCTTTTTCGTGTATCCATCCGAAACTTATAAACTTTCTCTATGACATAATTTATTTATCTACAATATACATATATATGTACATACATGGATATCCACATACAAGAGTATTTTGAGTAACAGCCGAATAATTTCGAAGCAACTTGAGTTAATCGCTGATATGCGTTATGGCATTTACTAGCACAATAAAAATTTATCAGTTTGTGATATGAATTGATAAAGTGAATAATTATTAATAAAAGGTTTGCTATAATTATATTTCTTACTAACAGTTATGGCATATCCTCTCAACATATAATGAGTTGTATAGTCCAACCGTAAACTCTTATAAAAACATATGTATGTATGTGACCCCGCACATAGAAACCCGGCTAGTGTGTCAAAATGTCGATTATCGGCGAGCAGCAACAATAGAAAGCGACAGCCAAAACAATGAGCGTTCGACTACCATGACAATACTCAGACGGCTTCATTCTGCTAAACTATACAAACATAGTAACGAAGAAGGAGGAAGAAGGAGAGAGAACACGTGCTTCACATCTTTCAACGCCTCTCGTGAAAAATCCTGTTTTGACACACTAGCCGGGTTTCTATGTGCGGGGTCACATATGCTTACATGCCTTTGGGTGTGGGAAATATATATTGTTTCAATGAAAAGTATCATCCACAATCAAAGTATATGTACTTTTTCTAATAGCATTTTTTTGACAGATCATGGGTGAGTTGTGTCAAGCTGTCATGTTATTTTTGTTGAGTATTGTTTGGCATTTCATGATGGAAAGACTTCCGCTGAACAACGTTTACAAATCGTTCAACTTTATTACGAGAATTCACGTTCTGTAAAGTATGCTCTTCGCTCAACCTATAGTCAACATAATCGGTCTACTGAGCATACTATTTCCAACACCAAAACCCATCTTGAAACCCATATTTCATTATTGGGTAATATTTGACCGAATAAACCACGTCCAGAACGCAGTGAAGAAAATTTAGCAGCCGTAGCTGTGAGTGTCCACGAAGACCGTGGAGAGCCGATTCGGTGCCTTTCGCAACAACTCAGACTGGCTTATGGAACGACTTGGAGCATTTTACGTCGCAGTCTTAAATTGAAAGCGTACAAAATAAAGCTTGTGCAAGAACTGAAGCCGATCCACCTTCCTAAGCGACATGGCTTCGGTCTATGGGCTCTTGAAAAGTTCCAAGAAGAACCGACGTTTTCGATCCAAATTTTGTTAAGCGATGATGCCCATTGCTGGCTCAATGGGTATGTAAAGATACAAAATTGCAACATTTGAGACTAAGAACAACCTGAAGAGACTCAAAAGCTGCCTTTTTATTCAGAAAAATCAACGGTTTGATGTGGTTCGTGGGCCGGTGGAATCATCGGTCCATATTTCTTCAAAAATGTGGCTGGTGAGAACGTAACCGTCAAAGGCGACCGTTATCGCGCCAAGCTAACTGACTATTTGATGCCTGAAATTGAAGCAGTGACGTTTGGTTTCAACAAGACTACCCCACTTCTCACTCATCGCATCAATCAATGGATTTATTTAGAGAACACTTCGGTGAGCAAATAATTTCACGTTTTTGGACTGTCGATTGCGTACCAAGATTGTGTGATATCACATTGTTAGAATTCTTCCTGCATCGGGATATATAAAATCTAAAGTCTATGCGGACAATCCCGCTTTAATTCAGGCCTTGAAGCAAAATAGCGCGCATGTCATTCGCAAGTTGTCAGTCGAAATGCTAGAACGAGTCAACGAAAATTGGACTCAATGGATGGAACATCTGAGACGAAGCCAACACTTGAAAGAGATCTTCACAAAATAAATGCCAAAGAATGCTCCTTCGAATTATAGAAAACATTCCCCATTAAATTTAAATTTTCTGTGTTTTTTCTTTAAAAAGGTGGGGAACCTCGAAATGGATCACCCTTTACAATGACTGTTTTTCTTTAATGCGGAATGTCAGAACTACTGCCACTAGGAATAACGTCACCAAAATCCATGATCTTGCTTTGGCAGACCAAGTGCCAAGATAATACGCATCCCAAAAGGCCGCGTGAGGGGTATCTTGCATGAAATATTGGGCATAAAAAAGATGTCTGCTTACTTCGCATAACAAGCGCAACTATGAGGCCACTACACAGCAGTGGGTATCGCTGTATAAGCGTAATCCGAAGGAGTTTCTTTGTCGTTCCATAACCGTCGACGAAACATGGTTTCACAGATTAAAGAAGATGCAACTTCACTATATCAAGAGTATTGAGCTAAATTAAGACTATGTTTACAAATAAATTGCCATTTTCAAAATTAACTAGTACGATATTACCTTCCTTCCGAATTATAAAGCTGTACCGATAATAAATTTTTGCTTCTTACTTCAACAATATTAATAGCTCTTGTCGTTCTACCTGATATGAGTGATTAGTCATTGGGAGATTCCACAAACAGTTTCAAAAAAACAAACCTACTTACATATGTAGTTAACCGAGTGAGTATTGCTATATTTCCAGACGACCTACACTGGCTTTCATTGTTTCGACCAACAATCTTTTGACCGCGACGCTAAAGTGCAGATAACAGTTCGAGAGCGAACACTTAAAACAAAGAGCCATTGATATCACGGAGAGATTGAATTTTAAACTTGTGAGTGAGAAGGGTTTGACCAAACGTATCAGTTCTGCGTGTTTAGTTCTTTCAATTATTCGTTCAGAGGAATAAAAGAAAATTGTTCTTAAGAAGGATTATATTTATTTTGATACTCAGTTGATATTCGAGATTAACAAGGAAAGGAAATTTCTCTTCAGTTTTGGAATATATGGTATAGATCACAAATAAAAAGGCCACCCTATAGATATGATATCATAGATGAGATAATATACCTCACTAAATTTGTATACCCTGAATAAAATATGTGAAGTTTGCCACGAAGTTCGTAACACCCAGAAGGAAAAGTCGGAGATCCTTTCAAATACATATACATATATGTATATACATATAATGTATAAATGAACAGCTTTACGAACTGAGTCGATTTAGCCATGTCGGTCTGTCTGGCTGTATGTACGCGAACTAGTCCCTCAGGCATTCAGATACCGTTCAGAAATTTCGCAAACGTTCTGTTCTCCATAAGAATCTGCTCATTTATCGGAACCGATATCGGTCTTGTATTGAAATTTTTATTTTTAGGGGGTATTATCGTAGGCGGTGTCTACGCCAATAAAGAAGATTATAACTTCGCTGCAACGTAAGCTCACGTTACTTCTTGTTTTTTTTTTATTATTTGAACCAAGTAATTCCTTAAAATTAATGTACTTATGCAATTATTACCATCCAATATCCAGGCATTTTGTTGCTCTTAATGATATCGTAGATGAAGGCACGTCGCTGTTCGGGTGTCAAGTACTCAATTTCGTCGGATAATCCCGCTTTACGCAAATACAGTCGCAAGGTCTCGTCCTCACCGATGCCATCGAGTGCAAAGGTTCGTTTGAATTCCACCGACTCGGTGCCCTCCATGTGCTGGAAGTCGTTCGGTGAACTAATGTAATTGTCATCCATATTCGTTTACGCCAACCAAAACGTTTCAAGAAAAAATATTACGCATAAGTACATACAATATACATACATATGTATGTATAACAGTTGCGGTTGCCAATTTGTCTTAAGTGGGAGTTGGGTATTTAAGACTTATGTGATAAACGTAGGTATGCAGTTATATACAAAACAAAGTAAATAAACATTAGCTTTGTGAAAGAGGTAAGCATACGAAAATATCTAGAGTTTATTGATAAGGCGTCGATTTTATCAGCGCAAAATTAATTTACGATGAGTGAATACGAATATCATTTTAAGGTGATTCATTTTACTTAGACATTTTTACGTTCTTATGTTACAGTTGCTTTAAGAAACTCTTCATGAAATTATTATTTTCACAAAAACACTGCGAATTTTATGAGTTTTTGTTCAGAGCACCGATTTTGAGGTTAAGTTAAAAAATATTTTGCTTAGATTTATAAATTTGGAATTGTGTTCACGATTCCGCAATCGTATTCAAGTACCAATATGATACTCAACCGATGTTTTGCATTACATAAGTATTAAGTAAAGAATCGATTAAAACGGCGTAATCGATAACATTAACCGTCACACTTTTAAATATTCGTAATTCATAGCTGTGGAAACAAACAATGAGCCATTATTTCACCGTTATTAAATACGCACTAAATACTACGAATTATATGTGTACGCCCTGAATACGTAATATCGACTGACTTCCAATTTCAGTTAAGGAAAAGTATTACGAACATGTCAATAAATTCACAAATTTCTTTAGTTATCAATTCCTAATCTCAATTATATTCTCTTGCTTTTGCACGTTTAGCACGTTTGTATTGTTTGTGTTTGTATTTGTATAGCTTACAGTATTAGCTGCTTGTTCTTCTTTCAACCTTTTTTTTATTTACTCGTTCCATTTTTGTACAGGTGAGCTTTCTTATCAGCGCTGATATCGAAGCATTTTAATACCGCTCACCTAGATCTTATCGCACAGAGTTATGAAAATAATAATAGCAATGAAACTATTGAGCATAGCTGAGTATAAATTGTTTGAGAAGGAGCCGTACGCTCTATATAACTTTTATTGGAATATCCATATATAAGGATGTAAGCAGTTAGAAAAGTTGCAAATTTCTTTATGAAAATGTACGATTATCGGTTGGTTCTCTTATAGACGCATAACTTTTTGCATAGATGGCGCTAAAAACAAGTTATTTCAAAAAATTGGATTGCTTGCTAGATGTAGTTCGAATCCTGTTAGTATATTTTACATATTTTAAAAATTTTATATATTTAAACGAAAATAGTTTAATTATAAAAACAAATAAGGAGAAGGCTTTTACGGTAATTATAAGTATTTATTTATAATAGAACTCAGTTAAAATTGTTTGGATTAACAGGCTCTACTCAACATAAAAGCGCAGAGACAATTTAATTTCTAACGTATTTATGTACATTAACATTCTTATAAAAATATATTTATAAGAAAACGTGTGTTTAGGTTTTTGCTCTAAATTTTACACATTTAATAAAAAGAGATTGAAGTATTATGAAAAGTTAGTTATCACCAAACTATATTTTTTAATACGTTTAATACAAAATTGTAATTAAAATTACATACTGTTTACTACACCCTGTTCAACTGAACACACTCTCTGCCGCTGAATATATGCTTTCGAACATTCGCTCCTAGAAGGAAATGCCAACAAGCAAGATTATTTAAGAATTTTGTGCCTAAACCTTATTGACACCTCAAAACCATTATTCCAATAATTATTTTAAAATTTTGTCGATTTTTCCATGTACCTGCATACAATTTTGACCATGTTTTATGGCCTCCAATGAGGTGTTTTAATTTCTGTTATTTCGCAAGTAGCACTACAACTCCGAAAGCATTCGGAAAGATTTTAGCCGAGCCGCCATTACGTTCAGTGAAGAACGTGCCCCTGTGAAAAAGTCGTGTCGTTGCACAATTGGCAACGATTTTTAACGCAAAAAGTGGAAATTATTTCCAAAATCTAATTGATATTTACAATTAACGATTGCGCGTAAGGTTTCGCATAAAAAATATGTGAAAGTAGCAGAGTTTAAGTGCAGAAAATACGTTGTGAAAAAAGTATGAATTAATCGAATTTGATCGATTTTGGTGGAAAAAAATTTTCATGGTGCTCGCCATTTACCCGACCCGAAAAATAATGGTCATCGTATTTGCCTCTCGCTCGCACGCCTGCCGTACAAATGTGGTGTGAACGAGAGGTCGGTAGTGAATAAGATTATATGGCGCATATTGCGTTTCGTGTTTTGCACGGGTGTATTTGTGTGTGCACGAAGTGTGCTTAGCCCAGCTATCTAGTTCGGGAAATTTTGTTTTTGTAAGAAGGGTATGCACATTGTATGAAGTGGATGGCTGGAGGTGTAGTGTGTAACCGATATGAAAGACGCGAACATGGAATTACCAGTTCGTCAAAATACGTTAATAAGCGACGCGTCTCGTTCCTAGTGTGGTGTAGTGGTAGGAGGGATGTATTGGTGTGTGTAACGGTCGCTGGATAGCGTGCGCGGAGTGATGGTTTTTCGAAAATTCGGATTAAGGTGCGAGTAGTTTCGCTGAATATGTAGTTTTCGGAAAAAACGAAAATATTGTGTATGGTAAAGCGCGTGTGCGAAAAAGAGTTGAAAATAGTGTGTATATAATTCGGTTTCGGAGTAAAGCAACGTGCTCGGTTCGGTCATTGTCGTTTATTGTAGCATGTTTTTGTGTTTTCTGCTTTGGCTCTGTTCGACTTTTCTCTACGTTTGTGTAGCATTGGCTTTATGGGCTTGAGTGTAAATGCGATAACAGTCGCTATCGTTTATATTCCATGCATATTCTCCTTGTCGGTTAGCGCGAACGCTGACGAGAATATCGTCGACGACTAGTCTTCCGCCATTATGGCTTTTATGCCAAAACCACGCTATTCTGCAAAATTGTGATTTTCTTTCGTAAATTTTCTTAAAAGTTTAAGTGTTTAAAGTTTTATGTGTGGTTTAAACGAATATTAATAATGTAATTGATAAATTTTCGTCGTCATGAATGATTTAAAGTTTATTTGAGTGCGCAAAAAATTATAAATAGGCGTTTATTTTTTACGTTATGGTGCCCCGTTTCTTCAATTTCCGTGTTTTTTTCGGCGTTGTATTAATGCTGAGCAAGCATTTGTGAATTCGCCGGGTAGTATTTGTTTTGTACGAGTTCGCCGTAACGCTTCGTACAGCGTCGTGGTATCCCGCCCGGCTATGCCTTTGCTTGAAAAAGCAGTTTGTTTGTAAAGAGTGTTGCAACCACTTTTTTGTTTATATAGTTTTAAAAATGCGGGAAAGTGCATATGCCTACCTGTAAGCCGCTTCCAGCCATTTAAATTATTGAACAGAAATGGGTTCATAAGTAATCTTTCTTAAAGTGTATCTAAATGCCCATTTTAATAAAACGTAATGAAAACAATGACATGAAAATGGGACGAAATTTAGTTTTAAAAAGAGATCTCTTTATTTTCTAATTTCTTTTGACAATGCATTCTTATGCAGCTGTCATTTCAATTCGCCGGGAAAGTGATACAAAGCATACAATGAAAATATACACAACAACAATGTGTATGAAATCAGAAATACCAATTATTTTAATTAGAAAGAATATATTTACTATTAATTCCGTTTAAATGCAGATATTAATTGAAATAAAAATGGTATAACAATTGTAAAACTAACAATGGAGGTCTGACAAATAAGAGGCGAAGTTTACTATCAGCACATTAGCCGAAAACAACAGCAGAAGATATAGCAAAAAAGTGGCAACAAACAAATTAGACGACTGCAAAAACATTGTGTATAAATAAAAACGAAGAAACGTGTTAGTGTGATAATAATAATTAAATAATAGTGTAAGAGAAATACAATTTTGCAATGAAATGTGCAAAAATCATCAACGTAATTATGCCAATTCATTTGATTTCTTCGATTTCAACTTGAAAAATGTCGTCGATTCCATTGCTGCACCGCTCGTCGTTGTCGTTGCTACCACCGCAGTGCTGTAATTGCAATAAATTTATCGCCTACATTTTGTTGTTGATATCAACGCTGTTGTCCACGCTATACGGAAATTCTAACAGCGCCAGCAAGAAAACTATCAATAACAATAAATCTTGCCCTAACCATCAACAGGATTATCATAATCATTGCTGCAGTTTTAAATCAAAACTAAAATTGAACAGCCCAAAATATCCTCTGAGTAGCGTTAAACACTGCGTCAATAAATCAGCTTTGTGTACTGGAGCGGTTACAAGAGAAAATAATCTTATTAATAACAACAATTGCCAAAGTTCCGATACATATATTCTCACTCCCCTTAAAACTACCGGCCAACTCAGTGTCTACAAGGATAGCAGTAGCAATTGTTGGGAAAGCAACAGAAAAGATAGAGCTTCAGCAATTACCACTGATCGAGGTTTGCTGCAGCAACCACATTTGGGAAAACAACAGCGAGAAAGAGAATATTGTTGGTTTGCGAAAAGCGATAAGAAAAATTATCGAATAAGTACTAACAACTACAACAACAACAGACACAGCATCAACAACGATAGCAGCAGTCCGCGAAGGGCGGTATTTTTTCTGTCAAATACTAACATCTACACTGGGCGACCAGGTGTAACTACCACAATAAAAGTTGCAAAACAAGGAGCTGAAGCGGTGGTTATAATACCGAATTTTGTGGATCTCACGCACCTCTCCTTGCATCCTACATTTACACCCCATAACGTTTTTAAACACAGCTCCTTTACCTCGAAGCACCTGCTTAATAGCGAAGAGAAGCCGTTTTCCAGCTCTTCAGCACAGAGGCTATTTAGTAGCAGTTTAACGCCGCTGCTGCAGGACAGGCAGCAGTCGACGCATTCCAACACAAATTTAGACTTATCGTCGACGTTACACGTTTTTGTGCAACAACGAAAGTCAACGTCACAACCGCGAAAGCTACAGCATTTGCTTGTTGGCGTGAAAAAGTACGCTTAAATTAGATTAATATTCAAAGAAAAGAGAATAGAAAGCGGAGAGCTCTTAATTTCATAAGAACAAACTTCATTAGAAGAGCAGGCAAGCAGGCTCATCAACAACATAAAATAATCATTAACAATCCAAATCATAAAACGTATCTTATCGATCAGCTGCCCTTGGCATAATCAAGTCGACTACTAACGAAGCGTGCGATTGAGTAGAAGAGTGGAAGAAGAGTCAGGAAACGAAATAGAAGTAAAAAAAACCCGTAACCACCGTTGCATTAATAAATAACATACATACACACCACACAACTTCGTAATATCATCATGTCGAAGTTATCGTTTCGAGCGCGTGCGCTCGATCCCTCCAAGCAGATGCCCATCTACTTGGCAGAGGAGCTGCCTGATTTGCCTGAATATTCGGCTATAAATCGTGCTGTGCCACAAATGCCTAGTGGCATGGAGAAGGAAGAGGAGTCGGTAAGCTTAGAAGATTTCTAACCTAAAATCATAATGTTGAAAGTTCCATAAAATATTATTGTTTTCAAGGAGTGAAGAGCAAAGTTATTAAACCAAATGCGAATAACCCCATATAAAAAGAAAAAAATTGCAAACTCACTTTATTATGTCTATTAAAGTACATACTACGTACGTTTTGTGTATGTACATACATATGTATGTGTATATGTCATTTTTATTCGTCGCAATATGATCATTATACATTAGTCAGCAAATAACAAAACGACTAAATGTTTTTGTTTTCACAATTGTGTGTTTGTTATAGAGTTTTCGTTATTCATAATCAATTTATCTCTGCGGTTACTACACCTTTAAATTTTTCTCTTATATACATATATTATATTCTCCAATGGATATAAGTGAATTTGTATTTCAGAAAGTCGTATTCGATGACCAGCTATTTAACAGGTCACTATTTGCTTATTATATTTCACTACAATTTTATCTTATAACGTTTTTACATACCTACATACATGTGACTGATTGCGCATAAACACACATACAAGTATGAATATGCAGCAGGTAAACACCTAATAACACCTTTGCTCAATTTACAGGTAGAATTTCCTGAGCAGTTATAAGTAAATATTGAATGTACGTAGGAATGTGGTTGCCTTCAATAAACATCACCGCATTTTTCCGTGGAATTTGTCATTTGCATACTTGAAATATATATTTTTTTATTTAATTGGAAACTAATTATATTGAAAAGCTACGTGTACATACTTATGATATAATAATGACTAGACAAATTTATAAATGAGATCAATCCTAATGCGAACCATATATATATTTTTTTAATGAAGTGGTTTGACTCCATTTCATCACATTCACAGATCCTCAATGTAATATATTACATATGTCGGTATGTAATGTTATATTTTATAAAACGTGCAGAAAATTATAATATTAGCTAAGTATTCTCGGAATACAATACTTAACTTCGGTCATTAATATGACTAGCTACTGGGAAGCGTTATAGCGTTGAAACCACTGTCCATTAAATCAGAAACAGACGCATCGAACCGCAGCCAAATGATGGGAATACTAAGAAGGCCGCATACACACTCATGCATAAATAAACTCGTGACTCACTCTTTAGCTGACAATACAGTCACACTTTGTAAAACAAACATCTTTCTGAAATTAAGCGCAAAGATGTGGGAATAGTGGTACATTGCCTGCAGCTGTAGGATTTCTTGAACACCACTATATTGCTTGCCAACGGCTATACAATTGTTGTAGTCATGGCACTGTGAAAGTTGCTGTTTTTGCTGATAGCAACCTTTCAATAACTTCGTCTCCCTTCGCTTCGGTTTAAACGGATAATATTGGTTTTTATGCGAAGGTTTTTTTTGTTTGTTATATACTTTTGTATACATATGTATATATTTGCTCAGAGTTTTAGTTAAGGTTTCACGCACTCTGATTCTGCAAGTAATTCTAGTCGAGTTGGTAGAATCGCTATGCGGTGAATTTGTTAAGAACGAAAACAAGCCGTTAAGCAAATACCTAAGAAAGTGCTACACATTAAGAAACATGTTTGTGTAGATTTTTGCATGTGATGTTTTATTTTCAATTAATTTGTTACTTTGCTTTGCGTGGGGTATTTTGTTCTTATAATACATATAATATGTCTATAGTCATCATATAATGATTTTTTTTATTTTACATTGATTTTGAAAATTATAATTTGGAACAATAGTTCTTCGATGAAGATATTTTATCTTTAGGGAGAACGTCGTTTTCATCAAATATCTACATACATATATTCGAGTCCGTTTAGGTCCTGTATGCCAAGCCTTTTGTTTTTTTTTTGTACCTTTGAAGTTTGAATATATCGAATATGAAGTGAGAATATATCGATTTACGGTGCTACCTATTCTCAACAAGTTTTCATTTTGAAAAAAATTCTCTGCTAAATACGAGTTTAAAATTCTTGATTTGAAGAGAGATACAGGCATAGAAATTGTACTACTACTTACTACTATTTGATGTTTAGTATCGGAGCTACATGGGTCTAGCAGTCGATGACATCCAAACACTTGGGTGGAAGGATAGATAGATAGATATATGAGAATTGCACCGCGACCTAAGGTCTATTGTGGCTTCTCCTAAGTCACAACGACTCACTTAGTCCCAGCGTATTGATAAATTTCAATATACTGTTAGATGGTATTGAGGCGATGTGATCCCTATTGGGAAACATGGATCCGTGGGCCTTTATCTTGTGTCTGCAGACTGTTGTGCAGTCAATTAGCAGGTGTTCTGAATTTTTGCAAAATGTGCTGAGTCCATGTTATGTACATAAGTGCTTACAAAGCTTACAAGGGCCAGAAACAAATACATTTAATTCTTGTGAAAATAATGTTTTGAATACCCACCACAATTGCAAAGTTTTATATACACTTATGGACAAAATACATAATAGGTGTGAATTTTTTTTGTTGGCGTTTCATTTGTATGATGAAGGCAAATTATCCTAATGCCTTAAACCAAAAAAATTAGAAAATTACATATAACTATGAAAAAATAATAGATGTGAATTTAAGTGTTTTTTTTTGTTGGCGTTTCATTTGTATGATAAAGGCATATTGTTCTAATGCCCTAAATCAAAAGAAAAATTAAAAAATTGTGTACAAGAAAAACTGGGCGATAGATCAGCTCCATATACTTCTCGTCAAAAAGGATTTCTTTGCGAATTCACGAAACATTTCAGCAGAAGTTGGACTAAATGTTAGCTCGCAGACAATTTGATGTCTGTTAGTGAACGGTAATCTACTGGACTTACTTATTACGAAAAATTTTCAATTTTAAAACTAAAATAAATAGTTATTTTTGCAAATACTATATTGAATAAAAAATATTTTGTCCATTATAGCATATCCTCATATACTCAAAATCTGGTTATGCTCCACTATCAGTAAAGTGAATGTATGTTTTCTGCTTTTATTTTGTAAATTGTTTTATCATATCGCAATTGCGTGCATGTATTTATTTTGATTCGCGTACCACTTCTTTCAAGTTCATTGAAAAATTATAAAGAAAACTGGAATTGAACAACTCAAGTGCTTATATTATACATACATACATATGTATGTACTTATGCACGTACATATGTATGTGCGAAGTGCTTTGCGTATGAAAGTTTATGTGATTTTTCTGTATTATCAGTAGTACGTACATACACACATATACATATGTACATACTTTTAATTGATAAGATTAAAAAGTTCGATTGTAATTTTTTCCGTTCAATCCATCATTTCTTTATTTTTATTACGAATGCACTTGCCTATAAATAGTACCTGTAAATATTTAAATCGCTTATTCTTGAGGAAAGCTTAGAGTTTCACATTTGCCATGTTGCGCAAATAATTAATTTTCAATGTCTGTTTACATACATATGTACATATTTCATTGAGTCATAGAATTCCGATAAGTTCCTATGTTCTTAAAATAAACAATTATACCAAATTTATAATTGTGAAAATTATAACAGCGTGGTTCATAAGTCAAACCGCAAAAAATATTTTTTTATCTTCGGTATTTTAAACACTGAAAACATTGAATTATTAAGCAACTTTTTTTTTTTTTAATTCAGCAATTATGTAAATACTAAAAAAAATTAATTGTCTTTTGTTTACCAAAGAATCATGAAATAAATATTATTACTTATGTACAGTACATACTGTGAGCGTCAAAAATAAGTAAACAGCAGTTCTATCAATATTAAAGTGTTTATAACAACGGAGTCTTTAATGCAACAATTAAAAGTTGTATTACAGAATTCAAGGCTTATATTATAAGAGTTTAACTTAGTATAAATAATAAACAAAAATTAAACACAGCCAAAAATAATTCACTTAAAGTAAAAATACTCTCGTTTTTTCGCGTCAAAAAAAGTAAACAGTAGCAACAAGTGTTGCTTGTTTTTAATACTTATTTCGGGGAAGCGCCAAATATCCTTTGGAAACAGTTATTATTCAAGAGACTAAGTGCAGTAAAACATATTTTTTATATCATTATGTATGTACTGAAACGGTTGAAAACTTATATTAGACTTGCATAAAAAAGATAAATCTTTGCGCGAAATTGGAGAAATAGTTGGAAGACACTATTGCACAATAAAAAAAATATTGATAAACATGGTACACATCAGACTGTTGAAAATTTGTCACGGCCGAGCCGACCAAAGCGCCTTACTGACACTGAAGCGCAATAAATAGTACGGGAATAAAAACAAATCCAGCTTCAAACGCTGCTCAAATATCAAAAGATATAGCGGAGACATAGGGTAAACCAGTAAGTGCCAGTACAATCAGGAGAACTTTGCACAAAAGCGGTTTGCATGGACGAGTACCACGCCGAATGGCCTATACATCACAGACGAATAACAGATGAACTTGAAATTTTCAAAAAAGTATACAAATCAGGCTGAAATTTTCTGGGAAAACATTTTTTATGCAGACGAAACCAAATTCGAAATATTTGAATTGAAAAAGTCTCCCAAAATTTGGAGATCCAAAAATAAAGCCTTTCCTGATAAGTGTGTTACCCACACCGTAAAGCACGGTTGAGCATCGCTTGTGGTCTGGGGCTGTATGGCAGCATCTGATGTTGCGAATTTGGTTTTTATTGAGGCCAGGATTAACACATTGGATTATTTCAACATTAAAAAAAAAACAAATTTTGCTCAAAGCATTGAAAAATTAGGCCAATCAGGAAACTGGATCTTTCAACAGGACAACGATTCTAAACACAAGTTCAAATTTGTTACGGAGTGGCTCTTATATCAAACACCAAAACGATGGACGACCCTCCTCAGACCCCAGACTTTAATAATATCGAGCATCTGTAGAAGCACCTTGACCGAAAAATCAGGCAGAAGGACATTTCAAGCAAGGCTTTGATTGAAGAATGGAGCAAAATCTCCCCAGAATTTACTAAAAAATTTTTCAGAATACATGCCCAGAAGAGAAAGTGATGTCCAGAAGTCCAAAGGAAAGTAAACAGAATACTGGAATGAATATTAATTTAGTTTTACGTACATAAATTTTAACTTTACAGAACTCTGTTTACTTTTTTTTGACGCGAAAAAACGAGAGTATTTTTACTTTAAGTGAATTATTTTTGGCTGTGTTTAATTTTTGTTTATTATTTATACTAAGTTAAACTCATATATTATAAGCCTTGAATTCTATAATACAACTTTTTATTGTTGCATTAAAGACTGCGTTGTTATAAACACTTCAATATTAATAGAACTGCTGTTTACTTATTTTTGACGCTCACAGTATGTAAGAATGCTGTTTTTTTTCTTTTTAATTTTTTCCATACAGTTAGTTTAAGGACGAACCATGTATATACGGATTCACGTTTTCTACTGTTTACTTTAGTTTAATGAATAAAATCAAATTTACTGCTATAATTAGTGACTCCAAAAGGATTAAACAGCAGAAGTTAGTTACATTTTTTTCTCCAAAAATATTCATTATAGCGCAGAGTCGTTAAAGTGAAATCATAATCATATAAGTATATGAGAGTAAATCTTTTCTGTTACTTTCCATTTATTTGTATAAACTCATACTTATTTGCTTTTTATCTTTACTTAACTCTCTTATGCCATCTTTATATCTAGTTTTCATTATCACTTTTCTTGAGTTTATACTTAATTTGAAATTTTTTTTTGCTGAGTCGAAAAATCCAAACGTCGACAAGGCGTTTTGAAATCGCTAGCAATGTTGTTGTAGCGCTGTGTTCTTGGCTGCTCTTAACGCAAGTCGTGACCTGCTGAAATTGCTCATTGTCAGAATTGGGAAGTGCCACTGCGTACACTTTTTTTTACAATTTCTCTTTTTTATTTTTGTTTATACTTTGTCTTATTCTTATTTGCCATGTGTTGGCAATGTCTTCCTTTTCATGCCTTGCCATTATATTTCAGTCTACCTCCACTGATGTTCACAAAGTTAGTTTTTTTGTCGCAACTCTTTTGGTTTGCTTGATATTAACTTTTATTTGTTTTCAATTTGCTTTTTGTTTTTAAATTTTGTTGTTGCTGAATCTTCTGCCGTCTTAAAGTCGATTTGCTTACTTTGGTTTTATTCGTTTTCGAAAGTCACGTGTTGTTGTTATTTTTTGTGTCTGCTTTTGGCAGTTCATAGCCGTCAGTTCCCTTCGTGTGGTTTGTAGCCCCGCGTTTATCATCTTTGTTCCTCAACGAAACGTAGTCGGTGAATGTATTTTAGTGCTTCACCCAATCTTGCGGGCTCTGGAATACATTATACGTGGGTGTAAAGTGAAATTATTTGCACGTTTGGCTCTGTGGTCTCACTTATTGGCAATTTAAATATTTTTGTACATATATGTATAAGAAAACAAGGTTTGGTGTCGCCTTTGCTTAAAAAATGACAGAAGCTTATGGGGAAAGTGTGTTTTGGTGGTTTCAAAGCCAAAGCTGGACATTTCATTTGCTTCCAAATGTTCTAATGGTCAAACTGGGAACTAGTGACAACTTTGATATTTCTCGTACACTTCATTCGCTCGTTAACAACGAGTGCTTAATACTAAAAAGTGTTGCGCGTTTTTTTCACTTTTCCAGGTTTTCAAACGTGATTATAAAGCTAGTACTAAATTGTACTTTAACTTTATAATTACACTGAATCACACAATTATTAAAATAATAGTTAATAGCATTTTGAGTTACTATCGATAAGATCTCGAAAATTTTATTAAATACATTCGAAATAATATACCCTCAACCATACAATGTACATTCACACTTGCATTTACATATGTATATTTACGTGTGTATATTTCAGCGTGCTTTTTTAAATAATCGTTAACTTAGCTACAAATGACTTTATTGTTTATTTTTTTCTTCCTCCGTTTTGTTTATTTTTTCTACAAGACTTTGATTGAAGCTTTATATTCAAACTTGGGTCGCTACATTTCATAGATAAGGCATTTGATTGCGTGAAGGCTGCTAATTGGTAAAACTACTAATATTCAAAAAAAATTGTTAATTTTACTATCATTAGTAATATTAAGTCGATTAATTGCGCAAGTATTTTCTAATGGCCCCTTACGATTTTTTTATAACGAATCTTATTCGTTTAGCTTAAAACGAGTCTTATGGTGCAATTATAATTTATATTTATATTTACAATTTATATTTACAATTTATAATTAATTATAAATATACCGTACGGTCTGGTTACTTTAACTAAAATTTAATTGAAAACTGTTGTATTCTCGTACAAAAGATTATATGTATTTATTTTTATTCGCTATCACTCTTTGTTTTTCTCCTGTATATGCAATTACATAAGGTTTTAGCGTTCGAAAAGTAATGTAATTAAATTCTTTTTTTATTTACAACTGTATGGGTTAATAAAAATGCAAAAAAATATGCACTATTTCAAAGTTGTCTTACTGTGCGCAATAAGTCAAGTAAGACAGCTGTTTGACCGATAGTCATCCGACTAAAGTGTCTAGACAAGAGACGATATGCTTTTCAAAAGAAGCCTAAAGTAGAGTATAAATAAAAACTGCTAAATTTGAAAATATGTAGTATGCGCAGAAATGTTTCGACCAACAAACACACTCAGTACATTCGCTCACCAGTTTATTGTGCTGAGTATATAACATATTTGAAGCCAACGCTTAGCAAAAAAAAATATACATATAATTTTGTATAGCTATAAATCTTAATGAAGTTGTTGTTGTTATGGGTTTTTTGTTGATAATTTTCTGCTATTTCTTTTGCTAATTTTGATTGCTATCAGACAAGTTCTTACTGTCTATCTCTTTAAATGGTTTTTGTATTGATTATTTTTGTTTTTTGGCACTCCTCTTTTTATTTCTTGTTCTTCTTTATTACTATAGTTTTTTCGCGTAAATTTAAAATTTATTACATTTTTTTGTTATTTTATGTTTTTATACATATTTTATTGCTATGTGAAAAACTAAGCCGGGTTTTTTAGAATATATAGCTAATACAGCTTTTGTCAACTAATTGGAAACGAATACGTTAGTTTATCAATTTTTTAGGTTATTTAAATGAACTTTGATTTGATTTATACTTTTTATTAATTATAGTATTTAATATTTAAAAAATTAAGAGTTTCATGCCATAACGATATATGAATTTGATGGTAATAACGATAATTTTAAGATCTTTCTTGTTGTTGTTCTAACGGTTATCAGTCCTCGTTAGGATGGTAAGGGTTATCCATGTTGTCGAGGACATCATCTAGCGGCCCAGTAAACGTGCTGTTTCGATGGGGTCGGATCAAAGGGAAAGGGGTGTTACATGAGTAGGGTTGGCGGGGCATACAAAGAGGTGGCCAGTGTCATGCGGAGACTCGTTGCATGCAAGACAAACATATCTTGGATATGTCGTGGCCTATTCTGGATAAGTAGGAATTTAACCTGCTTCAATATCCAGAACGAAGCTGCGCTAGGGTCACTCGCGTTTCTCACGGCCACTCGAGCACTTCGTCTGCGATGGGTTATTTGATTCCAAGAACCCCATTCACTGGAAGGGAGTCGGTGAAGGTGTTGATAGCTCCACTGTAAATGGCGATGCGTCCGAATTCCGGTCGGCGTCCTCGACGTTGTTAAGAAAATACCTCTTGATGCTCCTAGGAGGCGGTTCCGCTCCAAGCAGGTGATTTCTACGAAAACATCCTAGCAGGCGTAATTGAGAACCGGCCGGCCGATTGCCTTGTATGTTGTCAACAACGTTTCTTTGTCTTTTCCCTATGTGCTACCGGCTAGCGGCTTGAGGATTTTGTTGCGGCTCTGTACCTTGGCAATAATCGCGGTCGTATGGGGCTTGAAGGAGCATAGACTATCAAAACTTACACCTAAAATCTTAGGATAATTGGCAGTCGAAATTTTGACGCAATCGACTGCTATATTAAGCTCAAGTCTATACTCCGTCGTCCAGTTCGTAAATATGGTGGCTGTGGATTTGGTGGGGGAAAGTGTTAGATTCCATGCACTGAGGAAACGAGACAGGTCGGAAAGATAGCCGTTTATTTTTGGACACATGCCATCGATCTTGTTTTTCTTTATTGGCATCTTGTTTAATGTTTTATATGTATGTAGCTACCTTACAAACTGAACGATCGACAAGTTAGCTTCCCCAAATTTGGCATGGATTATGCAGCATGGATATTAACAGCATATGCCATAAAAACCGTTCGAACATAATCAAGTATGAAAAATTTGTATACTGTATACAGCCAAAATTAAAGTTTGTTTTTGTTTTCTTTGTTCGCTTGCTATCCATTTATTCGCCAATCCAATCTCTGTCATATCACAATACGTGCTCGCATGTGCACCTCTATTTAGTCTTATCTTCATTATTCATTTATCACATGAAATAACTAAGATCAAATAATAAATTCACCAAGAAATACATTTCGCTCTCTAAATCTTTTTAACATCATATTTCAAAGAGATTTCTCTAGATATAGGAAGATTCTGCAAAAGATATTTTTATTATTTTTTTCATTGTTAGGTTGTAAGTAATTCCAAATGCATTGAGTACGAGGTGTGTTCAAAAAGTATCGCGAATTTTGTGTTTTTTCAAAAATTATTTATTTATTCGTGAATATCTATTTTGTCCCCTTCAAAGTAATCCCCATGAGATATTATACACTTGTGCCAACGGTTTTTCCAATCTTCGAAGCACTTCAAAAAATCATTTTTTTTATCTTCTTCAGCTCCTCCTTCGATGCCGTCTTTATCTCGTCAAGAGAAGCGTAACGTCGTCCTTTCATGGGCGTGTTCAGTTTAGGGAACAAGAAAAAGTAACAGGGGGCCAGATCTGGGGAATACGGTGGCTGCGGCATCATTAGTGTGTTGTTTTTGGCCAAAAAGTCGCGCACAAGCAACGATGTGTGAGCAGGGGCGTTATCGTGGTACAAAAGCCAATTTTTGTTCTTCCACAAATCCGGGCGTTTCTGGCGGATTGCTTCGCGCAAATTGCGCACAACTTGCCAATCGACATGTTTAGGTCCTCAGCAACTTCTCTAACGGTGATTCGACGATTGGCCAATACCATTTTCTCCACTTCATTAATTTTTTCGTCTGTTGTTGAAGTGCTCGGGCGTCCGGCACGCTCTTCGTCGTTCACATCTTCTCGGCCTTCTGAGAACATTTTGTACCACCGATAAACGTTGCTTCGGTCCAAGGTAGCTTCTCCGTATGCCACAGTCAACATTCGGAATGCACTTAATTTCGTTTTTACACAAAATTTGATATAGGTTCTTTGATCCATTTTTTTGAATAGGTAAAAATCGAAGACGATACAAAACACGTGCAAGCAAAGCAGCTGTCAACAATTAAATGAACATTCAAAATGGGCGAGCTTGTCGGCATAAGTGAGAGACATGAGTACCAACATAACGCCACAAAAAATTCGAAATTCGAATATACGTAACCCGCGAAAATTCAAAATTCGCGATACTTTTTGAACACACCTCGTATACCGAAATGTTGTCAATGCTTTAAAAATTATCGATAAATTGTTTTTAAGATTTTTGACAAGTTTTATTTACATACATATGTATACAATATATTATGTAATATGGCAGATTATTTTTACATAGACATATGCCAACTCGACTTTGACGTCCGTTTTAAGTTTGATTTGTATGAAATATGTTGGATTGTGCATTGAACATCAAAAGTTTTCATTAATAATACTTTCTTAGACAAACATAACTTTTTTGTGTAAAAAAGTACTTCAATTTTGATGTATAAAACATCCTAAATATCATTTTTGTTTTTGTTGAAATTAACCTTATAACACTTTTATGTGAGTTCATGGGCAGAAAATTTATACGCACACAAAAAATAAATTTTCTGAGAGAATATGTATTTTTACGCAACTGTTACTGGATATAAGTACATATGTACAAGCGTTCACTAGCTAATCTTTTAAACAAGCATATGTATACTTATATATATCGCAAGTACATGTGTATACATATGTACGAATTTTGAAAGTTCCGATTTAATTCACAGACTTTTATTATAATATAATTAGCACATTTCATTTAGTTGATTACTGATAATTGATTCAAATCATTGCACGTAAATACAGTATGATATAGGGTTAATAGGGACTGGACAAGGCTTTTTCTTATTCTAACTTCGTTTACTTGAAAACATTTTAGATTTTATGTTAGAATTTTTTTTTTAAGAAACTCATTAATTTAGCTTTTAATTGCATTTTGAGCAGATTATGCGAGTATACATAAGTATTGACTAGTGCTGAATATCGTACTTCCATATATATTTTTTTACATTTTTTTCATTGAATATTTTCTTTTGTATTCAACATAAGTATTAGTTTATAACGTTTACACATTGAAAAAAGAAATATCTGTCTCGACAGATGTTTCCTGGCTTTGTGATGCATAATTTGTTTTGAAGTGGCATCTGTTGACATGTGTTGACATAATTTGCGATAAGATTTGGATGTTGAATGACAATATTTTTCAACTTAAAAAATGTTCCCCTTCGTTATTTATCTGCTTTTGATAGTTTATTAAGGGGTTACATTTTTCAAAAAATCTATTTTTTTTGTCTTATTATGCCGTCTTTAAACGCGTTACTCGAAACAGTGTTTTTGAAGTTTTTCGAGAACTACTCAACCGATCTTCATGAACTTTTCCACAAATCTTTGAGATACAATTCTTAAAGACTTAGACGAATGATTTTTTTCGATTACAACTATTTGAAAAAAAATTGTCGCGAAATTTACATTGCAATTTTCATTTTTTTTTTATTAAAAAGTCTGCCAAAAATACAATTTTTCAGTTCTTTTTTCCTTCGTCCTAGTTCTAAGTTAAGGTTTTAACTAAAACACGTATTTTTTCCACTTCATCCTGTAGGATCTTTTTTCCGAGGGGTCAACGGAAAAATTTTTTTTCCAAAAATTTTAGAGATTTTTTTTGTTAATAGTGTATGTTTGTAACAAAAAATTCTGATAAAATATTTTATTTTTTATACTACCGTCAAATTGAAAAGTGAATTTTGTCCATTTCATTTCCTTCAAAGTAATCCCCTACCGCTGCAATACACTTATGCCAACGAATTTTCCAATCATCATAGCACTTGGAAAAATCTTCCGTCGTTATGGCCATCAGAGCCTTCTTCGATTCAGCTTTTATAACCTCAATTGAGTTAAAACGGTGTCCTCGGAGTAGTCATGTAAATTTACTAAATAACCAGAAGATACACGAAGGTAAATCAGGCGAATGCGATGGCTACGGCACGATATTAATTGAAAATGTGGCGAAATGATTACGAATAACCAATTCAGTATGAGATATGGTGCATTATCGCACTTTTTTGTTCAATAAATTCAGACATAGTAAAAATAGAAGAATTCACTTTTAGAGCCTTACAAAACAATACGTATCTCAAATACTAATGAATATTTTGACGTGAAAAATGTAAAATTTGAAAACCAAGCGAAGTATAAATTAAAAATTCACCTTTCATTTTGATCACAGTAGTATGATAAAAAAAATTGTTTAAAAAAACTGTTTTTTACCTAAGGGCACCCATATAACTCGTTAAGTTAGTTACTAAATGATAACTGTTAGTCATGCAAGCAGAACATATATTAGGAATGTCGGAATTGATTCTGGATAAGCTATAATATCGAGAATGATATTGCGCAAGAATCATGAGGCTCTTAGTGAACGTTTAACGCCAAGTTCCCCAATCACTCGAGGGAGTCTATAAAGGTATTAATGTATCTACTGTGAATAGCGTTCAGTTAGGGTTTGAAGTTAGTTGCGACAGTAGTCTGGTTGGCGCATTGTTCGTCGAAATAATCAGTAAATGAACTTTTGATCCATTGCCAACAATATTTCTTTGCCTTTTCCCTTGGACTTGAGGATTTTGTTGCGGGTCTGTATACACTGGTGGCCAATAAAATGTTAACAAGGCTTGAAATGATGATTGAATATATTGCTTTATTCCAAGTACATTTTTTTTTTTTTTAATATTTTCCTAATTTACTTATTTTTATATGCTAAGCGATTCTTTAGAAATAGCCGGAGTAAATATTGACGATTTCGTTAGCGTAGAAATATACCTTTCACGTACATGTTGCCCTTAGTGATCTATTTCAACAAATTAGTTTGTTTTTACTCCAACATTAAAGGCCTCTTGTCACAGTATCAACACCACTCCACTCCGTCCGTTTCACAGAAGCATTCATCTCCCAAATTAATTGCAAGAGTAGTACTCTGCACTTGTTAACAAAATATATCATTTGCCACTATACAAACTTCCGGCACTACACTGCACCACCCACCGCTGACGCAAGTCTCAAATGCTCAACGACCGTCTAATGAAATTGGCGCGAGTATTTATCTACTTTTTCATTTTATAAAAACGAGGCGCATTTCCATGTGAGTGGCGGCGTAGTGTGACATGAAAGTGAACATGTGCATAATAAATGTAACAAATTTATACACATATATCTACTTATATGCATTTGCGATTATTTCACAAACACATGTTCCATACAAGTGCAGAAGCGTACAGCGTACTCGTTTAATGTTTATGGTATACTCGTTTGCACATTTTGACGTTTTCGCCGTTTTGCCGTTAGTTAGTGTAGCGTGGTTGACAACATGTGATGACTGTGATCAATTGTTGTTTTAGTTTATACATTTCATTACATTCGGTGTAGTTTGCACGCATCAATATGGAATATACTTGTTTGTATACCTGCGAACGTGTGCTAGTTTGTGTGTGAGCAAGTAATGATTCATTATCATTTTATTGCCCTTTGGCTGCTCTGATGCGTTTATATTCGTCATTTAGCGCATTTAGTGCTCGTTTTTTATTTCTTTATATGATTGCATTTGCAAGAATAAAAATAATTATAAAATGATAAGGTTGAAGCAATTGTCAATATTGTACTTCTTGTACTGATTACCATTGTCGAAATTAATTGAAATTTATGAGCGAATTTGTCAACTTAAAATATGTAATTGTATGAATTAAACTAAAATTTGCTTCTCCCACATTGCTTGTGTCGTATGTAAATAACAGATTTTTTTTTCAAATTATGCTAAAATATTATGGTATATTCTACCATGCAAAGAGTTTTGCTTACGTCCAGAAGAGAGGAGTTTTGCACAAAATTACTGGGACTATTGGCATCTTGCTTGAACATAACGATCATTAATAGATTATTTATTGTGTCAATACCCGTGATAAAAAATTAGGATTCATATCGATTGCGTTGATCTGTTTAAGTATAGTTCCCTCTTATACGTACTATATTACTTATAAACTGTTAATCCTTATTAGAATCTTTCTATTGATCACTTCAAGAGCCTGTGGACCAACTTGATCCAAATATCTTGTACAATAGTGAATTAGAGAACCGAAGGATAAAAAAATTAAATTCTTTTTATTTTATTTCAGAGAGACATTTTTTTTAATGCTGTCATAACTTGGTGTAATAATTTGTGTATTCAAAAAAGTAAGACGTTATCGGCATAAAGACAGACAATGTTTTCGATGTATCTTCCTATCCTCTATCCTCTTTATAAGCTTTTTCGTATTTGAAATAAGATTCTTATTCTAAATAGGCATTTCTCTGTGGAATTATGATAGCGAGGTAGTTTGGTTACTGTATCCAATAAAGACAGATAAAAAAATATAATTTAGGGAACGCAATGATCTTTTGAATAAGACTCAGAGATATAATGGTATATATGTATGCCAATTAGTGGTTATAGTATATGTCAATTATTCTAGTTATTCTATTAATTTGTTTTATAGTTTTTTAATTTTTTTTTCATAACTTCAATTTAAATATATAAGTGGTTATATTCACTTAGAAGTCTGAAAACGCGTTTTTTCGTGAGGTTTTGCTTAAAGAGGCATTTTGTTTAATAGTTAAATAAAATTAATGTACATTTACAGAATTTAATGTATTTTAATAATCGGTTTCGATTCCCTTGATCCCGAGCCGATTTCCAGGAAGGCTAACCAAAAATTTGTCTGGTCTTTCTGAAATTTTTTGCGTAACCATTTCCAGTGATCCCTCGGAAAAAATGCCCCTGCGTTGGCAAGATAACTCCTTACAGGAAAAAAATACATATTTTAGTTAAAACCTTAACCTTAGAACTTAGACGAAGAAAAAAAACTGTGTTTTTCAAATAGTTGTAATCGTTGTTTAGGTATTGTATCTCAAAAACGTGTCGAAAATTTCATGAAGATCGGTTGAGTAGTTCTCGTGAAATCTTGCCAACCGACTTCAAAAACACAGTTTGAGAAAAACGCGTTTAAAGACGGCGCACTTAGCCTAACTAGCCTCCAGCACACAAGTTCTCAAGACAGTATTTCAGAAATTATTACTCAAATCAACTTGAAAATTTAGGGTAATATTCTAGAGGTGTTTTAATTTAATAAGACAATAAAATTTTCGATTTTTTGAAACCCGTAAACCCCTAAAATTATCTGACCAAAACAAACAAAATTTATTATTACTAAAGTTGAATACAGATAATGATATAAGGACTAGTAAAAATTTTGATTTTTGATAAAATGGCGACTTTCCACAAAAAGTATATTTTTTTTTGTGAAAAATTGCGCTAAAAAGTGTAATTTTGAATCAAAAATCTTATTCCTTCATCATTACCTAGAAGGTAATATCACGACAGTCGAGTCTACGTTACCGGAACGTATCCAAACTTTTAGGCGGTTAAGGACTGCCAACTCGTCAGATTTCTGCCACTACAACAACAACATTCTGGAGCCGAAAGGATTAAGTTAAAAAACTTTTACAAAAAACTATTAAAATGCAAATTAAAATTTAAAATTTTCGGAGAGTATTCTCAAATATACATATTTATGTACATATATTTACTATATATTTCTTAAAAAATCGATTTTTTTTTAATAAGAGTACATAACTGCTTCAGCGATTTATGAAAAAATTAAAATAATCGTTTAAAACTTTCTTCTTCTCCAAAAACATGAAAGAACATAATTGCCTTAAAAATGTTATATCTCATGCTAAAAAAATTGTATATTATTATTATGCATTATGCTTATGCATTACTTTTTAATTATTACAGGAGCATCATCTGCAGCGCGCAATATGTACTGGTCTCATAATACCAACGCCAGAGGTTTTTACCACCGATCAGGAAGCCTACGACCGCATGTATCCGCCAAATTACAAAATGCCGCGCCAACTAATACACATGCAACGTGAGTAAACAAAAACATACAGCAGCAAAAAAAATATTTAACCTTTTTTTTTGAAACACACCACATTCACATTGCAGCGTTGGGTCTCGAGCAAGATGTGCCAGATTACGACATGGATAGCAGTGATGAGATTTGGATCAGCCAACAGAGTCGTCGCCTCGATCTGACACCACTGAAGTTTGAGCAGATGATGGATCGGCTAGAGAAGAGTTCAGGGCAAATGGTCGTTAAGCTGAATGAGGCGAAAGCATTGCTTAAACAGGATGATGAAGTCAGCATAGCCGTTTACGACTATTGGCTTAATAAACGCTTAAAAATGGTAATAATCTTATTAAAATTAATGAAAAAAACGTAATAATAATAGAGAAAAAAGAATGTGCGAATTCATAAAAGTCGCACAATTTATATAAAAAATATTGATTGAAATTTCAAAAAAGAAAAATTGTTAAAAATGTTTGAAAAAATGTAACAACAAATTTTGCTAAATTAAAACTTGAAATAATACAGCAACACCCGCTGATACTGACTGTGAAAACGGAGAATCGTCCGGGCGCATCTTCGAACAATCCGTACTTAGCGTTTCGCCGACGCACTGAAAAGATGCAAACGCGAAAGAATCGCAAAAACGATGAAACGTCCTATGAGAAGATGCTCAAGCTGAGGTGCGTACGAATAACTATATGGGCCAGTGTGACTACCTACTTTTTTTTTTGCTTTTGTTTTCTAATAAAAAACGTAAATGAAGTTTCCAGTAGTTCAGTAACAGTTGTTTACCAAACACTTCGGGGTAACACGAGTGCAAGCTTAAACGTCTTTATGATCGTAATTAAAAGTACAGTAGTAATTAACAGTGAAGTAGATAAAAGCGGTAGTATTTTGTTTCAGATAATTTTGTTCTACGTAAAGAGTTTATAAGTAAACGCCATATAACGGTATTTTAGTATTATAAAGCTGAACATTATTTAAATATGCGAAGAAAACTTAAGATAAATGTTGAAGCAAACTTAAACAAAAAAAAAATTGTTTCATCAGAAAAAGGTTTTCAAGAAAAAACATTAAAGCAAGAATTGATCCCAAATTATCAGTAAATAATCTAAATTTTGTTATTGGTGTAACCATAAGGAGAAAATTGTTTTTGAAAATGCTGTAGAAGAGTCTATTGTACTGAGCTTTACTACTAACCTCAAAATTTTCAGTATTTTTAAATTTGATTATAACGGATAGCATGCTGTAGATGGGGTGGGGTGGCGTGGAAAAAAATCATAAACCTACTTTTGGATTTGAAAGAAAATAAGTCTAACTTAAGTTTGTTATTCAGAGTAACAGAGTCTTTTTATACCCTGAACAGGGCACATAAAGTTCCCACGATTTTTTAACATCCAAAAGGAAACGTTAGAGACCCTATAAACTAATACATATATACATATACATACATAAAAAATTAATGATCAGGGCGACAAGCTGAATCGATTTAACCATGCTTGTTTGTCTGTCCGTCTGTATATACGTGCACTAGTCTTTCAGTTTTTGAGATATCAATCTGAATTTTCGCATACGTCCTTTTCTGACCCAGAAGCTGTTTTTTTGTCGGAACCGCCGATAGTTGTCTGACTAAAGCTGAACTCAAGTCCTTATGTGGAACTTTTTAATTTCAAAAGTTATCTTCACGAAATTTGCCAGAGATTATTATCCAAAGTAACAGTATAATCTTGGGAATAATCGTTCTGATCGGGTCGCTATAGCATACAGCTGCCATACAAACGGAGCGATCAAACGCAAGATAAACATCTTTAGCTAATATAATAATACTTAAGAGTATTATAGCTTCGGTGCAGCTGAAGTTAACGTTTTTTCTTGTTACTGAATTATATTAATATTTTGAAACTGAACTGAACTTTTTACCTTTAAAGTATTCAATTTGTATGCATATGATTAAGATCCAGATGTAATATGTTTTTTAAGAGTACAGGGATCCATTTTTCATTTCTAACCTGAAAATTTTGCTATTGAATTAACGATATTTATATGGTTGAATAGCTAGTCATATTCCACTTTTTATTACAACTACTATGGTATTATCAGAGTTAGCTTTACATTTATACATTATAACGTAACGAAATAAGGGTCTTCAAGATCAAAACGAAAGCACACCGTAACCTGTTTGTAGTAGCATTCACTGAGCTTCCATTAAACAGTTTGTTTACTTAAAAAAACCGTATTAATTTCACGCGTGTATATATATATCAAATTAGGCGCGACCTGCAGCGTGCCACCACCGTACTGGAGATGGTTAAGCGCCGCGAGAAGACGAAACGTGAGCAATTGCATTTATCTATAGAAATCTTCGAGAAGCGATATCAGCTGCGCGACTTCAGTGGTGCTCTGCTCTCCGAATTGAGTTCTTCTCTGAAGAGTTCCAGGTATGTGTCGATATTGCAGCACTTTTACTTGCCACGCGGCGCTTATTTGTTATTAACATCGTTTTTTTGGTCATTTGACAACTTGCAGACCAGCGTTTGCGCCCTTGTATACGAATCAATACTCACACCATGGATCTGCGACAGGCACCACATCCGCTGGTGTGGTGTCGGCCGGTGGGGCGACGCATGCTACTGGCGTTGGCAGTGTACTGGGGCCTGGAGGTTTGCTGGCAGCAGCGGCGGGTGCCAACAATGTGACGCCCGGCAGTGGTGGCCATCTATATGCGTCGGCTTCGCAGTACCTGAATCCTTCGACTCTAACGATTGGTGAGTAACAACAATTCCTTTAGTAAATACAACTCTATTGGGATGTGCAATAAAAATATCATGTCATATGTAGATGCAATCAATGCTGGCGCAAATGGCGGTGGTAATCGCAAGGAGAAACGGACGTACAAGAAGCGGAAACATAAATTGCCGCGCGATAAACAACAGCAGCAGCAGCAACAACAGCATCTAACGCAACAACAGCAACAACAGTATTTGATGGGTGGCGTCGGCAATGGTAATGGCTTGTCAGGGTCAGCGCTGGTCGGTGCAGGTTCGGCGCTAAGCGCGCAGCATTTGCTGCAACTGCATCGTCAGAGCTCGTCGCCCGCTGCCAATGAGTCCAATATCGAAACGGAGGAGGAGGAGTTCGGCAGTGGCGGTTTGGGTTGTGGTGGTGGTGGCGGTCATCATGCGCACAAAATGGGCTCCGAGAGCGAGGAGGAGGCACCGTTTGCATTTAGGCGAAAGCAGCACTGCGACTATCAGAGGGTGAGCTTTTGCGTTGGCTAGAGAGTATGATACTATACATGAGTTTAATACAAATGAACATAGTTTTGTTGAAGCATGTGTATGCTAAAATTTATTTAGTTTTTTCTCAAGTAGAATATTAAATTATTATATTTTTTTAAATATTTCTTTATCGCCTTTATGTTCACAGCCGCGAGGCAATGATGGTAACTGGCCTTGGGAGTCGAAGGACGATAACGGTTTTGGTGATACGAAATATCGCTTTACACTAACATCCATCCGGCATCCCAGGTGTGTATCTTTTTTCCACAGACTCCTTGCGATTTAGTTAATTCGGGTGTGCTTTCCTTTTAGACCACGTTGCATTGGTTTCGCCAGACGTCGCATGGGACGTGGCGGTCGTGTAATGTTAGATCGCATCACCACAACTATGGACGACTTTTGGTCACAGCTGGACTACACGATATTTGAGAGTGATTCCACTTCAGCCGCGGCGAAGTGTGCAAATATCAAAAGCGAACATTTGAAACCCGCCTCACCACCCACAGTTGTTGATCTGCCATTGCCCAATATAACTAATGCAACCAGCTCAAGTACTGCAATGCCTGCATCACAAATACCCGCCAACACGACGATCAAAGTCGAGCCTGTTGAGGTGCCGTCTGGTGTGCCGTCACCCAAACACGACGATACGACCGCACAAGTTAGTGACGATGATGGTGTCGAGGCAGACTTTGATGACGACGACGATTATGAGGAGGTCTTGCGACCAGATGTAAATATCTCACGTGATGCCAACTACATTTCGTCGTTAACAATGTTGCGACATCGACAGCGCCAACGTTTGCGTTTGCAACAGCAGCGTCGTCGCCGTCGACTGCAACGTCAGAAGGCCATTGAGGAGGGTGGTGGTAATTCAGCGGATGGCCAGCACACAAAACGGCGGCGTTTCAATAATGCGAATGTCGTTGTCGATGCTAAAGCTGCGCCTGTGTCACAAACTGTTGCACCAACAAAAGAGCCATTGCCGCGTCGTTTATTGCATCGGCTGTCCAAGTTGATTGATGAGAAGAGCATGAATAGCATAAGTAGTTTCCTGTTGAGCGAAAAGGTGAAGCGTGAAAAGCTGAACGGTGAGGATGTGTCCGATGAAGTCGTGGTCGATTTAGTGCGGCAACAGCAGCACAAGCAACAACAACAGCAGCAGCTGCAACAGCAGTGGCCCAATCATCGATCCAATAACAATTTGATGAACTACAATAACAACAACAATAGCAGTAGTAATATAAATAAAAACGTAAGTGTTAGCGATAAATTTAATGTGATAAAAAGCGAAGGCATTGGCCCAGCAACAGCACCGGCGGGGTCGTCGTCAGTGCCAGCAACAGCAGCAGCAGCTGCCGCAGCTGCTATTACTGCAGCAATGACGTCCGCCACAACGTCCGGTTCCATAACGTCCACACCGTCAGCAACAGCACCGCTAACCAAAGCTATCAAACAAGAACTGATAGATTGCACAAGTGGCGGTGCTTCAGCCGATGATTCGAATGAACCTTTGAGCAGCATAAAGAAGTCGTCGTCCACATTAACGGAGACCACGACCAACTCCGAACTGCAGGTATTGGAAGATGAGGAGAATGTGAATTTGGCACAATTGAGTAGCATAATACGTCACACCGTGAAGAAGGAGCCACTCGACAGCTCCGATATGGCACAGCCAACAAATAACCCAACAACGAAATTCAATTCCACAAATTCCGCGCATGTCAATGTAGACGAGGATGATACCCTGTCGACGCCGCTAAATCAATTGCCCGATGTTATACGCCAGCAGCATCGGTTAACGGTGCAACGCAACAATCAACTGAAGAGCGAGCACAATGATGTTGAGAACGCTTGCAGCAACGGCATAAATATTCTAATCGACAACGACTCAACGACGCAATTCGATGATAATTATGATTATATTGGCAGTCTATCGCCGACCTCCAGCCAACGTTTAGACATTTGCAATGAACTGCTGTCGGAGATACGTCGCGATTGGTTACATTTCCGCCCGAAGACACCGACCGACGAGCTATCCGATAGCGGTGATTGCAAAATGACGGCAACAGAGCCGCTAGTCGAGTGGACGCAACAGACGCCAATAGCCGTTGAAATGCTGCGGCTGTCATGTGACAATATAGAGTCTCGAAAAGATAAGCGTGGCCACAAAACCAATGAGCAGACGCTGAGTAATATGTGGGATACACATTCCGACGATGCGCTCTTCGTAAGCAGCAGCTTCAAGTATGCCGAACTCGAGCCAGACACACAGTTGTTACAAACTTATTATACACCCGATGTAACACGCGGCAGTAGCAAGAGTCCAGATGTCGGTGCAGCCGGGAACTCAAATTCTGCAATTGATTTCAATTTAAGTGGCGACTCGCTCACGGACATAAATCTCCTTGGTGACGGCGATGAAACGGATGAAAATATGCTAGTGAATATATTAAAGGAATGCGACGACATCAAGACGCTTAATCAGGCTACGAACTTTTGGAATGGCATATTGGAAGGTGAAGCCGAGGTTGACGAAGTTGCAGCGGATGTGGATACCGATTTGCTGGACTGCATCGATGATAAAACGAAAATCAAAGCTCGCTCGTCACGCGCCAAGAGCGGTGGCAAATGGCACAGTAGTTGTGCCACATATGGCGGTACAAGTTTCCACATCAATGACATCAGCAACACACTACCGGATGACGTATTTTTCCAAAAGGTTCAACCGAAAGCCGAGCCAGTCGATGCCAGCGACGTTAAAACGGCTGCAACATTGCCTGCTACTGATGCGACAGTGAAGACAGAGCCCGTTGATGATGTGCTCCCGGTCCCGGCGCTTGCGACTAGCGGGTTGGTAAGCACGCAGCAGGCGACCACTTCGATCGCAAGCATACCCGCGCAAATATTGCAAAATACGGCTGCGACCGGCGTTAGTTTCAGCAGTAACAGCGGCGGCGCTGCAAATGTCGCCAGCGTGCCACAATTCATTGCCAACAACGTGCAACCGCAGCTTATAGCCACAACCGGTGTTGTACATCAACGACAGCCACAAGCACAGCTGCATGTGCAGCAACAGATAGTCACGCAGCAGCAGCCGCAACAACAACAACAGCACCATCAGACGCAGATGCACTTGCAAGAGGTGGCGGCGGTTGGCGACATTATAACGGTGACCTCGTCGAATGTGCCGGCATTGCAGCCGCAGCAGCAGCAGCAACAACAACAACAGCAGCAGCAATTCCAGCAAGTGCAGGTGCAACAGCAGCAGCAACAGCAACATCAACATCAAATATTACAGTTGCGTCAGCCACGCTTACAAAATGTCATGCAACAGTTCCAACAACGCCAACAAATACTGCAAATGCAACGTGATATCTTGTCCGGGGGTCCGGTCATCACACAATACGTGTCCGCCACACCAACGAATGCTGGTACTACAACCGTCACAACAACGCCACTACGTCAGCCGACGCTCACACCGATTGGCGCCACAGCGATGGGGAATCACACCATCTACACGACCAGCACAGCGGCCGATGGCACCATCATTGGTGGCACACAAAAAATCTACATACAAAAAGCCACACCCGCATTCACCAGCGGCACGTTATCCGCATCATCGGCGCAAGTTCCTAATAGCCAATCATCCACAAATACAGCGCCAACATCGGTTATAACGCTGTCCAATGTGAAATTCGAAAATAATAGTGATGGCAATGCGTCGAGCTGCCAGGCAAATACAACATCATCGTCGGCGGCAAACACGAATATACTGACCATTGATGGCAATGCTGTGACGGCGTCGAATATGAGCTCTACAGGTTCCGGTGTGAATATTATCAGTACGTCGGGTGGACATCAAGTGGCTGTGCATAGTATTAGCGGCGGTGCCGTACAACATTTGACTAATGCCAGCGGCAGTGGTGGCACAGTGCAACACTTGTCGTCGTCAGCGTCCGTCGGCACGACACCACTCATTGTCACAACAACGACCCGCCAAGCACAACAGCAACAACAGCACCAGCAGCTGGTGCCTCAGCAAACGCAGCAGATTGTGTGGCGGCAGATAAGTGGTGGTTCGGCAAATGCAACTTCCAGCGGTGCCACGACGGTGAGTGGTGCTGATGCTGCGGCGGCGATGGCGGCGGCAGCAGCCGCAGCAGGTTCGACCGGCAATAAGATTGTATGGGCCAGTCGACCGGGTCAAAAGCGCCAGCTGAACGGTCCAGATGGTGCGACAGGTAAGTCAATTGGATTTTAATATATTTATATATTCGTGCAACATATTGCAGTTTTCTTTAATACTTTTGTTCACCTCTCAAATATAACCGAATTCATTTCTAACCTAATCTTTAAATTTAGAAATTTCCTTTTCTCCCCACGAAACTGCAAAGTTGTCAGAATCGCCGTTAACGGGTCACTATAGAATATAGCTCCTATACAAACTGAATGACCAAACTCATTTTTTTCTTAATATTTTTTTTTATATAAATAATTTCAGTAAATTTAATGTTGCTGTATAAATTTATAAAAAAATGTTAAAAAAAATTACAAAAAATATTTGATTGTTATTTCAGATATAAACAAATTGTTGTTGAATCGCAAATTCTCACAACGAAAAATAATCACCCAAGCGGCACAACAACATCAAATCCAAATCTCAAAGCATTTACAACAATTGCATCACCAGCAGCAGCAACAACAACAGCAGCAACAAGATGATGATGGCGCCGCGAATGAAGGCCAAACGAATTCCGGTGGTGGCGGTGGCGTTACAACAACATTAGTTGGTACAACATCCCAGGTCGCACAGCAGTTGCAGAAGGTTCAAATGCAAGGAGGCAAAGTGATAAAGATGTCCTCATACCCGCTGCTCGTGTCCGAGTTGAATGTCGCGCAACAACAACAGCAACACCACCAGCAACAACAAAAGCACAATTCGGCAGCAATTGCGGCCAACCACAACTACAGTTTGCAACCAACGACAGCGATAATAACGTCCACACAATCGGTGACACAGCAACAGGGCAGCGGTGGCGGCAATAAAATCTACTTGACCAGCAACAATACCAGCGGAGGAGGCACCAACTTCACCATCGCCACAGCTAGCGAATTGGCCAATGCTGTTGCCGTGCAACAGGCCAATAGCAACAATAATAGTGGCGGCAGCAGTAACGGCAATAGCAACAGCAACAACAGCATAACACAGAAGTTGCATCACTACAAAGAACTGCAGAACTCCAATTTGAAGGTGAACTTCGTGTCCACCGCCAATGCGAGTGGCGGTGGCAGTGGTGGCGTAGGCAGCGCTGTGAGTGTGCATCATGGCAGTATCGTAGTGGACGCAAAGACCGTGGCGGCCGCAGTCAGTCAGTCGCAACAGCAACAACAACAACAGGCATCAGTGCAACAGCAGGCTGTGGTGTTAAATAAGGCGACAGCGAATGCAAATTTGCAACAACAAAAACTGAAACGTGAACGCATACTGAACATAATCGGCGCCTCTAATATGGAGGTGAACGCCACGAATGCGGCGGTGAGTTCGGCTGGTGCTGGCGAGAATAGTAAACGCGTGCTATACACAAGTCTGTTGAACGTCAAACCGTTGCAGAAGAACAACTCTGGGCAGATGCAGATGCAAATCGGACCCGGTGGCATGACACATGCGCTGCTACGCGGACGCATCGGCAACAATCAGACAATATTCACCAACATGCGCACGCTGCCCATAGCGACGAGCTCTGCCGTCGGCAATGCAACCACCGTGCAACAATTGCAAGTGGCGGCGGCCAACAATAGCAGCGGCAGCGGTGGCGGTGGCAATGGCATGAGCGTGAGTTTGGCGCAAGTGACAACGAACGCGACGACACTGTCCTCGTCTGTGGCGGTGCATCAGCAATCGCTGGTGAATATAGTCTCCTCGAATTCCACAGCTGCGGCGGCCGATGTTATAACCACAACAGCCGGTGGTGGTGTGCTAACGACCAGCTGCAATGATCTCAAGAGCATTGAGAATGTTGTTGGCAGCAGCAACAACAGTAGTAATGGCAACAGTAATGCAACAGCGGCGCTAATTAGCAGTGGCGGCAGTAATAGCAACAGTAATAGTAATAGCAATAGTAGTAGCAGCGGTGGCGGCGGTAATTCGAACCATGCGATATCAGCGACTGCAAACAATAACGCGCTCGCCTCTGCAATTATAAACAGGTGAGACACGGGGAGCTAACTAACACTAAGAACAAATGATTATGAGTATGTGTGCGCCGCACAGATGGGCGCAGCCGTCGCCGTTGTCGCAGGTCGAGCGGTGGCAGCAGCAACATGTCGCATTTGGTGTGTCGCAGCTGCAGTAGCGGCAGCAGCAGCAGTGGTTGCCGTCATGATTGCATTGTTGCCGCGTAAAATTCATCTGCCGTTGACGACAAACGCGTCTAGGCCGTAGAGAAAGCTTTGAAGGTGTTGTTGTGTGGTTATTGGCCAACGGTATCAAGTAGGCGCCCGAGCCAAATATTGCTGAGTGTATTCTGTTGTTCGTGCAAAAACACACAATAGCTGGACTGTGAAGAGGTGCACCAAGTGTTGAGTGAATGGCGGTGTTATTGTGTGCATAATGCGAGCACCAACAAGTTGACCGCACCAAAACGGTGTCATAGCCGCCAGTGGAGCGTGCCCACCAGCAAGTCAACAACAACCTTCTCACAACTCTTCAATCAACAACTCTTCAATCAACATGAGCAAGTGGCAACAGCGCTAAAGGCGGCGGCGTCGCAGCAGTGGTAGCAGCAGCAGCAGCAGCAACGGCAACAACAGCAGCAAAACAACAACTTATACCTTACCAATCTCTTGTAATTTTACTAGATGTTGTTGTTAATAATTAATAATGTACTTGTAGATTATATATTAATTTATATATACATATATATGCATCTTATACATATATATCTATATGCATACATATATACTTAATGAGTTGAGCTGATATGATATATGAAAACGAAAGAAATGAAAAGTAAACGAAAACAGAAAAAACAACAAACCAGAAAGCTAAATGATTAATGCATCAAAGAGCATAGGTGAATATGTAAAAAGAAAAACACCGTTACAACAAATGAAGTGTGTCACATTGTGCAGTCAAAGTCCTAGTTGATGAGCGTATAAATTGGAAAATGCAAATTATGTAAACGCAGAAAAACAGAGAGCGCGTGGAATAAATTGTGGCGAAAGGGCGTTAAAGCGCGGAGGAGCAGTAGTAGTAGTCAGCAGTGCAGGGGCGCCCAAACTTACTTCTTTGCCGCTAATTACTTTAAATATTTCAAATATTGGCAATATATGGCTTATCTAATTTTTTTACTGTTAGCTGAACCGTATGTACATATGTATATAAATCATTATTGGCTGCCCTTAAACGCATGCTAGCTGATTTAAAATATACTAAAATTAGTAAAAAAGCGGTGAATCAAAGCAAAAAATATTAAAAAATTTTTTTAATTGACAATTTTGAAATATTTGCGCCGCTGGGTGGTTTGTGCGTAAAAAAAGGGGAATCAAAAGCAAATTTTTTTTTTTTAATTTTCAAATTTATTTAAATAATGACTGATATATTCACGCAATATTAAAATTGAATTTTCAAACATTAGGACGCTTCAAAAAATATTCCGCGAAGATTTTTGAAATTCGTATAAAAAAAGAAATAATACAATTTATTAAATTTATTCTCAATTTGTCTACACTCTAAAGAACGCTACAAAATTATTTTTTTCTGCGCTAATTCCCAATTTTTTCGCACAAGTCATTCCATCGCCGTACTCAAATACAAAAGAAGATAACATTTTTGTGATCAGTTCATTAGCTAAACATCTGCTTAAGTTGTATGAAAGAAAAAAACAACAACAAAAAAAATTATACATTTTCATTTCTTGTAATTAGTATATTTGCGTTATTTTTTTTAGTTACTTTTCTGTTTTGTTTTAGTTTTTTTTCTAAAAAAAATCGTTATATAGATAATACGTTCATAGGTAGGCGATAGAAATAAATTAAGTAACGCCTTAGTTATTAATTTCTACTACCACATTTTTTTTTATTTTTTTACGCTAATAAAAATTGTAAATCATTAAAAGAGAGAAAAAGAAAAGAAATATGGATAGTTAGAAATACAAGTAAAAGCCTCGAGGAGCAGAGTGCATACATACTAAGCTATTATAGTGAGAAATAGTATGTGTGTGTGTGTGTGTTTGAGAAGAAGGAGAGGAGAGAGGTGGGAGAGAATAAAGAGTTAGATACGTCGAGCATGCGGCAGACATTTAAGTGCTGCCGTTAAAAGTTGAAATACGACTTTCGCTTATTATGATATATGTATATCAGATCTTATTTTCAAGATCGACTTTTTACTTTTTAATAAAATCAAAGGAAATAAATATAAAATAAATAAAAAAAAACTATTTAATCAGCTTACAACCGATTTGCTTTTGTAGTTATTGCAGTAGTGTGGCAGTGTGTCGCTTTTTCTTGACATTTGAATTGCAACAGAGTGCATTTGATGCAGTGACTTTGGAGCGAAACTAATTTTTGAAAACACTTTTTGTCAAAAACAATAATTTTTTCGGCTTTAAAACATTTAATTAATTAAGAGTTTCAGTTATTTAAATTAAAAAACTAAGTAACGAAATTTTTGTTATTAAATTTTTAATAGCTAACGAAATTTTAATTTTTCTTATAATTAATAAAAAACATTTTTTTTAAATAAATTTTTGTTATTAAATTTTTAATAATTAATGAAAATTTAATTTTTTTATAATTAATAAAAAATATTTTTTTAAAGAAAATTTATAAATATAAAATACATTATATAAAATTAAAAAAAAAAATTATTTTTTTTTTTTCATTATAAAAAATATTAAACTTTTATTCATTATTCAAATAAAAAATAATACTTTTTCTTATTAAAAAAATATTTTTTTTCGTTAATAAATTTTATTTTTTCGTTATTAAATTTTTTTTTTTCGTTATTAAATTTTTTTTTTTATTATTAAAAATTTAATTTATTAAAAAATTAGAATCCTGTTCAGCGGTAATCGCATTTAAAATATATTTATTTCGAAATTTTTGGACAAATTTTCTTTTCAAGCAACTTTTTCTCAAAAATCAGTAAACAATTTCTTGAGGATAGTTTATTTTGAAGCAAATATGCGAGGAAAAATATTTCTGAAAAAGTTAGCAATGCGAAACAAATTTCATGTTTTTTAGTTTTCTGGATTAAAAGCCAATTTTGAGCATTTGAATTAAAAAAGGAAATAAAATAACATAGCAAAACAAATTAATTAATGTCTGAAATGAAAGTAATTAATTAATTTATGGAATTAAGCAAAACAAATAAATTAATTTCTATTTTTTTTTCTCTCTAAAATTGCGCAACTCAGACCATTTTTGTGCTTGGCAATTTTGTCTATTATTCTGACCGCATTTTCCAATACTACACACACATCCACTGCATCGGCTTACAACGAAGGCAATCGGTTGTTGGCAAATACGAAACTCCATACAATCCATAAAAACTCTGCAATACACGCCCAAATACTTCCGCATATACATATGTACAAATAGCACCGCAAAGGGAGGTTAAAACCTTTAGGAGAAAATATGAAATTTAAAAATATATATATTTAAATGTATATACTTATACATAAAAATACAGTAATATTAAAAAATAATAAAAATAGCATTTACGAAAAAAATTATGAAAATTTGTTCTCGAATGACTGTTACTGTAAATTTATTGAAATTGGTAATCAAAAAACAAAAAAAAACAATAATTTGAAAACTCTATACCGTTAAAATAAAATCTAACAGCTGAGCGTGTTGCAAATATGTGACTAAATTTCAAAAAACAACAACACAAATACATTAAAACAACAAAATAATAACTAAATGCAACAAAAAAAAAAAAATAAATTGTTTCCGTTCAATTCTTCTATGCATTGCAATTTCTTAAATTAATATAATAATTTGTATAACACCACTACATACATACATACATACCAACATATATACGTACAGAAGCTCAAGCGGTCGCTCTCATACATTTCCAGTCACCTCCCATTTTTGTTTTAATTCTTTTTTTTTTTAGTTTCGACCCCCAAAACAGTACTGCTATCATATACGCCCACATCCAAAAACAAAACTCATACACATACACTCAAAAACATTAGAGAACACAGGAAGAAGAAAATAAATGTAATAACAATTATAAAAATATGATAATACGAAAACGTTGAAGTAATGAAACAAATATGTAAATAGTTAATAGTAATGCTAATGATGAATAAATTAAACTTAATTATTATAAACTAAATTATAAACAAATTAATATTAATGTTAATATTAAAAGTTATGTACTAAATAATTATAATTACAAAATATATTAGCGGTAATAAACGACTTCAAAGCGAGACAAAAAAAGAATAGCAAAAACAAACAAACAGCTTTTTTAAGATGCAACTTGCAACAAGGAAATGCGCAGATGTAAAGTGTGCGAAAAACGGTGTGCTTGTGTGTGTGCGTGCTGCCGACGGAGCGACGGAATCACTTGACTTCGTGTGGGTGAGTTTTGTGTGCGATCAACATCCTTCTAATTTCATTTCGCTCCTAAAAGCTTTGAGGCATTTTTAATGATTGTGGGCAATGACGTTTACTTTAGATTTTTTCGCAACTTCTGTGAGCTGATTCGAGGATTCTTTTTGTTTGCTGTTATCGTTCTTCTATTCGCTTTATTCACAGGGTAACAATTATTTTCGGAAGTTTCCGCTTTTTGCGACTAAAAACCGAACTTGGTTCATATATTAAATTTTTTCTTACATTTTAGTTTTCGGTATTTCAAATTTAAATCAAATTCAATAAAGTGGGAATTTAAATATTTTGCATTTGCATTACAAACTTCAAAAGACAAATTTTTTCAGTTTTAAAAATTGTGCTTATAACAACAGTACTTTGGGCGGTAAGAAAAATTCTTTTTATTTTGTTATAAAAATTCATTACAGTCATTATATTGAAAAATCATTTGCAAAAAATGCTTGAATTTTGAAAAAAATTCTTTAAAAATAAGAAAATAAAATAAATCGCATAGCTTCAACTTTTTCTAACCACACTTTTTGATTTCATTGTGGTTGTGCTCTTAGTTCAACTATATGCGTAGCCTTAGGATTTTATGTTTATTTGGAATTCAAAAAAAAATTAAAAGTTATATGTATAACTAAAAAATAGCTATCGAAAAATATAGAAAGAATTAAAAGTAAAAAAAACTAAAAATCATTTGAAGTTTTAAAAATTATTAATAAAAGATGCAACAAATTACTTTAAAAAATATACAAATAACCTGTTTTTAAACCAATCAAATGCAAAAAAATTGGAATTGCATTTTCAAGGTCAGAACTTTTTTGATTTGCATATATTTTTATGGACACGAGGTATTTCCAATATTTGAAGTAATCGCTCAGCATTTTTTAGTAGATTATAACAAAAATATCTATTTTAACTTCAAACAACACTTTTTAAAGTTTTTAAAATTTTTTTTTTAATATTTTTATATAAATTCGAAATTTTACCACTGAATGTGATTAAAACAAAAAAAATAAAAATAATAATTTTTTTCCTCACTAAAATTAATTTAAATAAATTAGATTTTCTTATTATGTTGTGTTTAAATAAAACCTTAAAATATGTTTCAAACTATTTTTTAATGGCTTTTCCTTAATATTGAAATATTAATTTGATTTATTTGAAGTGGAGATAATTCTTCCAAAAATCGTATGAAAAAATATATGTTTTAATATGTACATATGTACATATGTATGTCTAACAATTTTTTAATTTGGTCTGAATATTTTATTACATCTAATTTTTTTAATACTTCCGTAAGCTGGAAAATTTTGTTTTTAACTTTTCGATAAAAATGATGCAAAAATAGTTGGTTTAAAAAATTATTTTTATAAAAAATTTAATTAAATATAAATTAAAAGTAAATAAAAAATAATATGAAATGAAATAAAGTAAAATACAAAAATTATTTTAGTTTGCATGCTAGAAAAAGTGTTGTTTTTAACATTTCGAAAAAAATTAAATTTTTGGTTTTTGTTCTGTTATGGTGTAAAAATAAATAGCTGGTTTATAAAAAGATTATTTTCTTACCAAAACAAAAAATCTAAATAAAGTGAAATAGAAATAAAAATAAAATAAAGTAAAAATAATTGAAAAAAATAATATAAAATGAAATGAAATCATTAAAAAATAAAATAAAAATAAATAAAATAAAAAATAAAATAAAATAAAAAATAAAATAAAATAAAAATAAATTAATTTAAAATAATTAAAATGCAATTTATTTGGTTTTTGTTTGTTATTTAAGTAAAAAGGGAAGGTTTTCTCAACATTTCGATATTTTTTTATCAATATTTTCTCTAAAAGTTCGAATACTGATTTATCCTTACACACTAAATAATTAAACTCAAATTTATTTATTTATTTTAATTGATAAAATTTATTTTAAATTATAAATATTTACATATGTATGTATTTATTTTAATTTATAAAAATATATTTATTTCAATTTATAAATTCATTTTTTAAATTCTGAATTATTCTCCTAACCGAGCGAAAGAAATAATATTTTTATTTGCTGACTTTTCCTCATCTCATAACCATCCTCACCTTCAGTCACAGCTTGTTTCTACACTACCAATCTGCTACATCGATTTGTATTCTTGCATATATATGTATACTGCTCCGTGTGCACATACATACACACCCATAAATACAGCCCTGGCTCACCACACACACTCAAGTCTTTCGCATGGCCGTCGCTTGCTGTTTTTTCTTCAGTTTTTACCTTGCCTTAGTTAAGAGCAACAAATACAAATTATACGCTAAATAAGTAAAGTAATTACAATTAAATGCAAATATACATACCTACCTACTTTAAATAATTAATTAATTTATATGGTAAACATTAAAAAATGAGTAGTTATTACAATAAATACAAAACAATAACAAGAACCTACTAGTTTTACATCTCTTAAAGTTATTTTTTTATACATGTTAAAATAATTATTAAATCAAAAATTAAAAAAAAAAATTAAATTAATAATGAAATATTAAATCGAAATCATATTAATAATAAAAAAAATAAACAAAATCAAAATTAATAATATAAAATAAAATTCATGAAAAAAAAAATAAAATAAAAATAAAATTAATAATAAAAAATTTAATTAAAATTAAATTTATAATACAAAAAATAAATAAAAATAAAATGAATAATAAAAAATTAAAAATATTAAAATGTTAAAAATAAAAATAATGAAACAAAAGAAAAAAAAGTAATTATAATAAAAAATCTTAAAAAACTGTAATAAAAAGATGTGTAGTCTACTTTAAGTATTAGCTTAAAGAAAATACAATGAATAGCGATACGAATTAAGTGGAAAATGAAAACCACGAACAACAAACGCAAATTGTTGTAGAGCGAATTTGTGAAAATGCAATTTACGCGAGTAAAAAAAAAACAAAGAAGAGAAACAAAAACAAAACCTCTGTCTTTTAATTTGTCCACAAACAACGATTCGTAGTATATACCGTTATAAGTGTGTATTCCTTTCTTTCGTTTTCATTCATAACTTGGTGACTTTGATATTTTTTGGAACTTGGAAGTGGGGTTTTTGAGGCAAGCGCTGATCTTTAGTCGCAAATTAATTGGAACGGGCCATTTTAGCTACGAAACGAACTGAATTTCACAACCGGGCAAGCACCGTCATTGAAAGATGTTTTAAGGTGCTATAACAAAAGCAACACTATTAAAGTGTAACGTATGTTCGGGATCTCGAAATATTTCAGTTAAATCTGGTGAAAGATCTATGTCGCTAGCTGCTGGTTTGGTAACGGTTTCTTCGGGTTATTCAGGGTAGAAATTTTCTAAGAACTGAAGAAAGTCAATTTATTTTTCAGTACATTTCGAGATATGTGATCATTTATTTCTTTTATATTATATTTCTATGATATCTAGAGTGAATCGCCACTGTCCTATTATTTTAATATTATATATGTATGTAGTAACATTGGTTTGAATGGATGATGTAACCGCTTTTAGTTTACATAAATATCTAAAATGCTCTCCATTATAGAAGTTGCGTGATTTTTGTCACAAGCTAGTTGATAAGCTTTATATTCTATATGTTAGATTTTTATAGAGATGAAGTAAATTTTTTGATTTTCGAAATTAACAATACCAGCTAATAAAGTTTTCTAGCACCATTGAAAGGTTTTGATAACTTTTGTTGTTTGATATTTGATTTGAGTTTGGTTAGCTGTTTTTTATTTAATTTGACTTCAAGATCTTATTTGTGGCAAATTGATTACTCGAAAGCTTTATTATAGAACAATTTCTAGCCATTAAAGAGTGAAGAACACACGGTATGACAGTTGCGCCAATTCTTTATATAAAACAGATTTTTCTTCCACAATTTTTTTTTATTTGTGTTTAAAGCTCACTTTTTAAAGCTGTTGATCTTAGATCACAATTTTCTCAATAAAAATCCGCTATATTTTCGCCCCAAGAACGTCAGATAAGTATATATACGTACTGGAAATATATATTTAATTCCTTTGATTAATTATACCCACCGTAAAATACTTTTTAACTAGAAATTTTACCTTACCTTACCTAATTTTACCTTTGCTTTGATTTTTCCTAGAGGGTATTTTTGAACGATATTTTCTATTTCTCTGCAGCGCCTAAAAGCATGCTTTGAACTATGAATTCTTTATTTTTATTTTTGCTTAGTACAGTACATTGATTGTGTAATGATCTTTAATTAAGGCTGAATTAAATTTAATTAACATTAAATGCCAAGGCGGGGAAATCATCCGTATGTTAGAAAAGTTTACTTAGAGTATGAAAACTAATTGTAACCAGGTTCTACATATTAAAATATGTACATACTAGAAGTGTAACAGGGAGTAATATGCAATAAAATATTTTAAATAAAAAATTGTATTATTATTATATTAAAATGAATGCTGAGCAAGAAAAGAATTAATTCTTAATTTATTTTACTTTATTTAAATTTTTTTTGTTAATTTCAATATATTTAAAATCTGTTTGATTATAAAAAACACTAACTAAATTTGATGAAAACATAATGAATATGAATTATGGTAGTAGGACATTAAATAAAAGCAAAAAAATATAAATAAAGTTAAATATTTTTTTAAATTAAAAAATATTAAATATTTTTTTTTACATTTTCGTATTTTTTAACTGTTTTCTTTTTTATTTTTAGGTTTTGTTTTTTCGCGATTTATTGAATGCAAATGAAATTTCGTATTGGCGACATGAAAAATTACGCTTATAGACACTAGACATATAATTTTTACAATTAGTATATACATAGAATATTGTACATTTGTATAAACTTTGTATAGCTATACACATATATTTGCACAATAATGTTTACATTAAATATATTTTCAACAAATGCTTAAATTGAAAACTGTGCATAAAAGCAGGTCTTATAAACCAAATGTAAAGAAGTATGTACTATATAACAAGAGAATGTATATACAGAATTTTTTAACGAAGAAAATGAAAATGAATTTTGTCCTATATAATCCTAATTAGCTGTATGTATGTACATATACTTTCAAAAATAATACATATATAAATTAAAATAATCAAATAAATTATTTCAAATATTTTTTATTTAGAAATCATTTTGCAATTTCTTTATGGTAAGTTTATGTTTAGTATACAATTTTAAAATATATAATAACTGATGTAAAATGTTTTGTTATTTACTTGAATGACCTGTGTTTTAAAATTTTACATAAAAGCTTTTTTTAGCCAAAAGCATGATAAAAGTGCGTTTTACTTTTTTCATACGCGTTTTAATAAAATAAAACAAAAAAATAACCGAAATAAATTTTATATCAGTTAAATATCCGTTGAATATCAGTTAAGTATCCGTTAAACACCCGTTAAATATCAGTTAAAAGGTTAAATATACCATGAAATTCATTAAACATAACTTTTTTCAAACGAAAAATTTTGTCACCTTCTCTTCTCTATGATGATTATCGCTTGACAATGTTCCTTTCGTCCTTGTCGCACGATCGTTTAAGACAAATTTACTTTTGGAAAAGTGATTGTCAACTAATCGTCTAACTTTCTTTTGATTCTAGAGCGCCTTGAATGCATGTTTCCAAATTGGGAACACATCGCCTCACTAGCATCTAGCAGTATTTTGGAATTTATCAATATGCTGGGGCTAAGTGAGTCGTTGTGACTTAGGAGAGGGTACAATAGACCTCATGTCGCGGTGTAATCCTCATTTGTTTATCATTTATTACCTAATCTTATCATGTGGTGCAGTTAATCAAAAAAGGGGATGCAGGGAGCTTCATTATTTAGAAATCTTAAACTGAGGCAGGGTATTGAAAATCCATAGAACTGGCACTCACAGACAGCATTATTTGAAACTACTCGTAGTAGCTTTGGATCTGCTGTACCGTTGCGGAAAGTTCGCTCTATTTAAATACGTAAAGTAAATTGTAGTGCGGATACATAAAATAGAAAATAGAAAATGCTTGCTAAAAAATAGAGCTCAAGACTGAGAAATGTTACGTTATGAACGAAAAAGCTGTCAAATGTTCATATTACTTATAAACAAAGCCATCCCTCTCGTAAGCTCTATTTCTATTACTTTATACATATTTTTAAGTATTTTAGTAAAAGCAGCTCAATTATTTTGCTCTATCCTCGCCAAATAACAGTCGGTAGGGAACATATTCATGCTTATTAACAGTAAAAACCCGAATAACATAAATATAATATCTGTGAATAACATTACAGAATCGAACGCACTTGATGAAATTAATATTACTTTTTTTGCTAGTTACTCGTATTCATTATCTTCAAACTGACATACAATTTTCTTTTATGCAAAATTTATTTACATACAATAATAAAAAATTACTACTAAAATTATTAACAACAAAATATTATTAAAAATTTAAAAAAATTGTTATTAAAATTATTATTTATAATTTAATTAATATTAAAAAAAAATAGTTTCTGCCATTTTTTTGTAACATTTTTATTTTTTTATTTTATTTAATGTTTTTGGGATTTGAAAGGTTTTTTTAAATCGTTTGCTCAAAAACGCAACTCTTAAATTTTTTAATGACGAATTTTCGAAAAAAATTTAATATAAATTATTTACATATAATAATAATAAATTACTACTAAAATTAATTTCGAATATTTATTAAAAATATTTTAAAAATATTACTTAAATTATTAATTACAAATTGTCATTAAAAATTTGTTTAAATTTATTTTAATATACTTTTACTTTTTATATATTAATGTTTTATTCTTTTAATATATTAAATAAAAAAACAATTTTTGCTATTTCGTTCAAAATTTTTTATTTTTTATTTTGTTTAGTGATTTTTCTATATTGTTGCATAAAAATGTTAATTTAAAAAATACAAATATGGTTGTATGTATTTACTTAAAATAAATAAAATATATACATATATTTAGATATTATATGTACATACATAGTAACATATAAAAATAATACAAAAAAAATCTCTTTTGATCTTTGTGATGATTCCTCTCCACCTAGTGATGATTCGTCACGTAAAACAGGCAGCTGCAAACGTTTATACGGGTAATTAAAGTATTTATTAAGTATGTATGTATAATTAATACTTTTCCAATCTATGCAATAATTGCAACAAATCTATGTAAGGGGTAATTATGAAGGCTAAATGCCAACAAATTTAATTATATAATTTAATGTAAAATAAATAATAATAAAAGTTAAAAAAAATATATGTATATATACATATATATGTATAAATATGTATACTATATACATAAAATATATGTAAATGCAATGTATGTAAATAATGTATGAATAAAAGATATAAAGCAAATGCAAACTATATTTGCTAGCCGCTAAATGTCCAGTTGAAATTTTAAATAGAAACTATTGAAATTATAGAAATTGCGAAAATTAAATAATCAAAAAATTAAAAATAATAAAAAAATAAATAAATTAAAAAAATTAAAAATAATTTAAAAAAAAATTTAAATAACAAAAATAAAATAAAAATAATATTCAATTATAATTAAAAATAAAAATAAAATAAGTTAAAAATTTTAACAGTAATAAAAGTAAAAAATATAAAATTAAATAAAAAATTAGAGTCTTAATGAAATTTCAAGCAAAGACTCAAACCTTTGCAGCATTACATGTGATGTTACTAATACATACATATATACTAATGTATTAACAGCAACTTATAACTGTACATAAGAAGTAACAAATATGTGCAGACATGTGTATATAGCCGTATATTTTTGAAAAAGGGTTTATGAAAAGAAATGTTAAATATTTCGAAATTGTAAAAATTCAACTGAAAATGTCACACTGTAAAAGCTTTTCTAAATGCGTTCTATGTTCATACAAAAGAATCCAATGAATCTTACATACTTATACAAAAATGTACATCTGCTCTGCCGTAAATCGAGCTGGTTCAATAGAAGCGTAGAACTGTTTGGATAGAAAGCGGTACTAGTTCGGTGGTATTTGTCTCCCTCTCTGCTCTCTGCAATTGTAGAACGCGTACAGAATTGACTGCTTAGGAGAGGGCACCGAGACGTTTAAAACATATTTATAAGTGGGTTTTTTTGTGATTTGTCAATTCGTAAGTTGGCATTTCGTCGACGTGTATACCTTATAAAAACTATTCCTTCGGTTCAATTGCAATTTTAATCATAGACCCTTAATAGCCAAATTTACAACAGCGCGCCAGTCGTTCTTTCTTTTCGCTGTTTGAAGTCTATTGGAGATTTCAAGTGTAGTCGGGTCCTTCTCTACCTGATGTCGACTCGTCAGATATTGTTATAAGGGCGGGATGGGGATTATGAGTGACTTGTAGAATTTGGTCTTTGCTCGTCGAGAGAGTACTTTGCTTCTCAATTGCTTACTCAGTCCGATGTAACACCTGTTGGCAAGACTTATTCTGCGTTGGATTTCGAGGCTGACGATGTTGTTGGTATTCATGCTGTTTCCAAGATAGACGGAATTATCTACGACTTCGAAGTTATGACTGTCAACAGTGACGTGGGAGCCTAGTCGCGAGTAGAACGACTGTTTGTTTGATGACAGGAAATATTTCGTTTCCATTTTCTTCGCCTCCTTATCCATTCTGGAGAAAGCAGCACTAACAGCGCGGTTGTTGAGGCCAATGATATCAATATCATCGGCGTTCGCCAGCAGCTGTACACTCTGATTGAAGATGGTACCTTCTCTATTTAGTTCTGTAGCTCGAATCCAAAAGTAGATTAAAGAAGTCACACGAAGGAGAGTTACCTTGTCTGAAACGTCGTTTCGTATCGAACAACTCGGAGAGGTTATTCCCGATCCTGACGAAGCTTTCGGTAATGCTCAACGTCAGTTTCTACAGCCGTATTAGTTTAGCGGGGATATCAAATTCACACATAGCAGTATAAAGGCAGCTCCTTTCCTTGCTGTTAGAAGCTGTTTTTAAGAGACGAAGAGGTGGTGTGTGTCGATTCTTTTTTCATGGGTCTTTTTCCAGTTTTGGCGCATGGTGAATATTGTTGACTGGGGAGTGTTGGTTTACGTGGCGGGTCGCAAACCCAGCGCACAATCCTGGGAAGGAATGATTCGTCTTCTTTTTTTGGTTACCCAGAGGATACTTGGTTTAAGCTGCTTTAGTTATATGTAAAAAATCGTTTCTGGCCATTCCCAAGTGAATGGCGCTCAGAGAAATTTCCTCAATTGCGTGAACTTCTACACTTAGCTCCAATCTAAATTTTTAAATTTACTTAAGTATGATATAAAATATAAAATCTTCTTGTTGGTAGACCCTTCATATAGACCACATGCAGAAATTTCATAGTGATCGTCTTATTTGTCTCCGAATAAACATTCAAACAATTCTGAAATATACAGTTTGGAGAGAAAACTCGTTTAAACGTAAACTGGTGGACTGATTGAACTGGGGGACTCACCTAAGAAGGTTATAACTCAATTCATTTAACGTTTTAGTATGTGTGACTATTTTATACATTTATTTTATAAATCCCCTCAAAAAATCGATAATCCTTTTCTTCATATTTGAAACAAGCTGCTGGAAATTTGAAACTTCTGGTACAAATATGAGCATCAACTGTTCCATGCAGAGACTGTTGCTTATCCGTGCTGGTCCCCATTTTTACTGTAGGGTATACATGTGTGTGCGTGAATATGTATTAAATGCGCTGATGTCGAATTAATTTCAAAATGATATAAACTCAGTATTGTAGCATTCCTTCAATTGATGGTGTCTAAGTGTGGTTTTAAAGACTTACAAGCATATATGTATGTATGTATGTATGCTATATATGTATAAGTATATAAAAAATTAATATAAAATATATTACGGCTGCATGTAATTATATAAAATATAATATAGTTTTTATTAAATTACTAAGAAAATTAATACTCGTTAGTATATAGAAGTATATAAATATGTATGTAAATGAACGCTTGTATATTTCAAATTTAATGAACTAATTTAGTAACTAGCCATTGTACTAACAAATTTCTAACAAAAAAAAAACACACACACAAAGAAATAAATTATAAGCTCTTGCAGTGAATTTATATGTAGATGCGTGTGTATGTGCTGTACATAAATAAATAAATGCACTAACCGTTATTTTAGCTGCGTTTAGAGAGTGTTGTTGTGATTTCAAACAATTTAGGGCAGCAATGTAAATGAGATAAACCAAGAAAAAACAATTACAAACTAAAAAATAACAAACATATTACAGAAAAGTATTAAATAATTGAGTACAGGCAACTTGAATAAAAATGCAACAATAACAAACACTTAATTAAAGCAGAAACAAATTAAATAGATATATGCAAAGTTACAACATTTGCATTTGTACATACACTCAACGAATAAATTCAATAAATAATTCTTTGCTAAATATGAAACGAAATGGTAGAGGCTTTGGTTTTATTTATAGAAAGTAACTGGACGCACCCCACGCACTCCCTTGAAGGTATGGATGTCCGAATGGTATTTTTAACTAGCAAACCTTTGATTCGGAACCATTAAAAGAGTGCAAGAATGAAAGGAGATGAGGGAGCGAGCGAAAGGTGAGAGTCCGACAGGGTTCAGTTCTCTTGATCGGCCGAGCATAGAATGTGTTTTGTGTGACAAGTACGCGGAAATTCTAAATAAAACCCAAAATATTTAATTATTCATCAATATTTACTTTGTCACCTTCACAGTAATCCCCACCAGATTTTACAATGGATAAGCTTAAGCCAACGATCTTTCCAGCTCTCGAAACACTTTTCCTAAGCATTTTTTGGGATGGCCTTCAGCTCCTTCAGCGAATTTTGTTTCATCTTTTCAATCGACTGAAAACAGGTTCTACGAAGCGGTAATCTAAGTTTTGGGAACAAGAAAAAATCACATGGAGTCAAATTTGGTGAAAACGGTGGCTGATTGATGGCATTTTTGACTTTAAATTGGGTCACAATCGTGGCTCGATGCGATAGAGCATTATCAGCCTTTAAAATCCATGAATTGTTCTTCCACAATTCCTGTCGTTTTCGAGGGTTATTCTCACGCCTCAGTATGGTTAAATAGAACTCCTCATTCACCGTCTGTCCCTCCGGTACAAATTTATGATGCATCAAAATATGAATATCAAAAAAAACTAAGCATCACCATGATTATTGAGCGGCGTTGGCGAATTTGTTTTTGGTTTGAGTTCGTATTTTTCCTCCATTCCGATGATTGTTGACTTGTTTGCATGTCAACTCATAAAGCCATGTTTCATCGGCAGTTATAATGCTTCCCATGAATGTGGGATCGGAATTCGCACGAGCAAGCATGTCCAAAGAGACCTGTTTACGGTACATTGAGAAAAAAATTAAGCTTTATCGGGACGAGTCGAGCAAGAACGCGTTTCATACCCAAAATATCCACCAAAATCATTCGAACGGATACGAGAGAGATGTTGAGCTCGCTTGCCATCTCTCTAACACTTGTCTGACGATTTTAAGGTACCATATTTTCATCAGTTGAAGTCGTCTTGAACGAGGCATGTATTCAACGATCTCTCAACCGTGTTTGAGGGTTTTGTACCACTCGTAGGCTTGTGGTTTTGATAAAACTGAATCACCGTAAATCTTTTCCAACATTCGCAACGATCCGCGCACGAAATTTGCTTATAAATACGAAATTTTATGCATATTCTTTGTTCGATATTTTTATCCAGTAAACAAACTGGTTGACAGATCATGCTCATTTGGCATAGTAATATAGGGCAGTCCAACCAACTTAGCGAAATACATTTTTTGAAATATCATTTACCTGGGGAATTTAAATTACGATTTCGTTTGTTGCCACAACGGCGTCACAGAGATTCCCAACGCTTAAGAACGACGTGTGAGAAACTGACTTGGGTCTTCCTCAATTGATGCGCTAGCGGCAGCAATATTCTCGCCACTACGGGCACTTTTTTGTCTTACTGGCACGGGAACATTTTCTACTGTACCTGTGGAGTCAAATTTTTCTACTAGACGTAAATTGGAGGCCACTGACTCCGAAATATCGCAAATATTTTCATGATGAAATGGTAAACCTTACTGAAAAGTAATGCCAAAAAAAGCGGAGAAAAATATGGCGTCGTTTGCTGTCCCTATCGGTCTACTTTTGTAGCGTCTCTGAGGAAAGTTAAGCCTTTTAAAGAGCTTTAGATTTACCTACGATACAAAAATTTCTCAAAATTTCAGTATTAGTTTACTTATTATTATTTCTTACATATATAAATACAAAATAATTTTTATTTCTAAAAAATCTTAACAAAAAAAGCAAAATTTATTTATCGTCCTCAAGATTTAAGCTTAACCGTCGTCGTTTGATCTGTCTCATAGCGGTTCTTGTAGAAGTCACTTGTGTGTATGTTTCACTTTTCTTCATGGACGATTTATTCGAGCTCGGAGGTTCGTTCGTATTTTCTCCACGCAAAGTTTGCTCCTCATCTTCTGTATCGGAGGCATCCGGCGTGTAGATATCGTAGTAAATAATTCGCAGCTTTCAGATTAAAGATTTTTCAGAGATTCTAGGTTTAACGATTTCGCCAATATAGCCAGAGCGCCAAATCTGTTTTGTGTCTGTTTTGTACGTTGCTCAGGGTATGCAAAATATTCACAAATCCTTAAAAAATGGCTACTCAGCCTTTATCTATTATTTAAGGTGGTTTGCCTTTGTTTATGGGTGTGATGATTAACACGTTAACCTGCGTGACCGCGTAATTCTGGGTAGTGTTGAAGCAGGTAGATGAGTTCACAAGTAGCATTTGTTTTCAGATACCTGGTGGGTTTTTAAGCATCATTTTTTTGCGTAAGTTAGGTGGGTAAGCCCTATAAAAGCCGTAAGAATTTGACAATATATGCATTGTTCTATTTCGGTTCGGGTGTATTTTTCGAAAATGTTTTATCTATATAAGACCGACTGAAATGTACTATAACATTCTTCCCTTCTATTTGTGTTGCCCGTTTTGAAAAGCGTTTTTCGTATAATGAATGCACCTTTTTGTTGTATTGAATTCCTTTTAAATATTGAAATCATTTTTAAGAAATATGAAAAAATTCTGAAAACGCATATGTGATAGTGTTCCGATCTAAATAATATGTGTCAGAGATTATGCCTTGGACAATAACCCGAGTATTATGTATATCATATATCGTAGACATTTTTTTAAGGAAAATATAACTTGCTTTTGATCGGTCAGTTATAACAGTCCACTATGCTTTAGTGGGTCCCTCGAAACAATAAGTTCGAATCCAATGGGTGCAATGTTTTGAACAATAAACCGTGGAAATAAAAAAGTTTTCCATACAAAGACTGTACTTTGATCAATCAGCTTGTATGGGAGCTATATTATTTAAAGGTTCTATAACGCCAGTGGCGACAAATGGGCAGTTTCTTCAGGAGAAGAGGCAAAATGAAAATTTCAGATCGATATTTCAAATACTGAGAAACTCAGACCATTTATATATAGCTTTTATAGAGCCTTTGATGTGTCTTTCCGTTGTTACTAATTTCACAGCAAACTTAATATATCCTGTTTGGGGTATACCGCTCATTTTGTAGCTTAGTCATAACAGTTTATATATTTTCGATTAACAATATTTTGTGGGGGTGGCAATGGTTAATTTTTTCCCATCTTTCACATTTAGACGAGATTTTGAAGCTTTTTTCCCGAGTAGATAGACCTTTATGAGGTTGTTAAATATGTTTGTCGGATTCGGAGGTTGCGCAAGAAGACCGTACCATAGAGATCAGTATGTTCGTGTTCAAAAAACAACCGCGGCTGTTGCATCGTTAATTCAGGCAAATCCAAGAGTTTCAACTTATCGGCACAATATGGAGTTAGTCCTGACTTAAACCTGTTTTCGTATAAAGTTCAAATAACATAAATGAAATTGTAAACAAGCAAAATTGCCGCATATGGAGTCAATCAAATTCAGAAATCATCCACGAGACGGAAGTTCATCTAGAACAAGTCACTGTGTGGTGAGCAGTTTCATCAAGGTGTATTGTCGGACCTTACTTCTTTGAAGAAAACGGTGTGACAGTAACTGTTAATGGGCATCGTTATTTAAAGATGTTGAATGAAGTTTCTTAACCCAGAACTACGCCGACGACGTATTCTTTTCAATAGCATTTGGTACCAGCAAGATGGAGCAACTGCACACATAACCAACCCGGCTTTGCGGAGCTCCAAATAAAATTTGGAAATAATTTAATATCAAGAAATTCAACTTTCTGCTGGCCCCAAGGTCATTTTACTTTACTGCACCAGAGTTTTTTTATGGGGTTATCTCAAGTAAGGGTGTACCAAACAAAACCCAGAAATCTGACTGAATCGAAGCAGTCCATTAAAACGATAATTGAGGCAATTCCATCTTCTACCCTTCAGGCCGCAATGAATAATTTTTTAATTAGGTGAGCATGTAAATAATTTTCGGTCCATAATTTTTAAAAATAATTTATTTTCTATCCAAAAAAAAAAAAATAAATGTAATGCATTAATTTAAAAAAAAGTTATCGCTCACACGGATGAACGAACGGATAGTCAAACACTCGCAGGTTTGCCCCGTCATCTTGATCATTTTGATATAACTCTATATCCATCTCGCGGCACGATTCCGATTACTTTGGCGGAGGGGTAAAAATCCGAATTTCCGTATAAATGGGGTATGTGCGGATAGGGGAGCTTCAGAGAAGAATATCTAAAATATAATAAAAATAACTTTTATTTTTTAAAACATTCACGATTAAAAATTCAAAAATTTGCACTAATAACACATGGTATTTCTCTATTTTTCACTCTGTATATTTAAATATATACTCTAAACATTGAAATAAGTTCACATTTCACTTTTATTTTGGTATATTTTACCTAAATTTATTAATTTAAAAATCACTTAGCACACTCATCTGTGAAAGGGTTAGATTGTTTACAATTATGAGGAAAACAAGCCTTGCCACATCTTAAACAGCAAATTTGTAGGGTTTTTAACAATTTTTCTTTGTTTGCTTTTTCGCGTGATTCTTTTTTCTATATTAACTATAAAAAAATTCTTTCTACATATGTATATGTGATTTATGTGACTGGAGTATTTTCGCGCAGTACTCCTTTCTGCGTTGGCGGCCTTCGGCCGCACTTTAAAAAAATAACCCTGGTCGAGCGAATACCCGGGGTGACTGAAGTACTTTCGCATAGTACTCCTTTCTGCGTTAAAATAAAAAAAATATATTGAGTTTCGTTATAAAGTGGTTATATTTTTTGGTTATCTTGCACTGATATTGAAACAAAATTTGATTTTTCGTTATAAAATGGTTAAATTTTGGTTATTATATCTGTCAGCGCTTTCCATTTATTTTTGATAATACGTTTTTTTGTATATTAGGTGACAATATATAATATTATTATATAATATTACTATATAATATTACTTATTTGTTTATTAAATTAAATAAAGAACATATCCACATGAATGGATAGAGGAATTTTTGGGAAAAAAGGCATTTCAGCGAATTTCCATATTATCACACGGCAGCGCTCCATTTCCTCGCAAAATTTAGCACAAACATGATGTTCACTACGAAAAGACTGTTAAAAAGTAAAATGTGGAGTTTATAGTTTAATTTAATTAATTTGAAATGAAAAATGTGAGCAAAGTGTGTTTAATGTTCTAAAATAGCTTGTTGAAATGTTCCAATTTTGGGAATTTTTGAGCTTTAAGGTCGAAAATCTCGTAAACTAAGCGTTTGCGGTACCTATAACCCCATATATTTTGGACTTCCTCTTTCCAACGGTACCTTCAAATCGCGGCGCCAAAGAATTCAAATAATATTCTGCCTCTACTACTTAGCCAATTCCAGCATGTGAATACAACCCTAATATGTATTTCATATTATCCGAAATTGAGTCACATTATTTGTTGTTGGAAACCTGATGACTGAAATTGGCTTGAATTCATTGTAAGACAAAAAACATGAAATTACCAAAAATAAAAAAAATCTCTGAATTGAAAACTAATTTTTTCGTTCGAGTGTAGCTGCACAAAAAATAAAATAAGTCTGCAAGTCTGTAAGAAGTTAGAAAAATTACGCACTTGGAAAAATAAATTTATCACTGTGGCCATCTCATTTCGACCGTCACCATAAAATTTGGTGCTAACAAGCCAATTCAATTACCAAAAGAGTGGCTACCTAACAAGACCTGTACAATATTCGCCACCCAATAACGGCGACAACAACAACTAATACCAGCAACAACATGAAAAACAATGCCAGCAAAAACAACACGAACTGCAGCGAAAGAATGTGGGCAATAAACAAACAAAGGCACGAACGAGTGAACAAGCCAACTACAACAACCAATTATCCATTTTGGCCACAACGGCAGCGCAGCACAGCACAGCATAGCATAACATAACATAGCACAGCACAGCCATTAAGGAGATATTGCGCGTACGTGCAGATAAACTAAAAGCCGCGTTGAAAATCAAATCAAATATTTTCCATTTTTCACACCGAACACCGAAAATTGGCAAAAACTGTACATTTACGAAAAATGCAGTCGGCAATGCGCAGGCGCAGCACTGTCGAAAACAAAAAAAAAAAACAAAAACAAATGCATACAATACAATTTATAATAGCGGCAGTGTTGCCCGTTGCACGGTAGCCAATCATGTTGTTGTAAGTGTTTATTGTTGTTGCTATCGTTGTTAGCTTTGCTGAGGTGTTAAATACGCCACTTCGCCGACGAACTGGCCAATTTGCAAGCTGCTTTAGCGGGCAATCGGCTGCGATTTGCTGGGTGTTGATGTACGTACACATTAGGGTGGTACTCAAAAAATAAGGATTCGATTAATTAATGTCGATAAACGATATTGCATAAACTTTAGTAAACCGATTGGATATGTTTGAGGCGGAGCAGTTGATTTTATGAAATTAAAAAAAATGGAAATATTCTGTTTTTTAATCTAGTGGTCCAAATCAGGTTATAAAAAATCAATAACAATTGTAACGGGTTTTAAGAGGTTAGATCAGTTCAGGATTCTCAAAAGTTTAAAATATTGTTTTGTGGCGTTGGGTTAGAAGGCTTCAAAAACAAAATCTTCAAGTCTCTCACTCTCGCAAGTATCTACTGTGAGTAAATTGAACTGTAGCTTCACAGTAACATTATACATACATATACATACAATGCCACTGATCTTGAGCTAGAACGCAAGATGCCAATGGATGGAGTAGTCTCTGCAACGCAGTGATCCAAGTTTTCAGAAATGCAGTTGAAGGAGGAGAGTATTTCAGCGTGTACTTGCTCGGAGCCCTTCATATGCTCAACATCCCTGAGCCGGTAACGTTAAGGTACCGTTTGAGCAGTGTGTAGACGGTATTTAGAAATTGTTCCTTTAACCATAAGAACAACGACGTCTGCGTAGTCTCTCACTCCGCCACGATCGTTTTGTCACAGAGAAGACTATACATATATCGTCACCTGAAATGCAAAATAACGTATCATCAAAAAATTCAAAAATGAGTTTTTTGCTGATAACGATTCACCACATCATATTACATAAGTGTCGCAAATTTTAAGCTTCTGCGATCAAAAATACCCAAGCTATATTAAAAATAAAAAAAAACGTATCATCAAGTGCTTGATTTCGTTAAACAAAATAACGCATCATCACTCAAGTGTGGAAATATAGTGTTTTTTTATATCGAAGTTAGCCTTCATTTATTGTTTATGTTTTTAGTGATTAATTTCAATGTGCTTTGGTTAGTTTAGGCTACATCGTTGATCGAAAGTGGACTACTATATACATATATGTAGTCCTTTGTGAGGCCATAGAAAAGAAGAACTCCTGTGGTCGAACTTATAAATTAACAAAACGCTTCCCGCCAGTTCGGTGGGATTTCTGAAGGTATGCAAGTGATTAAGTCCTGACCTCCCTAACGCAAGACAGCCAAGAAGGAAGTGTTGAGTTGTTTCCACCTAGTCCTCTTCCATACAGCTTCTGCAGATGGCGTCTGGTAGGATTCCTTACTGCGTAGAAGCCAATAGGGCAATGACGTGTTACAAGCCCCAAAACTAGGGAAAGACTGCCTTACTGAGGGCAAAGAGACCACTAGATCTCATGCGAACAATCTTGGGACAAAAGACTTTTTCAACAGCGTATGTAAAAATTGTGGCCCAGCAGTAATAGAATAGGATACGGGAGCACAGATCCGCTCCCATTCTACCGATAACGGTTCTAGGGTGCCTCTTCTTGCTAGCTCATGTTTCCTGAGATTCCGCTGTGGTCTGGCACTCATATCATTCTTATCACAAAGGCACTCGATGCTATTGATAGCGAGGTTAGGTCTTCGATCAGCTCTGAATCTCTCATTGTATCTGAGTCGATGGTCACTCCTCTGAATGAGGCTGCACTCCGGAGTAGTAAATCTACTGCTACCTTAATGGCTCCAATCTCGGCCTGGAAGACACTGTCCCTTTTCTCCAACGGCTTGTTCCCACCCACAACTCCCTCGGTATATGGGTAGAGAAGGAGCCGCCAGAGTTCGGTTTAGCGACTCCATGATCCAAGTGATCAGACCCGTGCTTTTCTAGGAATTCAGCCTATTCTTTTGCAAAGTTTAACAATAACTAAGAAGAAATGGCAACATCTGCAGTACCTAGAAGCTTTAATGCCAGCAGACTGTTATGACTTTTATGAAAATATACCTTTTGAATAATTAGTTATTCAATAAAAAATAATTAAACTTTATCATTATGTACATATTAGTAATAAAAATGACATGAAATATGAAAAACTTGCAACTGTTTTATTTAAAATTAAAAAAAAAAGTATTAATATTCATTTTTTTTTATACAAATTTAGATTTATCATACGTTATTTTGTTTCAGAAATGAAAATTCAAAATAGCGTAAGACACCAACTATAAAATTTGCTTAGTTTTTTCATTATTTTTTTTCTAAAATATACTTATGGGTTCATGTTAATTCAGATTTGAAAATTTTGTTTCAATATCTCAAGTGGTTTTCTTTTTATACGGTTTTTTGCTTCTCCTGTAAACCTACGAAAAGTGATGTTACGTTATTTTGCATTTCAGGTGACGATATGAAGTATTTTTCAAGAGCCTCCGGCCGCGCATTGTTGAAGCCCCCTTCGGTGGCCTACATAAATTTCGTTGTACAAAAGGGCTTCCTCCAGTTATGGCACAACAATGTGCAATGCAGTGTCAACCGACTTTGGTGTAAACGCCACCTTAACCAGTCTCCAGGCCTTTGGAACATGGCGTAATCTCACGCGCATGGCAGCCAGCTAGCTGCACGACACGTTGATCGTTCGCTGCGCTGGTATAATGACATCAGGGCTCGGGGTCTTAAACGATTCGAATGAAATCAGCGCGTAGGTATGGTACGTTCATCCAAAATGTCAAGAAAGCTGTGCAGGACTCCCGAAGTTCCCTCAGCGGCGCTTCTTCAGCGGAATGATTCGACGGAAAGTGAGCATAAAGAATTCTCGCTTACGGTCCAAGCACTATCAGCATTTTTTAGGCACCTCTATAGAGTAGAATATTTTGAAAGAATGTAAGAACTTATGTTAGTCATCTACACTCCGCAGTAGGCCTCTTTAACTCGGACTTGTATATGGCCAGTCCTGTCTTAAACAGTGGCCAGTCGTTACTAGAGCCTCTTCTATGGGCTTTGTAGAAGAATTTTCCGCTGGAAGACTTTATCTCCGTTAGCACTGATGTCCATAACAGGGGTTCCCATTTACCTTCAGACGCCAGGAGCTTTCAAGAGTAGTCCTTCACATGGAGTTGAAGACCTCAACGAGCTCATCAATTCGTCTAGAATTCTCCATTCTGAGATCAAGAGTTATTTCACCAGGGTATAGGATAACGTCAAGGACCTCCTGGTAAAGAAATGTCTTTTATTTGATAGGATATCTTAACTAAATTTGCGTTGTGAAAGAACTGTTAGAAGAACCATCAGGTATGTTCATTAGTGTTCATGATATAAACAAATTGTCATAATTCTATGTTTTGCCATTCTAGGACCTCCCTTGCAAATATATTTACAAACCTACTATATATGAATTTTTGCGCTTATGGTCAGTATGTACATATATGTTAGCAAAAGTCTGTTCTGGTTTCTCTGATTTTGTTCTTGTTGTTGTTCAAGCCTACTGCTATTGATTGCCCTTGTTGTTGTTGTCTAATTTTTAGTAAGTTGTGTTTTTAGTTCTTTCAGTTCCAAGTGTTGACCATTGGCCATTTGTAGCTGTCACCGTTAGTTTAGCTGTGCTGTTTTGCTTCTATGGCTAAAGCGATTGCTTGTTGTTGTCTGGCCCATTGCTGGTGGGTTGATTGTTTACACGTTACGGTGGCAATTGTATAACTCACACGGTTGCACATTGCGCTGTCTTGTACAAACGTCGGGCTACACGAAAATTTAATAACCGGCCGGAAAAAAAGATTTAGTAGGCATTTAAACAATTGTATTCGAATTTAATTGATTCTTAAATTGTTTTTAGAAATTGAGTTCCTTGGCAAAAAAGTGGGGAGGAGTCCGTAGACGGGCGTAATCGGACCATAAGCCCCGTATCGGATTATAACTACTAACGGAGCGATAAATCAATAACTAAAAGCGCTACTCGCCAAGGATGATATAAGAGTGCTTTATAGAAGCCGGGATCGAAATCGGATGACGGGACTGTCATCGTCCACGTTTAGTTGAAATTACATATCTTCGGACTTACTAGACCAATTTTAACTAAATTTGGTACACAATAATATCTTGATATTATGGCAAATTGTGAAAATAGACGCAATCGGACTACAATCACGTCTACTTCCCATACAGAAAAATATTAAATTTCATATAATTCTTTCACTTTCCAGTATTTCGGTATAAAACTATCTAACGGTCAATCTCTGAGATATGACACGACACGACAGATAGCGGTCACATCAGAAGCAGCACAATGATCTATTCTAGGCCCAGACTTGTGGAACATCAGCTACGACGGTATACTAAATCTCGAAGTGCCAGACGAATCGTACTTAATTTACTACGGGGACGATATTGCAGCAGTAGTTAAAGCAAGAGACACAGAAGAAGCGCGAGCTTAATCAGGTCACGATACTCTAACAAATAAGCAAATATCTCTCGAAATACGTATGCAAATAACTACATAGGGGCCCCATTCAAGGAAATATAAAGCTCCTAATGTCAATTAGCGTCCTATTATAAGGAGTTGAGATCTGGGCAGATGTTCATAAAAAAAAACCGGCGTAGCCAGAGTGCACCGCACCGCAGTCCTCCGAGTTGTATCAGCCTACCGATCATACCGAAACAGTGTCAAGCGATGAAATATTGGTGATAAGCGGTAAAACCCCAATTGAACTTCTGACATATGAAAGGAAAAGTTGTGGGAGTTAAAAAAACATCCGAAAACAGCAAGAGCGCAATTGACCGAATAAAAAAAGACATGATTCTCGTATGGCAACGAAGATGGGAGAACGAGAGCCGCGGAAGATGGACGGCGAGACTAATAAAAGACCTAAACTTATGGATAAGCCGTAAATTCGGAGAGGACGACTTTTACACAATTCGAACTTCCAGTGCCTAAAATGCTAGGTATATGTACAATATAACAAGTTCTCAAGCATGTCTGAGTAATGTCAAAAATTTCTGTGTCCCGTTGTATTCTATATAATGATTTCCTACTTCCCGTGGTTTAGGTTGATCAAAATGTGTGATTGGACTTTCATTAAAATATCACGTTTGCTTAAAAGTTATAAAATTATATTAATGTTTTGGCGCTCAATAAAAATGAACTTGGCTTAAACTTCATTTCCCTAGTATAATGAATTTCGGTCTCTTGGTCAATAAATCTAGCCTCTTCGGTTGAGTTTATAAAACATATTTTTATTTATTTTATATTTTTTTTTAGAATAATTTTCACTGACGCGGTTAAGATATGATAATCAATTTTAGCGAGTCTTCAAAATAAGTTAACAACACCTGCAGCTATTCAGCCGGCTTTGATCCCTGCAAGTTGGAAGGGTATAGAATTTGAAGATATGTACATATAAAAATTTGATCTGATACAAAAATAGATGAAAAGCAAAATAAAAAATTTTACTTAAAATTATATTCAAAACAGACAATAGGGAAGAACGCTAACAATATAATATATTTCAGATGTTAAGGAAAAATACATGAGTTAAACCAAAATTTAAGGAGCCGAATAAAACAATTTATAGGTGTGTCGTAAAATAATTGTGGCTTTTGTATAGTATAGTCAAACAAAATAATCTGTTGTTACTTAACTGTACTATTATGCAAACATAGCTATGGTGACTAAAAACTAAAGAGATAAAGAAAACACAACAAACAAAACAACTCTTATGAACTCATCTACCTGATTGACCACTACCTAGAATTACACGGCAACACAGGTTAACGTGTTAATTATCACACCCATAAACAAGGGCAAACCACCTTAAACAATAGATAAAGGCTTTAAGCTGCCATTTTTTAAGGATTAGTGAATATTTGCACTCACGACCAGTAGCAAGTGAAGTACTCGTAATTGCAATTTATTGAAAATATTATTCCAAAAAGACACGATAATGAGTCTGGATAACAAATCGAGATATGGCGCACTGGCTATGTTGGCGAAATCGTTAAACCTAGAATCTCTTTATAAGAAGAGAAATCAGCGAGTTATTTACTACGATATCTACACGCCGGATTCCTCCGATACAGAAGATGAGGAACAATTTTTATGTGGTGAAAATCTGAACGAAACTCCGAGCTCGAATAAATCGTCAAAGAAGAATAGTGAAACAAACACACAAGTGGCTTCCAAAAGAACCGCTATGAGACAGATCAAACGACGACGGTTAAGCTACACACTTGAGGAAGATAAATAAATTTTGCGTTTTTGATAAGATTTTTTAGAAATAAAAATTATTTTGTATTTATATATGTAAGAAATAATAATAAGTAAACTAATTCTGAAAATTTGAGAAATTTTTTATCGACATTATTTTAATGGTTTGTAGCTGTAGAAGCTTTTTAAAAGGCTTAACCTTGACAATTTAATCAGCGGGTAGAAAAATATAATCAAATTTCTGTTTCTCAGGGATTTGTTAAACTCAACAAGTAAGGAAGGGCTAAGTTCGGGTGTCACCGAACATTTTATACTCTCGCATGATAAGGTGATAATCGAGATTTCATTATCCGTCATTTACATATTTTCCAAATACCGTATTTGTGTAAAGTTTTATTCCGCTATCATCATTGGTTCCTAATGTACATATATATTACAGTAGAGGCCCGCTAATCCGGGTCAATTAAAACCGGCCCCTATCCGGAATATAAGGAAATCCGGATTACCAAAGACATATCAGAACTATGTATTATGAAAAAAAATATAAATTTCTATTAGTTTATTATAACAAATAATACACATGTTCCAAAAAAAGCAAAAAAAAAAACTTGAACCAATAAAGCATAAAAGCGAATGTAGTGAATAATAAACATGTGATCCGGATTAGAGAATACGGATAGAGAATGTCGGTCCGGATTACAAGGGACATAATAGAAATTTTGAGTTTTTTAACCGTGTCCGGATTACAGTGGAATCCGGATTAGGCCATGTCCGGATTAGCGGGCCTCTACTGTATACAGAGAAGGCATCAGATGGAATTGAAAATAGCGTTATATTGGAAGAAGGCGTGGCTGTAAACCGATTTCACTCATATTTCGTACATGTCATCAGAAAATATTATATACCGAATTTCATTGAAATCGGTTGAGTAGTTAGTGAGATATGGTTTTTGGTCCATAAGTGGGCGACGCCACGCCTATTTTCAATTAAAAAAAAAAGCCTGGGTGCAACTTCCTTCTGCCATTTCTTCCGTAAAATTTAGTGTTTCTGGCGTTTTTTGTTAGTCGGTTAACGAACTTTTAGTGATTTTCAACATAACCTTTGTATGGGAGGTGGGCGTGGTTATTATCCGATTTCTTCCATTTTTAAACTGTATATGGAAATGCCTGAAGGAAACGATTCTATAGAGTTTGGTTGACATAACTATAGTAGTTTCCGAGATATGTACAAAAAACTTAGTAGGGGGCGGGACCACGCCCACTTTTCCAAAAAAATTACGTTCAAATATGCCCCTCCCTAATGCGATCCTTTGTACCAAATTTCACTTTAATATCTTTATTTAGTTATGTTTAGTTATGACACTTTAAAGGTTTTCGGTTTTCGCCATTTTGTGGGCGTGGCAGTAGGCCGATTTTGCCCATCTTCGAACTTAACCTTCCTATGGAGCCAAGAAATACGTGTACCAAATTTCATCATGATATCTCAATTTTTACTCAAGTTACAGCTTGCACGGACGGACGGACGGACAGACAGACATCCGGATTTCAACTCTACTCGTCACTCTGATCACTTTGGTATATATAACCCTAAATCTGACTCTTTTAGTTTTAGGACTTACAAACAACCGTTATGTGAATAAAACTATAATACTCTCTTTGGCAACTTTGTTGCGAGAGTATAAAAATATTATATACCGACATTTTGATACAAAATGGTGGCCAATCTTGGTAATCATCATTTTCTGGCGAGTTTTGGCAAGGGACGGTAAATTTAGGTTAATTAACACAAATTAAAATCTGTGTAATTTAGTCTGAATCTGACTTGCTGGTAAAGACGATTGTTTTTGGCTTTATGCCAGTTTTTCTCAAAATTGTGGGCTTGTAAAAAGGCTTTGGCCGAATAAAATATTTTAGTTACAATAAATTCATATCTACATAGTTTACTATACGTAATCTTACCATAAATTCTGCACACAGCAAAGACAAATTCGTAGAAAATGGTGCCGTTATTTTAATACTCTTGCAACATGTTGCTACAGAGTAGACTAGTTTTGTTCGACTAACGGTTGTACGTATCACCTAAAACTAACCGATATAGATGTAGGGCTCAGCATTTCGATCTAGTGAATTCGAAGCCATTGTGTGGCCGTAATGAAGTTCGGAACGTTGTTTTTCAGCCATTCATGGTTCACTCGCGCCTTGTGAGACGGTGCTGAGTCTTGTTGAAACGTCCATGGTTTACGACCGAAATGTTTGTTTGCCCACGGCTTCAAAGCAGCCTCAACACTTTCCCGATAATATGTCGCATTAACTTTGATGCCAGGCTCGATGAAAACAATTGGAGAGCGCCCATCTGCGGTGACAGCGGTCCAAACCATTATTTGTGGCGGGCGCTGCCTCCTGGTGGCCAACCGATGACTTGGATTTTCGTATGAACGGTCGGTCAAGTAAAGAAAGTTTTGGGAGTTTACAAATTGCTCAATTGGAAAAATTTTTTCGACAGAAAACACTATGTTCGGAATTTGACCGCTTTCGGCCAAGCGAAGCAACTGCTTCGCTCTCTCAAGTCTTACTTGTTGCTGCTTCGGCGTGAGATCATGGGCCTTTTGGAACTTGTAAGGCTTGACCTTGAGCTCATTTTTCAATATGCGTCGGATGCTGCGGTCGGATATTTTCAGTTCTTTAGCCATTTGATTGTCATTCAGCAAATGTATAAACAGCTGATTCCAGTGCGACACTTGCGCGAACGGTCTGAAGTTGGTTACACTTCGAGAGCCGGACCCTGTATATCAATGATTAGGATGACGAGACGAGATGTTTTTGTGAAGGGTATGTAGCTTCGGTGCAGCCGAAGTTAACGATTTTACTTGTTTTGGCTTGAGTGCATAAAATTTAGCCAAAGTCGAACTTTCCTGCTTTAAGTACCATATACTTACCTTCCATCAAGCAAAATAGGTTGCACGATTATTACATGTGTTCTTCCTAGTACATATTTATTTATTTGAGTTAACGGAAAAGAAGCCAGAGACACCAAGAGAGCAAACAATCGACTATTACTGCCACAAATTTTATTGTCGATTTCCAAATTTTAATTGGCAGCAAATGCGGGAGCAGCACCCATTGCAACTGGTTGTGGGCGCAGAGGCGGCAACGAGTTGAAGGCAAAGCTGCAGTGATTTAAGGATCTTAGATATGTATATACATATGTATGTGTTTTTAGTTGTTGTATCTAACAATTTGTTGTTGTTGCTGCTGTTGTTGTTTTTGTTGATCATGCGGTTATGCAGTTGGCGATTTGTGTCTTCAATTGTCTGCCGCGTCGCCTACTTGACACTTGTGGAGTTTCCCTAATTGCTGTTGTTGTTCTTGTTGTGGTTGCTGTTGCATTCCTGTGGAATTTGTTGTTGCGCCTGCAATAATATTGACATTGTCGCTACTTCTGCGGTCGTTAATGTTGTCATTGTTGTTTTTGTTGTTGTTGGTCGTACTCTTATTGCCAGCAATGGTGGTGGTGGCAACAATTTATGAGCGCCTTCGAGCGACTTGAGTTGCCATTTTACATTATTGCCCACTTATTGGCATAGCATTGTTGAATTGAATGTTGTTTTTGTTGCATTAGGTCTGTTGTTGTTGTTCTTGTAGTGCTTGTTGCCGCTGGTGGCAGCTGTTGCAACTAGTTGGTGTTGATTGTTAACACCATTTAATGTGCGAGTCTTTGGCGTTGTTGTTGTTGTAACGCTTGTGTATTGTTGTTGTAGTCGCCGTCATTGTGATCGCCATTGTCGCTTTGTCGTTGCTGGTGACTTCGTTAGCGTAACTTTGATTTAGAAATTTGTAACAGCAAGCAAATCGCCTCTCCCCCAACCGCTCTCTCACTCTCCACGAACACCCTCACTCGTAAAGCTGCAAGCATTGTTAGAAATTTTTCTATTTGTTGTTGCGCACTGATCATATCATCGTTGTTGCTGACGGTCTGTTGGCTTGGCTGCAAGCGTTTGTTGTCCGCAATAATTCTGTTACATTTAACAGGGTTAAAAATAAGGCTGCTAATGCTGCAACAGTGGCTGCCTCACATGCAACGCAGTTCGTTGGTAGTTAGTTTGACTTTTTTCATACACAAATACATACATATGAACGCCACAATTATTTGCGCCAATTTCCGAGTGTTGATTTCTGTGCCATCGTCGTTGCATTCGTCGCGAAACGGGAGAAAATTTTTTCGCTGTTTTTTATACTTTTCTTCTTCTTTGTTTTTGTTAATGTAATGACATTTGTTATGTGAGCCTCTCTCACTGCCGCCTGCCATTGTTTTCTGCATCTGGCATTTGGCTATGCCTCCATCTCCTTCGTATTTGATTGGAGATTTGCTCGGGTCATGCCTGGGTTGTCAGGCTAAACAAACAAAATTCGTATGAAAAGTGTCATTTATTTATTTTAATTTGCAGCCATGACAGTTCGTTTGGTTTAGTTTGTAGTTTTGACACTCGCGTGACAGTTTCTTTTCGATTAACAGTTGCCAATCTCGAAACTTAAACAATATGCTCACTTTACACTTTCTTAGGTTATGGTACAAGGAAGCGCCGCTAATAATGAAACTTCAATTTAGAAAGTTTGATCAATTTGTGACAGATTTTAGATAGAGAATGAGTTTATGAGAAGAGTGAACACATGGGATAAATGAGCAGGGTCAATATTGATTTCATAATTTAAAAGATTTTTCTCAATTAAATTCAGTTGGGATTTCAAGCAGAAATGAACTCGAAACATCTTACATCATTTTTGGAGCAATTTTAATAGGATTTTTTTTCCAAATCTGGAATCTCCACATGCCATCTTGTATATTGGTAGGTAAATTTTGAATATATTAAAAAAATATCAAGGAAAACACCCGTTTTCCAAATGTAAAATATTCTTTACAAGAACTTGATTTTTATCGGTCGGTTTGTATAATAGATATTATAGTGGTCCGATATCGGCGGTTCCGACAAATCAGCAGCTGTTTTTGAGGATCCAAAATTTCAATTAGATCTTTCAAACCTAAGAGACTAATTCCCGTATATGCAGACGAACTGATAGAAGGACATGGTTGAATCGGCTCTGGTCGTCACGCTTATCATTCATGTTATGTATGTACTTTATAGGGTCTCCGACGTTTACTTCTGGATGTTAAAAATCTTGTGGCAACTTTAATATACTCTGTTCTGGAGTTATTATATTTGAGATACTTCTATTTAATTTAGCTCTTTACAACTTATATGAGCTCTACTTCGATTATAACATGGTCGCAATAGCTTCGAATGATGAAAATTAGTTTTTAACTGCCATTTCATTACTCTTCCGAACATATCGGGAAGAATGGCTATGATTTTAGCAAAATTCGTCAATTGAACTCGTTATTGGTCCGAGGATTGTGTGTAAAATTTCAAATCGATTCTTCAAAAACTGAGGGCCTTGTTCGCGTATATACCGAAAGACAGACGAGCATGGCTAAATCGACTCAATCTTGTCGCGTTGGTCATTTATATATTTATTTATATAGGGTGGTCGAAAAAGTATTTTCGTATTTCTAACCAAACTTCAACTTACTTCTTTTTTTATATTTATAATGAACTTTAATGAACCAAATGTATACCATTTTGGTCGAGCACTTTTTACCATTTTTCCGCTAGAAACATTATTCCATCAGTGTAAAACTTTTCTGGTTTCTCGGCGAAAAAAAACTGCGACAAGTAATTTTCACAGGCTTTACTTGAAGTTAACGTTACTCCATTAAAGGAGTTCTGCATTTACCGAAACAAATGGTAGTCCGATGGTGCAAGGTCAGGGTTATATGGTGGATGCATCAAAACTTTCCAGTCACGCTCTCCCAGTTTTTGTCGAGTCATCAAAAATGTGTGTGGTCTAGCGTTGTCCCAATGGAAGACGAAGCCCTTTCTGTTGTCAATTCTGGCCGTTACTTTTCGAATGATTTCTTTAATCTTATCAGATGTTGTCAGTGAAATGTAGAATCAATCGTTTGAGCAGGCTAGAGCAGCTCATAGTGGATGCGTCCTTTCCAATCCCACCAAATACTCAGCATAACCTTTCGAGGCATCAATCCGGGCTTAGCGACCATTTGTTGAGCTTCACCATTCTTGGACCATAATCTTTTTCGCACATTATTGTCGTATTTGATTCACTTTTCGTCTCCTGTTTCCATTCGCTTCAGAAAAGGTTCGATTTTATTTCGTTTCAGCGAAGAATCGCAGATGTTAATTCGGTCCATTTAATTTTTCACAGACAATTCATGTGCATCGAGCTTCTTTTTGTAGCCAGCCTTTTTAAAATGGTTCAAAACCGTTTGATGATGAATGTTAAGTCATGGCTGCTTATGAGACGGTCCTTGTCGCTCCTTTCCATAATTTCATCGACTTTTTCAACGATAGGTCGACCAGAGCGAGGTGCATCTTTCACATCGAAATTAATACTATTTCTAAATCCCATCTCTATAAATGCGGTCGCTACATGAAAGAGAGCAGATTGATTAAAATTATTTATTTTAGTATCACGCGCATTATGTTTGTATCTATTGCTATTAAATGATAAGATAAGTAACCGTTATAGAGCCTAAAGTAGCTTTCAAATTTACCCGCCTCAATAAAATTGAATACGAAGAGCTATCTGTAAAACTCATTGTGCATTGTGAGTTAATCAAAACTTTTTCCTCCTCTGAAGAGCTTCGTTTCCCCTTCAACATCCAGCACCACCACGCTTTTGAATGCAATAAGGCGATAAGGCATTGCAAAAATAACTAATAAATTTAGATAACGAACTGTAAAATCTGAAGTATTTGAAGTGATCAGTAGGTATAAAAGTGCGCCACGCGAGCTCCATTGTTTCCATTCTACAATTGAAGCCCCATGAAATACGGAAGATAAAAATTTTCAATTTGAGGGCAGCATTGCAATGACAAATAACGAAAAGTGCAGCGAAGGTGACTTCACTTTCCCGGAATGGTTGAACGAGGCATTTTTCCAAAACGTTCTGAAAAGCATCGAAACTGAAAACGCGAAGGTGTGTGTGCATATTACAAAATCACAGCTTTTTGAAATAAAACTTCAATTTTTAGATCGCCAATTTAGAGCTGAAACCAGGCACATTGAAAAATGATAACTACGCAAGCATTTTGTTTCGAGCCAAAGTTACTTACAGATTGCCGTCGCAGCCAACACAAGAGAAGGTTTCATCGTTCATATTAAAAGTCGAACCATTTATAGAGGGAAACAAGAAAGAAGTGATGAAAAATTATAGTTATTTCGATACGGAAATAACCATATATACGAAAGTGCTGCCGATGATCGAAAAGGTGCTGAGACAATATGGCGACAACACCATTTTGGGACCAAAGTGAGTACACCGAATTGAAATTGAAAAATAAACAACAGTTTGACAATGAAAGTAAATTTTTAAATATATTTTGGAAAAGGCTCATCGCCTCGAGCACCACCGCACCGTCATATGTTGTTTTTGAAGATTTAGCACTCAAAGGTTACACCACAATAGGGTACCGCCATCCTAATTTGGAGGAAATGAAAATTACACTTCTCAAACTGGCAAAATTGCATGCCATCAGCTACAAATTGTGCAAGGAAGAGGTGAGGAAAACAAACATATTTTGAAACTAAAATTTCTTTCAATATTATATTGAACTAATTGGCTTGTTCGCAACTTTTTAGGAGGACAATATCATAACGACTTTAGACAAGGGCTCAATGAACTCTGCCGACCCCAATACCTTTCCACATATTAAATATGGTATTGGATTTCTGAAGGAGATTCTAAGCGAATACGATGATTTGAAACCATATGTGCCGCACATCGCATCCGTCGAACATTTACTATGCGGAAAGTCGATCGATATGTTTAACGAAGGCGGCAGTGGTAAACGCGATGGCATATTTGTGCTCAACCATGGGGACTTTCATTTGAAAAACATAATGATAAAGAAAAATGCGGACAAACTGACTGATGTTATGCTGGTAAGCAAAACTGTTTACTATATAACTTAATACAAAAATTAATGATTTCTGCTCTTTACCCAATTTTCTGTGCGCAGCTTGATTATCAGATCAGCATATTCGGATCGCCGGCGATTGATCTTCATTATGCGTTCACAATGATGTTTGGCCCAGAAATGCGACGTGACCACTATGACGAGCTACTCTACTTCTATATCATGAATTTTCAGGAGACACTGCGCAAAACGGAATACAAAGGCCACATTCCTACGCATATAGAAATTCGCCAAGAATTGGCAAAACATAGATATTGGGGTAAGTTAGGGTATGCTACATAATGGGCTTGTCCGAAAATAGGACTAAGTCGATTTAAAAAAAATTATTGAACCAATCATTACAATTCTTTAAAAGCTTTCAAAATATGCTTCTTCTGCGTCGATGCAGCGCTGCCAGCGCGATTTCCAAGCATTGAAGGCGTCATGGAAGGCATTCTCCGGAATAGCCTTGAGAGCCGAGGAGCATGTTGTTTAGATACCCTCTGTCGTCTCAAAATGCTTGCCTTTCATCGGTCTTTGTCTCGAGATCATACTCAAAGATCCATGACCGTCACCTGTGATTACGTTATCCAAAAATTGGGAGTCACTTTCACGCATGTTCAAATTTGCTAGGCACACTTCCACTTACCGCAATTTCTGGTCGTCAGTGAGCTCTTTTGGGACTATCTTCGCGCACACCTTGCGCATGTTCAAGTGCTCCGTCACAATGGCATGAACCACAGATTTTAATATATTTAACATCTGGGCAATTAAACGAGTACTTAGTCGACGGTCTGAGTTCAAAACTTTGCGCACACGAGTCACATTGTCGGTGTTTGTCGAAGTCACATGTCTACCAGGGACCTCATCAGGGACCTCTTCCCGGTCCTCCTAGAAGGCATGGTGTCACCAAAACACACCACTTCTTGCTAAAGCAACTTCTGAGTAAGCCTGCTGATCATATCAAACGTCTCTGACGCAGATTTACCGGGTTTCACACAGAATTTAATCGCGTACCTCTGCTCTAACGAACGCTGCATTTTCGTCGAAACACGTCGCGCGAAAATGTTTGTTCTGACTCTCCAGGTGCTCCGAGACAACTGACCAGCCTTTTGTTCGTTAGCTAGGAACGTCCTATACCGAATCTAGTCGGTACGCGCACGCTTCAAAGTACAGTCGCGGCGGAAGAAAATCAGTCCTATTACTTTCCGGACAAACCCTTTATGCCAATTAGGATGTGTTTGGTAACTGTTTGCTTGCGATGGAATGATCATGCTGGATTGTCACCTAACATTATGGTAGTGAATAATCCATGAATTTCGTTTACGACAGAATGATCTTTTGTACGAGTCAAAATATTAACCAACTTGTATTGGGTTGATTAATACAAGGTGCGTTCCAAAGTAAACAGGACTTAAAAAACAGAGCAAATGGTTTTTTCAGCAAAATCAATTTATTTTAGTCAAAATAGTCTCCTTCTGCTTCAATATAGCTTTTTGCTTGGTCCAAAGCATGTCGATCGAGTGTTATAGCCCGTTGGTCGGTATGGCCCCCAGCATGCCGGTGCAAGCCTTTTGAATGGTCAAAATGCGATAAATCGATGTTTTGGAGATGTTTAATTCCATTTACATGAATTTCAGTGATGAATTCGGTTGATTTTTGATGAATTCACGCACAGTTTCGATGGAATTTCCGGTGATCACGGATTTTGATTGGCCCACAAGTTGATCTTCATTTATGTCCTCACGACCACTTTGAAAACGTTGAAACCACTCGTGCACTCCGCCTCGGGATGCGCAATCATCGCCATAAACTTGTTTCATCAATTGAAACGTTTTACTAATTTTAAAACAAAATTTAATGTTGGCTCTTTGTTCGAAGCTCATTTTCGCACGATACGATAACACAAACATACTGACACTTAAAATGCAATAACTTCATTTCCAATCCATGAAATATCATGAAATTCTCACTGGACAATCGATAAAGATAGTAGATTCTAACGCACCTGTCGACATATAGATGGTGACACCAGGGGGCGCTAAATTCAAAAAGTTTACTGTTTACTTTGCTACTGGAACGCACCTTGTAGGAGATGTTGAGATCTTCTGCTATCTCTGATGATGCGCACACGTCGTTAAAAATAATAATATCATAATTAACTATATCATACAACAAAAATTTTTGTTTTGAGTAATAACTGAAAACGAGCAGATAATCATGATTCATAATAAAGGAGCAGCTCTGTCTTATATGGCAGACGACAATTTAATGTTAAAAACTGTTAATGATATTGAGTAGTAAAATATTTACTTTTATTTTACATAAACAGGACTGTTTTTACTCCTCTGTTTCCTATTATTCAACTATACATTTGCCGATGAGAATAAAGATATTGCTGAGGTGCTCGAAAATGCAGAAGTACTAAGAAAAGAATTGGAAGACCCAAAACTTCTGGATGAGTTACGAGTGCTACTGCCAAGATTTCTATACAATGGCTATTTTGAAATGTAATAAATATAAAAAAACACTAATAATTGTAAACAATATCCTTGACGTATTATTAAGGATAATGTGGAGAAATAATAAATAATTGAAGTTATTTAGTTAAATTTTTTTTCTTAAATTTGTTCCTTGACTTTGTATGAATATTTTTGGTTGCTACATACTATACGTATGCGTAAAATAATTGTGTTAAAACACGAATTCACCGCTTTTTTAACAATTGAGGATTAAGCAATGCGTGAGATTCGATCAATTTGATCATGGCGATGGCGAAGTATAAACCGGTGTACCATATTATTGTAAACTCCAATGACTATTTTTGTGGCCACCCATGGTGTTGGTGCTTGGCATGCCCTTTCCGGCTGGGACAATCTTCGCCAGGTTCGCAAGCAAATACAATTGTGCAAATGTTGGACTGTTCTTTGGATGACATCATATTTACCTTTAAATAAACATTTTTACTCTCCGATGAACCTTATTTGGCAATGACTTTAATGAAATGGCACGAAATCCTACTTTTTTTGAAAACGCACCAATTTTTTTCTTGTTATTTTAATCGCTTGTCATTGTACGGACAATATCTTCTAGGGATTTAATGAACCAACTTCTATCGAAATCGATTTCCATCGTCTGTTGCACTTTGTTTGATAAAACAATAATGCACTTGGCGCAAATTGTAGCTTTCGAATATATTTTGGGGTTTCAAGGATCTCATACCTTCGGCGAACCAGGAAATATTGTCGAAACGCTGTTTGGCGCCAATTGGAGATATCAAGTGTAGTCAGGTCCTTATCCACCTGGTCAACGCAGTGAAGGTCTTCCTCTTCCTCTGCTTCCCCCGGCGGGTATTGTGGTCGATTATAACGTTGTGAGGTTGGAAGTCTGCTTTCTCTTCACTCCGACACGGCACTCCTCATCATACCAGCTGTTCTTTTGCCATTTCCGAAAACCAATGGTTTCGTTTGCAGCTATACGTAAGCAGCTTGAAATGCCATTCCTTATACCGATTTGCTGTTGAGTGCTCTCAGGGATCAAGTCGAGAAGAAAATCGTTAGGCTGTCTGTTGTGTGTGCAGCTTCTCGTCGTCGAACTTTCCTTGTGTTTGTTGACATGCGTTTTTTGCTGCACAGAGACGGGTGCGAGTCCTTACTGTAACAAGATTGTGGTCCGAGTCATTGCTAGGACCTCGGAGAGTAGGCACATCTAAAACACTGGAGAAGTGTCTTTCGTCTATCACAACATGATCGATCTGGTTGGTGGCTTTTCCATCTGGAGACAACCAGGAAGCTGGAATCTAGTACTACAAAGAGTCTTATTTCGGTAATCGGCGAATCCGATTAGCCTCAACCCATTTGGGGATGTTTCATTATGGAGGCTGAATTTATCAACGGTTGTGCCAAAAATACCTTTTTTGCCCACCCTGTCGGTCAAGTCGTCAAGCGCGACAAGGACCTACTCGTCTCACTCCTTGTCATGTCCATCGCACTTCTTGGACGGCGGTCAGTCTTTACTCTTCAAGAGACATTAACCAGCTGGATAGAAGCACCATCCCAATTAAGGGACCGGACATTTACGGTGCATGGACTTAAATCGTAATCCTTAATACGTTTGAAGGATGGTCATCAAACGGGGGGCTTTCCAAGGCTGTTGTATCATTGTGTCATAGACATTTGGGGTGTTTATTTAGGTTGCGTGTCCCAAACTCAGCACACAACCCTGGGTGGAGATAATTCGCTTTCTCACTTTAGCTCGCATTCAAACGGATGTTCTTTGGGTAAGCAGAGGATACTTGGTCTAGGACCGGAAGTCGTGAGCTGCTTGAGTCATATGTAAAATAATCGTTTTTGGGGTTTCTTTTTTCCCAAATCTAATAAAGAGAAATAGAAAGCGTTCCCCATAGAAAGAAAATCCATATTCGACCGTTTTTCCAATGAACATTCAGCCAGCCATTTTTTTGGATTTTATTTTGTATCAATATCCTTACTTAATAGCCACACCTCATATTGCGAGTATTAGCATTCGGAACAACTTCAACAGTCGCAAGTCTTCCACCTTGTGTCCAACAATTGAACTTATTGATCTCTGCAATCGATACCGTCGATAGCAGTTTCGCACACGAGCTACAAACTTTCGGGTCAAAGTAATCAAAATGGCTAAATTAGCTCACAAAATTAATGCAGCAGACACACTTAGGTGTGTAGATCGTTAAGGGTCATCGCAAGCGCTATGATCATCGCATTGAGGTAATGCGAACGAGGCAAAGTGCAAGAAAATCGATCAACGCTGAACGCGTACGAGCTCATCTCCTCTAAGCTAGATCAGCAGAAGATCAATGCAATGCAGAAAATATTGAAATATTAAATAGCATTGGCAATGCACAGACTGACAAACGGCAGAGGGGGGCAAAAGTTTAAACAAATAATAAATTTCCTCGTACTTGTTTGTGTATGTGTGTGGAGTACCCCTCAAAGCAAGCAAATAATTTTTTAGTACCATAAAAAATGGGTGTGCTTACTGCCGGCAAATGGACACGAGCCAACCGTGAGATCAGTCGACAAAGCGGCGATCCATTTGGCGCCCGATGGAGTAGCAAATGCGAAAAGCTAGTGGAAAATTTGCATTTGCATTTTATTGCAAATGTGGCAGGCGAAATGGGCGAATATGCCGCATGCCACATGCACTCGGTAGTGTGCTGCATGCCCCGTGCAATGCGAGGAAAATTGATTTGTTCGCTGGCACCATTGTTCACCCGATCGTCTGGCCCGGCCAATTCTAACTGAGGCACCAGCTGCTTAGCTACGGACCAACTCCAACTGTCCAGCGTTAGATGGTTGCAGCTGTACGGGCGAAACTTGTAATGATTATGTTGATTATGTAGCTGTAGCTATAATGGTAATGATGTACATTACCTGTGGCCGAAGCGGATTTTGCGGAGTCCAGACAAAGTTGACTTTACAAAGTTTAGTACTGGAAGGGTCTTGGCCTGTTTGCTCCTGCTAGGGTGTATTGGAGGGTTGTGCCAACAGAAACGTCTCTTTGTGGCTCTACTAAATAAAGTTGCATACCATAACGGAAAGCGCTAAAGCAATAACAACAATAAGTAAACAATTACCAACAAAGCTTCTGTTACGAGGGTTGCCATTAATATTTTTGTGTTTTTTTTTTGACAGTTGTAGTCGTTTCTTAGAGTACTCTAAAAGCTGACTGTTTAATGATTGGTAGAGAAATTAATAAAAACTTTAATTTGCATGTAATTCATTTCAGCATGAATTATATTTGGACTCATATAAAGCTCTTAAAAGTAAAAAGAATTAAAATTACATATTTAATTTTAATTTTTTCATGCGAACGACAAGGTCTAAACAGCGCATTCGTTGTATTTTTATACGCTTGACTATGACCATGTAGCCGTAGAGCTCATACAGTACGTGATTCCATCTTCTTCCATATTCATAGGTCACGCGGACGGCTCCAAAGACCTTGGGGACAACAGTTCTCTCGCATACTCCTAGTGCTTTGGTCATCTCTCGGTTTGTCATCATCTATGTTCCTGCCCCGTATAATAGAATGGGAGACTTATAGAGAGTAATTTGGATTCGTCGAAAAAGGGGATCTGCTTTTCAATTGTCTACCGATTCCAATTGATAAGAGTTATTCAGCGCTTGATCTCTGGGCTTGTATTGTGTTGGATTTTATGCTGATCCCTAGATGTACAAAGTCGTACACTTTTTCTAATTTATAGCTGCCAACTGTGACGTAGTTCCTAAGGCTGTGTCTTGTCCTCGTTCACCACAGGGTTAACCTCTTTCGCTTCATTTTCTAGTATGGAAAGGACGACTTCGTTGTTAACCGTGTCACAGCGGCGCTTAGCACTTATTGCAAAGTTATATTGTAGAAGACGCAAGATCAAAATCAATCAAAATCATCCCGTCTAAAAAAATTCTCATCTGGTATCAAACGTTCTGCATAACCGTATGAGATTCCCAGGGATACCATATTTTGACATGTCGTCGAATAGGTAGCTGTTGGCAGAGCTGTATAAAGCGGTTTTGAAATCAACAAAAAGGAATCTTCAGGATTTAAAGTAAAAGACTACACTGGTAAGGTCCAGTCAGTTTATTTACAATGGACTTCAGTCTTCCAGGCAATACTGTCGAGAGAGCCTTATATGCAATATTTTGGAGGTTCTCTTTCCAAGTGGGTTCTTTGCTACAAAAAAAATACTTTATAGGTCGTTTTGCTAAGCTAGATGAATGTTAATGCTGGTCAACGAGGCCAAGTTTGGTTCATAAGTTTAGAAATACACATCAATCCTTTCAATAACTGGTAACTAAGAAAGCTACTGTTAATAAAGTCATCTTACATCGAAACAAGTAAGGAAGGGCTAAGTTCGGGTGTCACCGAACATTTTATACTCTCGCATGATAAAGTGATAATCGAGATACTGTTATTAGCAACTTTTTTGCGAGAGTATAAAAATGATGCCCTCTGAATTACATGAAAATGTCTGAGAGATTTACCGATATTTTCAGTGAAAAATTAGGTTATGTTAGGTTAGGCACTGAGTTTTTCGTGTTCGATATCAGGGACCTTAAAAAGTATACAACAAAGGGTTACCTCAGCTCAATACCATATTTGTGTAAAGTTTTATTCCGCTATCATCATTGGTTCCTAATGTACATATACATTATACAGAGAAGGCATCAGATGGAATTCAAAATAGCGTTATATTGGAAGAAGGCGTAGTTGTGAACCGATTTCACCCATATTTCTTACATGTCATCAGGATGTTAAGAAAATATTATATACCGAATTTCATTGAAATCGGCTGAGTAGTTCCTGAGATATGGTTTTTGGTTCATAAGTGGGCGACGCCACGCCCATTTTCAATTTAAAAAAAAAAGCCTGGGTGCAGCTTTCTTCTGCCATTTCGTTTGTAAAATTTAGTGTTTCTGACGTGTTTTGTTAGTCGGTTAAGGCACTTTTAGTGATTTTCAACATAACCTTTGTATGGGAGGTGGGCGTGGTTATTATCCGATTTCTTCCATTTTTAAACTGTATATGGAAATGCCTGAAGGAAACGAGTCTGTAGAGTTTGGTTGACATAGCTATAGTAAATTCCGAGATATGTATAAAAAACTTAGTAGGGGGCGGGGCCACGCCCACTTTTCCAAAAAAATTACGTCAAAATATGCCCCTCCCTAATGCTCCTTTGTGCCAAGTTTCACTTTAATATCTTTATTTATGGCTTAGTTATGACACTTTATAGGTTTTCGGTTTTCGCCATTTTGTGGGCGTGGCAGTTGGCCGATTTTGCCCATCTTCGAACTTAACCTTCTACGTGTACCAAGTTTCATCAAGATATCTCAATTTTTACTCAAGTTACAGCTTGCACGGACGGACGGATTTCAACTCTACTCGTCACCCTGATCAGTTTGGTATACGTAACCCTATATCAGACTCTTTTAGTTTTAGGACTTACAAACAACCGTTATGTGAACAAAACTGTAATACTCTCTTTGGCAACTTTGTTGCGAGAGTATAAAAATCTATCACCTCGTTAGTGAGAATTTACTAGAAGAGAATCATCAACGAAGAAAGATCATTTAACTTCTTACTACAACTAGAAGTTTGATTTGTGATCTTTAGTGTTTGCAGATGACCTTCGTTTCTGCCTCACGTAGCTATAGGAAGTTTTTATGGGTTTACAATATTCTAAAACTTTGAAAAATTACCTTCAATTTCTTTCGAAGTGGTAGATTAGATTTTCGCTTAAATAAAATCTCAAAATTTTTGCTGTTTAAACATGTGAAGCTCGAAAAGTCGTCACTTCTTTGTTAAAATATGGTGCTAATTATCTTTGCAAACTCTTCTCATAAATCTAAATTAATTATTTTAAATTTATTTTATTCAAAAACGAAAGTAATATATCTTGCATTTTTGGAATGAACTTAGCATTACAAGCGTGAAACCCTCCAACCTTAAAATTTAACCACTTAATCGCGCGTTTAATAAAATATTTTCTAATTATCGTCGTCATGTGAATACGAATCCACAAAAAGCGCTCAAATTATTTACCAATTAACAGCTATAACAACTACTATAATTGCAAGACCCGACAAATTCTTATTTCATACTAAAAATGTCGTCGAAACGCCATTACTTCTATTCGACGCACTAGTCTTTTTCCTTGACGCGCTTTCACCTCTCATTTCCACCTGTTTTGTGGCTTTTCATTTAGAATACTGCTATGCGTTGCTAACCAGTTGTACGGTATATTTACGAGTAATGAACGACACATTCGCATCGCCGTTGAACACGACGCGCGGCTTATTGGCTTCTTCCTTCGGCTGCGTTAACTGACGACACTGAGACAGGGTTAGAATGAGTTCCTCAGGCGTGTAATTTGCAGTAAATTACTGAAGATCAACGCTAGAGGTCGCTGCTATTGCTTTGTTCTGTGCATTTTTAATGCGGAAGTACGCATGTCGTGGACATTCGGTGACCACAAACCCAAACAAATTAAAAACAAATCAGCCGTAACAGGTGTTTTTTATGTCTAGCTCTGTAGATAATCGCTTATGAACAGAAGAGAATAGCAATTAACCGTGTGACATTTGTCAAATATGTCAATGCGGAAATTAAAAATGGTAATGAAAAATTCGCAATGGAAAATGATCGCTTGTTATTGTTTATTGTAGAAATTTTATTTTCAATTTATTACCAATAATAACGGTACTCGTAAGCAATTTCTTATTCTCAAGAATGTTTAATTACTTGCTTTGTTATTGTAATGATGCGTTAATATATTCCCTCTTTATTCTGCGACCCCTTTTGATTGGAGGGTTATATTAAGGATTACGCAGAGTATCATTCAATCTATTTATATTGCTATATCTTATTTTCTTGGAATTAGGAACTCTCTATCATAACACCTTTTATCTAACCACTCTACTAGTACATTTACCCGTAATTTTTGAAAAACTGTGAGCGTTAATTGGGCTCCAATTATTGGCTTAATGTAAACCGCCTAATTGAATGAGAAAATATCTACGATTTCTGAATACCAAAAGCTGATATCCACAGCAGATATCAAAAGAAGTTTTCGGCTATTTTCAGTTTTGCTGTTATTCAAGTACTTAAGATCTTAACTTGGCTCTTGTTTAACCTTTTTAGATCTTGGGAACTTAATTTTGTAGTTTAGGTAGGAAATCAAGTTCCATTTGATTCCATATCTTACGCCTCAGCCTGTACATAGTATGTAGTAGGCTGTCTTCAAGTAAATACTTTTCTTCCTCAAAGAGACTATGTCACTTATAAGTAACAATTTCATAAGTTCACTAAAAATATATTCTTATACTTGGTTTTCCTGAATGCTTTGTGATATTATAACAGTTGATTGCTTCCTAACTATATTCAAAGTCTATTGCTTCGATAATGTCAATCTTGACACATTTTATATCCTGAACAGTTTATATTAAGTTGGCTAGAGTCCGAAATTTGTAACAGCAAAAAGAAAAGGTTGGATAGTCTACAAATTATATACCTATATACATATGTATGTACAGATACTTATAAATAAGAGCAGAAGCGATTTAGTTTGTCTGATATAAGCGAACCTCAGTTTATTAGATTTCTACATATCTGAAATTTAGCACCCTTCTTTTCTGCCCAAGAAGCCGCTCTTTTGTCGTAATCGCCGATATTGGGCGATTATAGCATATAGCTGCCATTCCTTGTATGGAATTCTCTTTTATTTGACGAGATATCACCAGAAAATTTTTCAACAATGGGATCTCCGATGCGATCTCAGATCGAACCACTGTCGCGACTGTGAAAAGTGATATGCGACACTCATAAGGATATCGGAGTGTTAACGACGGAATATATCGTCTTCCGAATAAATCAATAAGACCTTGACTTAAAAGGGCTCTATGCTCTTTGCAGGAGCAACAATAATAAATATATAAAATATAAAAGGGGTTCCATGTTCTAAGAACCAAGCGAAGTTTTTCTTCAGTTTCACTGGCTTTTTTGGTAGGTTAGGTAAATCTGGTAGGCCAATAAGCCACGCATAGACCAGTTTTGGTGCTTTACGATACCAGAAGGAGTTCAGTAGCTAGGTCCATGAGGAGTAGTCATCCTTTAGGATTTTATTTTTGTGTTCTTCTCTGTGTTCTTAATATCAATGCCTCCTCCGTGTATCGTACCGTGGGACCCGAGATGCTTACAGTGTAGCCTTGTCAATGCGCGACAAGTGCACAATCGTTTTGTTTCCCTGGTGCCTTGCTCTAAACATTTCCAGCGGTCTTCTTGATCTGCCAGCTCCATTTAGAAGGCATGCGTCGCCACCAGACAGTGGCCAGTTAGTATTCCCATCATTTTTCTACAGTCTTTTATATCGAGTGCCAATAGGAATTTTGTATACTTCCGATTTACCGTTTTGCAGTTTTTCACCCAGGTAGTTAGTTTCATCGGGTTTTGATCGTCGTATAGACAATGCATGGGTTTCGTAATGTTAATTACTTTTTCTGATGTTAGCTGTACACCATTCTTGGCAAGTTCGTCCACTATTTTATTGTCCTCTTTTGTGGCCTGACACCCGGTAGAAGTGAAGTTGCTTGCTTCTGGCAACACTTTTCACTGGTGTCCTGCTTCCTAAGACGTTCCTGGTCGACATGCGATACCATAATAACTCTGAAATTGCCAGCAGGTGCATTAGAGGCCAGCTCCGCGGTTTTTGCAATAGCAAAGCTTGAAATATACTGCAGTGTTCCGGCAACTTAAAAGGCTGCCTCATGCCTAACTTTGGACAGATTATTCTCTATCCAACTCCAACGTCCATTTTCGAGCTATCTGTATAAATGTTTAAATTAGCTGATATACCTTTACGCCAACCTTCTTTCCTAGTTGAAAAGTGGGATCATGTAGTTGATGTTTGCCAAGCCGCCAATACCCACCGAGCTATGCCCGAAGGTTCTTAATGTAAATTCTCGTGCATCCAGTAGTTGTCCCGCAGATTTTGCTGCGCAGTTTTCAGCGAAGAGGTCTATAGGTGGCAGGTTTAGTGCCAGTTAAAGAGCAGCCGTTGGAGTTGTTCTTAAGGCTCCCGTTATGCACAGCGCAACAAGCCTCTGCACTTTTTCGGTAACCTCAACATAAAATGTTTTATCACCAAAGAAACACCACCATTGTGTAACTTAATATCCACCACTCTCGTAGTACTTGGCTACTTTGATAGATATAGTTACCGCCGTTTGGTGCAATAAAAATAAAAAAATTTCAAAACCAAACACTTTAACTTAACAATATCAATGAATTTTATTAAACGAAGAAGAAGTGGTGACAATCGTAGTGCGTGCCACATCAAATTCAATCAAGCACAGCCGCCCATTAGCCCCACACTGCAATACGCCGATGACGCGGCCTCTCAACTCTGAAAGCAAATAATAACAGCGCTTGCAGCCATCGTGGCCGGCCATTTGTTGTTGTGCATGTGTTGAGTTTGTTGTTCAACACTCTTCACACATTTCTCGCTACACCATTGCAGCTCCTACTACTGGACTCTCCTCTATGGTAGAGCGTCCAAGCTACAAACAGTCCAGTGCAGCTCCATGTTTGTAGCCTTCCAGGCAGCCAGCTCGCCAACTAGGCAGTGAGCCAGGAAGCCACATCCTTTCAATTAAATCTTCGACGCATTGTCAATTGTCATTCGTACCATCGTTCAGTCGTTCAATTGCCTGTTAGCTGCAGGCTTATTTGCTCAGGCGTTCCGGGGTTTCGTCCCTTATCCATTCAGCTGTTCCGTGGCTCTCTATTTTGCCTACTTTATTCGCATTTTATATGATTTCGCTGAGCACTGCCGCACTTATTGCTATTTTATATTTGCATCAACTTCTCCACTCATTGTTGTTGTAGTATTTGTAGCATTTAACGTGCGGTTGTTCGTGGAGCGGGTCGGTCTGTTTGTTTAAGTGAAAAGCACAACTAATTACGGGCTTGTTAAACAGCGCAAGCGGCGGCGGCAGCCATTCAAGTGACCATTTTAACCATTTAATCGCCATGAAAGGCGGGCAATATTGTAACGAAAAATTGTCGGCAATCGCCTCGCTTACAACACAAATTGACCATCAAGCGGCAATCGGCAGTAGTCACTGCTGCCAGCTGCCCAGTTGTCCGCCAGTTTTTCTACGGCAGCCGCCAGCCGCTAGCCGTCATCCAGCCATCCACCGGTCAGCCATCACTGTGCGTTGCGCGTTGTTGACGTGGCATTGCTGTTTGTATCGGCAATTTGCGTATTCATTTGTATGTTGATTTGTAATTTGAGTTGCATTCAGTCAATCCGTTCAGTTGTTGGCCGCTTGGTCGGTGTGCCTGTGTTGCTTTCTGCCTCACTTTGGCAATTGTGTCATGTCAGCGCGCGTCGTTTCAGCCGATTGTCGAATGTCGAGTAGCGAACGTCGTCTGTCGAACTTTTATTGGATTTTATTGATGCATTTCTATGGCTTTGCGCCAATATTAACATGGATGCTGGCAAATCAAGCGTAACGGCTGTGCTGTGTGCCCCTGGTCTGCTCTGGTTTGGCAGATTGCGAAATGAAATCGTTGAGCAGAGATTTTCCTCAATATAAAAATACGTGGTTATACTTTCACATATATTTGTTTGCAAATAATATTTGATGGATAGCAATATGTCCAGTTCAGATCTTATTCCATTTTTTTATCACTTTCAATTAAAGTCGATGGAAGGGATCGTAAAGTAAGCATTTGTTTCAGTGATGAAGACTTCTCCACAATATCCTTATGTCATTCTAGAAAATCAACGCCACTAACTTGTTAGTAAACAGATATTATCTTGTCTTCTACGTTGTAAACACAAATAAACCTTATTGAAGTTAAAACGACCACGTTTCTTCTGATGAAATAACATAAACCATGTTTTGCGACGATAAACCGGCAAACCCGCCAAATCTTCAGCGCAACCTGAGCTGATAGGACCAAATCCAACTTAAGAAAACAATTGTTTCAAGTTTAAGTGTTGGAACAGAGGTTAGCTATTTTATTTTATTATCAATAAATTGTCTCAGATAATACTAAAAGAACTTCTGTGAGTTGTTTCATACTAGTACTGTAAGTGAAGAAGTGAAGGTTTAGGAGATGGTTGGAGATCAAACTAAATTTCTGCATTTGCAACTTAACATTCGTCTACCTTAGAACTTATCTAAATACACAGCAAATATTTATGTTGACATTTATGGGATAACAAATTTTGCAAATGGAATATTTTGGTTTTAAGAAGGTAATTGAAAAATAAGGTCCTCTCGTAACAAACAACTCTTAGACTCTAGGTTGTATAAGGTTATGATATTGATCCTAACAGGAATCCCACATAGGTAGCTTACAACGCTGGACTATTGTTTTACCAGAAAAATCGACAAGGCGCTTTAAGCTTAACAGAAATTAGGTGAGACACCTAGTTAATTTCAGTCTCGGCTATGTCTAATTCTTCGCCGAAGATGAGACTGCCGAGATATTTCAACCTCACTTTTACGAAGACTTAATAATGGAGGAGAAAGTGCCAGGATTCCCCACAAAATTGAGTAAGAAATTCTAAACAAGTGAAAAATTCTCATTAAAAATTTTTTTCACCTGAAAAGTTTTTCGAAGCCACATTAGTTTAATGCAGATACATATGTATTATAATACATCGTTTACCTTATCAATACTACTATTGAAGTATTTTTTAAGCAGGTGGCAACTCTTTTGTGAAAATATGAACTGCATGATTGATGAAATCGTTTCAGTAATATTTAGTCTTTCCTTATTCTTATAGCTTTCTATTTAAAAAGTTCAAACTGGTGGCAACCCTCTTAGAAAATATTCCTAACTATAAAATTTCGAAATCTTCTTTACCTTAATACCTTTATATGTTATAAATACTATTATTGAAGTTTTTCTTCAAGCAGGTGGCAACTCCTTTGGTAAAATATGGAAAATATGAGCTGCATAATTGATGAAATCTTTTTAGTACTATTTTGTCTTAACCTTATTTCTTTCTATTTAAAAGTTTAAACGGGTGGCAACCCTTTCATAAATTTTCCAAGCTAAAAATTTTTCAAATGCTCTTTGGTTTAATAAATACAAGGTGCTTTCCAAAGTAAACAGGACTTTTTGAATTTAGCGCCCTTTGGTGGCGCCATCTATATGTCGATGGGTGCGTTAGAATATTTATCGATTGTCCAGTGAGAATTACATGCTATTTCATTGATTGGAAACGATGTTATTGAGTTTTAAGTGACAGTATGTTTGTGTTATCGGTGCGAAAATGAGCTTCGAACAAAGAGCCAACATTAAATTTTGTTTTAAAACTAGTAAAATATTTCAATTGATGAAACAAGTTTATGGCGAGGATTGCCTATCCCGTAGCAGAGTTCACGAGTGGTTTCAACGTTTTCAAAGTGGTCGTGAGGACATAAATGACGATCAACATGTGGGCCAATCAAAATCCGTGATCACCGGAAATTCCATTGAAACTGTGCGTGAATTCATTAAAAATCAGCCGAAATCATCTTTGAAATTCATGGAAATGGAATTGAACATCTCCAAAACATCGTCGATTTATCGACTTTTTGACCGAACATTTGGGCTTATTAAAGGGGTGTGCACGGTTTGTTCCGCACAAATTGACTGACGACCAAAAATTGCTCAGAATCCAACATTCGAAGGACGATTATTTGACCAAAACTCACATTTTAACCATTAAACACTCCCCGTATTCACCTGATATGGCACCGTGCGACTTCTTTCTTTTCGGAAAAATGCATTTGCCCATTAAAGGAAAGCGTTATGCAGACGTAGAGACCATTCAAAATGCTTGCACCGGCATACTGACGGCCATAGCGGCCAACGAGCTAAAGCCCTCGTTCGACATGCTTTTGGACCGTGCAAAAAGCTGTGTTGATGCAGAAGGATACTATTTTAAATAAAATAAATTGATTTTGCCGAAAAACCATTTGTTCTGTTTTTAAGTCCTGTTTTGTTTTTAAGTCCTGTTTACTTTGGAACGCACCTTGTATATATGTTGCAAGAATTTATTTAAATGATCAATATTATTGAACTAATTTTTAAGCAGGTGGCGAGTTTGCTAAAAAATATGTTCATCTGTATGTGTTGCGAAATTTCTTGCATGGGTAGTGTTTCTTTATGACTTTTTCTTTTTATAAAATGGAAAAACAGGTGGCAACCCTTCACAGAAACGTTTTCCACCTTCCTAATGTGTGTAAATCTGTTTATTGTGCATTATTTATACTAGTACTACATTTACGTGTGCCATATTTGTCTGTAAATACATGGTTAAATCAATTCACAACAATTTGTTCAATAAAAGCTTACTAATTGCCTGTTAATTACTCACACCACAACTCACAGCGCTGACATGCATTTGAAAACCATTTTACTATTTTGTTCTTCAAACAACAAATTAGAATTGCAACGCCTCAATTACATGCAATAAATGTTAAATGAATTTGAATACAACAACAACTACATATTTAGAGCACTACTTACATACACACATATGTACATATGGATCTGTGAGTAAAGCGAAAGCGTTAAAACAAATATGGTGAGGCGTGAAACAAGAAAAAACAAATAACTTACAAATGCAAACAAGGACAATGGGCGTTGGGTGAAAGTTCAGTGCGGACCCACATTCGAACATGCGAGAATAGAAATTTAATTGAAATTCCGAATTCTCATTGATGGTTGTTTCATTGGCTTCAGAAGCTCACAAGCAACCCGCAATCGTTAAAAGCTAACCTGGTTGAGGGGATCGAAGTCAATTATACCGTGTTGAAATCTTAAATAAATATAAAAAATTATGCCAGACGGATCATTGGAGTTTTGAACACTCAAATCGATCCGAAATATGTTATATAAATAAGGTTTTGGAAAAGATGCGACAAAACGCATCCAAGTAATTCATTATTCGATCGATTTTAAGGGGTTTCGATTTATAGAATAGGAAAACCAATACGAACTTGGTAAACTGGAAGAGTCAAAGATATTAGTCACTGAAATATGCATAAAAACACGATTTCTCTATACTGAACAAGTAATTGAATTTTAACGTAAGTAATAAAAATTATATATAATTTAAAATGAAGAATTTTACTTGATCCCGGCAGCTATATAACGAAGTGCGAGACGAGAAGACCCTTAAACCGATTATTGTAGAATCGAAAGTTCAAATAAATTCTTAACCAAATTCGATTGGTTAAGGGATTCCAGAAAAGTTCTTATGCACCAAAAATACGCAAGGGAGGCTTGATCGATCTATCCGTACCAGACCCCTGAAAGAATACAACATTTTATTTAGATCGTGTTGCGAAACTTTTGGTCAAGTAATACCTAGTTTTATCTATCCTACAAGTTTACTATTTCATTTGCGATCTAAGTTATTTAGCTTCTTCCTTCCTTGTGTTTGTTGACGTGCGTTTTTTGTTGCACAGAGGCGGGTGCGCATCTAAACGTATCTAAAATACTGGAGACGTGTCTTTCGTCTATCACAAAATGATCGATCTGGTTGGTGGCTTTTCGATCCAGAGCCACGTCTCTGCACCTTGGTTAATTTTCCTATTCTAGAATCTAGTAGATAACCATATATAGGGCCCGGAGAAGTGGGTCAGTCTCAACCCATTCCTCATGGAAGCTAAATTTGCCGATCGTTGTGCCAAGATACCTTTTTCCCACTCTGGAGTTAAGGTCACCAAGCACGATTTTGACTTCAGGGTGGGGGCAGCTCTTACAGAAGCATTCCAAGCACTTGTAGAAGAAGTCTTTGTCACTTCGGGACGTAGGCGTAAATCAACGATATGTTGAAAAACTTCGCTTTGATGCGGCCAGACGTTCATCCACCGGGCTAAAAGCTAGGGCTCGAAAATGGAGTCTCTCGCCAACCACGAGTCCCACATTGAATTTGGGTTCCTTTATATGGCCACTGTAGTAAACGCCCACAAGGACCTACTTTTCTCAGTCCTTCTCCCATCCATCGCGCCAACTACCGTAGAATAAGTCTCCTCAACATCGCATATAGTTCTATCGAGCGTATCGTGTGAAAGATTAAAGCTCACCGTCAACAAACACAATGGACCTTATCAGTACGACTTCAGGTCTGGAAAATCAACAACCCATCAGATATTCACCATGCGCCAAATCTTGGAAAAGACCCGTGAAAAGAGGATGGACACACGTCACCTCTTCGTCGATTTTAAAGCTGCTTTTGACAGCATGAAAAGGAGCCGTCTTTAAGCCGCGATGTCTGAATTTGGTATCACCACAAAACTAATATGGCTCTGTAAACTGACGTTGATCAATACCAAAAGCTCTGTCCGGATCGGGCAGAACCTCTCCGCGCCGTTCGATACCAAACGAGGTTTCAGACATGGTGACTTTCTATCCGTACAACTGCTGGTGTTCGCCGATGATATTGATATCTTTGGCTATAACAAGTAAGGTTCTGCGAAAGATTTATGGTGCCTTGGCAATGGCGAATACCACAGTCGATGGAACAATGAGCTGTATGAGATATACGACGACGACATGGACATAGTTCAACGAATTCCGAATGGATGAAAACACTAAAGCTCTGAAAGTATTCGATGCGGTACCTGCTGGGGGAAGCAGAGGAAGAGAAAGGCCTCCACTCCATTGGAGTGAACAGTTGGAGCAGAACCTGTCTACACTTGGTATCTCCAATTGGCGCCACGCTTGAAAATTTTAAGTTCTTCTTTCTGTATCTTTCATTAGTATTACGAGTACCAGCTCCCTACAGCGGCAACTCTACTTTTGAAATGGAAATGTGCTTGATGGACAGGTTCACTACGAGTTTGGTTAATGGACGATTGTTTATTCGGTTGTAGGCTTTGTTAGTTGAAAAGGCGTTTCGAACGACGACACATTTAAATTAACAAACAGAGACACCTAATTATATGTCACGAACGAACACATCGATTCACAAAAATGCAATAACTCATGGTAGGTATGAAGATATATGTGTGTATGTATGTAAGTCTCTATGTCCATGAACAAGGGACATGAGTTCGAATTAATCAAATTTACCTACTCAAGTCACCTGCTGTCATGTAAGGTGAAGAGATGGTGGTGGATTTGTTGCTCTCCGAGTTGTAAATACTCTTATAGTGGCAACACTAGTAAATTTAAGAAGGAGAGTTCGGACGATTGTTCAGAAGTATCAATAAAGCTATAGAGTTATTGTAATTGTCACTGATTGCTTATTACGCAGAAAAAACATTATCATTGTCGCTCCAGCTTAAAGTGTTAGAATAATAACCTTGGCAATAACAGTGATTGAGCTGCGTAATAAATAACCGATTTATTTTTGTAGAGCGATAAACATAACCACATTTTATAAATAAGCACTAAATATATTTCTCCTATTTACCAAGTAACTTAGAAAATCTCAAACTCTATAGGTGAATAGCCTCAGAGCCATAAGCTATAAGCCCTTCAAAAGACTAGTTTGAAGTCGATAAGTTTAGAAAAGATTGCGTAATGCCCCAGAATCCAGACTCTATCTAGGTACTATTTAAATATCTGAGTAAATCAGCATAACTTTACTTACTTGAATTTTTTATAGCCAAATTTTAAGTTTACCTTACTCTTGGAATTCTTATATCCTCATTTTATATATACTTTCGTTATTCTCCTAAATTCTAGGGGTTTTTAACGTATTTGAGAATTTCGACAACTCGGTGTTGGAGATCTCTTTACCTCTTACAGAATGATAGCCTTCCTATCTAGTATTCCATATTGAGCAGAAATATTAATTTACTTATAGAAAGGCCTTTATCTTCCTATATACTGCTTATAATAGTTTGTAATGAAACGTATGCTTTCAGAACTTCCAGATATAATTCTACTTGAACGACGCATCTTGGGCGCATATTAAGAGAAAACTAGATGAAGTAGCATACCACCAGCTACCATGAGGCTTACAATATTTTTTATTTATAATATTAGTTGCTATCCCCATATTTGTGCTCCATATATGAATTTGAGAAAGAAAGAAGATATTTTAAGGGGGTGCATTGGTTTCCTCGGGTAAAAAACAACCTTTTTCAAAACTTTTATTCTCAAATGAAAAATTAAATATTTTATTAGGTCTTTTTAATTGTTACAAACATACACTATTAACTAAGAAATTCTGAAATTTTTGGAAAAAAGTATTTTAAACTCGGTTAATGCGATGGCATTTCCGGTGACTCCTTACAGGATCAACTAAACTGAAAAGATACGTGTTTAAGTTAAAACATAAACTTAGAACTTTGACGAAGGAAAAAAACTTAAAATTCGATTTTCGGCAGATAAAAAAACAACAAAAAAAAATTCAGGCAAAATTTTCGACATTTTTCTTTAAATAGTTGTAGTCGAAAAAACGTCCTTCCTCCAAATCTTTAATTGTGTCTCAAAGATCTGTGTAAAATGTCATGAAGATCAGTTGAGTAGCTTTCGAGAAATCTTGCCAACCGACTTCAAAAGCACAGTTTCCAGAAAAATGCGTTTAAAGACGGCTCACTTAGCCGATTTTTTGAAACCCGTAAACCCATCCATCCCCTTAAGTCCATTTTTAATCAAAATTGGTACTTACCTATTAGCTCTAACATTTTATTGCCATGCAAGCAAAGGCTTAAGGGGTTATCTCTTTAGTTATTCTATCAGAATATTACAGGTAGCAGCAGTCCCTGGTTGTTCCAAAAAATATTGAGGAAACTTTATTTTATAAATAGACTCGACTGTTTTAGGAATGGATCAGACTCTTTTATTTTTGCTTCTTTATATCTCTAATTAGTTGCTTACACCATTCCTTAAGGTATTTATGTATACCTTGCAGAGGTTATATTAAGCAACATAGGATGGGTAGGGCAGATGTCCAAGTCTTTATGTGGTCTATTGTAAAACCTACCGTCCTTCTTACTAACATGTCTTCTCTGAACCACCCTGTGGTTTTGAGGAAGTGCCTCAATTCTCAATTCCGAAACATCGTCAATACCGATAGCTGCAATTCTTTTCCTTTCTTCTTCTATTACTACTTCTCCTCTTTTACAGTAGTCGTTAGATAAGGAATATCATTATGTAACTTTTTTTGGCTTTTATTTTTTGAAGATTATCTTTTTCAAATGTTGGTCGCGGCTACGTCTCAGATAGTCCATCCGTTGATTCCAATCTTCGAGCATTTCGACTGGCAACTGGTAACTGGCGAATGAAACGCGTGATATTTTGCTGCAAGGTCTGAATCGAATACCCACAGAAAAAAGTCTAACGGATATCGGAGCGGATATCACACGATTTTGGTGGCCAATCGACCGGCCCAAAACGTAAAATTATCTGCTCACTAAAATTTCTTCTTTCAATAAATCCATTGACCCATGAGCACCATGACGACCTGACTTAGCCATAACCGTCATAAGACTCCTTCCTTTTCTTTAACCAGAACTTAACTTAAACATGGCTGCTAATCAGACATTGAGAAAATGCCTTAGCCTTATATGGGTTGTATTAGGTCAATTTGTTAGGACAAAATACTTAATACTTTATGAAACACAATTCAGCATTTTCATTACTTCTTTCATTGAAGTTGAAAATGAATTTTTTATGACTCGGTGGAAATGGAAACTGTATCGTGTCCATAAACTGAAAAAATTGTATTGGCGGCTTGAGATGCATTTTTGCCTTTATCGTAGTAGTACTGTAAAATATGCCGTATTTTCTCTTTATTTTGCTCCATGTTTGCGACGCTATAACTCACGAACGACTAAAAAGAAACGACAATCAATCAAACACGTGTTAGCGCGTGGAATGAGCTTTCCAAAAAGATACAGCATGACCAGATGCGACGAATAAAACTAGAACTACGCGCTTTCAGCGCCAACTAGCGAAAATACCGCAAGACTTTTTTGACAACCTATTATTTATAAATGAACAAAAGAATAGTAGAGTCTGCTGAGCATTTCAAGGATCTACAAAATATGTATCTCTTCAATTAAAAAATGTTTGGTACTTATTAGAAAGTTATATTGATTCTGTTACGATGTTTTATTATGGTAAGTATGCTGTACTTGTATTTTGTCATTCGAAATAAAAAAAAAAATAGCTATACATTTTCCCTCCATTAAGTTCTTACCTCAGAAGCGATAGACCATGACTATTTAATATATCTTCATTCATGTCATCATTATAATTTATCGTCATCAGAACATCAAACTTTATGTTTGTGATAAATAACTGAAAATTACACTTCTCTCAGCTATGCCGGCGGATTGTCAGACTATTTGCCTTTATGAAAAGTAAACAAATGCGAACTAAATGCGAAGACAAAATCAATTGTAAGTATGGAAAAAACCTTAATAGTTTCAAATAACATAAATATTTTACAAAAAAAAGTAAAAAAGCAAAAACAAATGTGTTTAGCTGGGCCGAAGTTATAAATGCTGCAGCGCGCATTGTTGCAAATGAAAATGTTGCACGCTGCCGAAGCCGCAGGAGGCTTTTTATTGCGTTCACAGAAAAACTCCAACGAATTGTGGATTAAAAAGAGAAAAAAAGCGCAGCTTTGAAAAATTGCTGAGATGCTTGTAAAGTGCATAAATATAATAAATAAGAAAAAAAAAGTCGAAAAATTTGTATTGAATGCCTGCTAAGCTGGAGCAAACTAAAGACTTAAGACACAAAACTGGCATTGCGTTGGGACGTTGAGCTGCTGGGATTGTTAAGCCTAGTTGTGTTTGACTAACACAATTGCATATTATTACTAAGGCAATACTTACAAAAGCGGTTCATACTTTGGAAACATTTTTCAGCATGTGTTTAATGGCGACCTTTGCTAAGATCACTAGCGGCTAGATGGAGAATTATGCAATAACTAATGAATGTATACATAGCACATAGTAGGTATTTCAGTTATGAATTTAGTTAATATAGTATGTACTGGGTGTAAGAAATTTTTTCCAAAATTTCGGGCGGTTTTTAATAAATTAGAAGACTTTGATATAGATTGATTGTATGTGTGTTAAAGCGGGTCGGAAATGTTCTACGAATCATTCTGAACAACTTTGCCTAAGCGACTACTGGTCTAAAACCGATTTCGAGGCAGTGATTTTTAAGGCGAAGTTTAAATAATACAGTTGTTCGATCTGGCCGATTTCGACAAATGTTCAATAAAATATCAAAAAGCCCCTACGTATTAACTTTCATTAGGATATCTCAAAAACTGGGTGACAAATTAAATATCGTTGGATGAAAAACGGTAGCACTATAGTCTTTAAGGATCACATGGGTTTACGAGTTTAAAAAAATTGAGTTTTTTATTGTCTTGTTAAATTCTACAACTGATTATTGCCCTAAATTTTCAAGTTGATCCGAGTAACAGTTTCGGAAATACATTCTTGAGAACTTGTGCGCTCGAGGCTAGCTAGGCTAAGTGAGCCGTCCTTAAACGCGTTTTTCTTGAAACCGTGTTTTTGAACTCGGTTGGCAAGATTTCTCGAAAACTACTCAACCGATCCTAAAGAAATTTTACGCAGGTTTTTAGATACAATTCTTAAAGACTTGGTCGAAGGATTTTTCTTCGATTACAGCCATTTCAAAAAAAAATGTCGCAAAATTTTCACTGAAATTTTCCTTTTTTTATACAAATGTCTGCCAAAAATCTAATTTTCAGTTTTTTTCCTTCGGTCAAGTTCTAAGTTAAGGTTAACTTATATAATTATAAAAACACGTATTTTTTCCCTTTAGATGATTTTGTAAGCAGTTATTCTGCCCACGCGGACGCATATTGTTTCAGAGGGGTCACCGGAAATGGCGTCGAAATACCTGAGTTTAAAAGATTTTGTGCCAAAAATTTTAGATTTTCTTTGTTAATAATGTATGTTTGTAAGAAAAAAAAATTTAGTAAAATATATCATTATTTATATGAGAAAAAAGTTGTTGAAAAAATGCTTTTTTCTATCTGAGGAAACTCATGAAACCCCTTAAGTTGGTCATTATGAACACCATACGAGATCTTTACGTTTTTTGGCTTCATGTAAATCGGCCCGCTCTAATGCACATTTCTTTAATCTATCAGTCATATGAATTCAAGTTTTTAAGCTGTTGCCTACTCCTCTACGAAAAAATGTTCTACTCTAAGTATTTTGAATCTGCTATGGTTAAAATAATTGTTTAATTTTTAAAATTGTTTACTTAAATTAATCAGAAAAGTGGCAAAAATTCTTCAAAACATCTGTGAGAGAAATATTTCTTAAATGTATTTAGCTCCTTATATCTAATGTATTATAAACTTGATTGAGTAAACGTTTTAAATAAATGGCAACCCTGCACATCAACCAAAACCACTTAAACATTTTGATTGCGACATCAATATTTTAATGATTTTTTCGATTCTTTCAGTTTCCAGTACACAAATCAATAAGAAATTAGTATAACGGGATAAAACTTTGCACGAATAATATCTTTAATGTGTTCCACCTTATGATCAAAAATTGTCCAAATTGACCTAACACTGTTCAAGTCCCTTTGTACCGAATATGTGGACCCCAGTAGCCATAGTTAAATTTTGACCGAAAATGTCGGTCAATGTATGAGATATATAATTGAAATGTAGAGAGAATTCTCTCCTATGATCAGTTGGCTACGGGCCAAAAATGGGTTGAAACGGGTTAATACTTCCCTTAGCCCTCATATACCTAATATGCAGATGTTCGAACTTCCGGTTGGCTTTATAAGGCATACATAATCCAATATGTGAGTTATCTCAATGAAAATGAAGGAGCGTGTTTAACTCAAAACAGTGTATCTCTGTGCCTGAAATGGATAAAATTGGACAAAAACTTAAATTATGCCCATATAACCAAAATCTGGATTTTCGAAAATCCGGCTGACTTTACTCCATATGATAGGTGATTGTATGTGAGGTACCTTAATGAAACCCAGAGAACATTTTGTCGAATATGACGGTCAATGTATGAGTTTTATATACAAATATATACATATGTACATACAAAAAATCGCTTCGATTGCTTTGGTTTTTGCAAGTTGAAAGATTATAAAATGTTTGGTTCCACTCTTAACTACTTTTTTATTGTTTCTAGATTTCTGGAATTAGAAAATTTCTATAAAAATGAATTTGAATAAAATGCACTCAATTTGCCACATTTTAATGATATATTGCATTTCTCTCGGATTCTAACCAAAATTTCTTAAATCACACATGGTCGTCGAACAGTGTTGCGGGTTATACAATTACTTTTAATTATACTTAATGATTGTAACTATTCTGTGACGAAACATGGCATTGTTTTTATGAAGCTAGTTTTTGGCTACCAGCCTACTTGAATGTTCAGTGAGTTAGCTGCCACTAAAGTAACAGCAGATGATCTGCTCAGAAGTGCAGCCTGCTTCATTCGGTCCGGTAGCAGACCGGCAAGACTGGCCTTGAGTTCGCTGACTGTGCGTTCAAGGCTAGTTAAAGAGTGTTTGATTATCAATGTTTTCATTATCAGCTGTTTAAACCTACTTCGTTATTAGACTTATGTGGATGACTGGTCATAGCGGAATTTCTGAGAATTGCAAAAATCTTGATTAAAGCCTTCATCGACTTCTACCACCAAAGTTGTATGGAGGAAGGCTAGCACTTTCTGCTGGACTGCCCACTTTCGCTTGATTGAGGTTGAATATACATATTTTAGGAACCATTCACAAATTCGGTACATAGTACTCTCCAGGCTGTATGCAGTGTGAAAATAGGCGAAATCGATATACTACAACCACGTCAACTTTCCATGTAACAAAATGTTTGATCTCATCTGTTTCTTATACTTTACAGTGTGCAAATTAAACAATAATGAAACTATTTAAATATAACTTTGTATAAATAGTGTTCTCAAGGTCAACATCTTATGTCGAAAATAGTCGAAATCGTATCGTAATATGTCACGTCACCAGATACCGAATATGTGAACCTGAGTGCTTATCACTGAATTTTTGTGGTAAACAGCGATCAATCTCTAAAATAAACAATGAAGCTTTGAGAACGTTGTTTCTTGGTAATAATGAATTCTGATACCGAAAATGGATAAAATGGGTTCAAGCTTGCACTCGTCGCTTCTCTACCATATGTGTAGTTATATCGGTCAATATGTGAGCTATATTAATGAAACTCAGAGAGCGTCTTTTTCTTGTAATAATATGTCCTTATTCCAAAAATTAATAAAGCTGTATTTTTGATGGGTAAAAATCATTTAAAGAGAGTAGAGAACACCTTGAGGACGTACCACGTCCAGGAAAGGCATCAATATCAACTGATAATCAACACGTCGATAAAATAAAGAAACTGGTGCTTGAGAATCGGATATCAACAGTCAGAGTTCTTACTGGCATCGTTGGAATATCGAAAGGATCAGTGAAAACCTCTCAAATTTGGGCCTAAGGAAAATGAAAGCTCGATTGATTCCAAAATCACTAGATTTTTTCGAAAAACAGCATCGCGTTAACGTCTGTGAAACAATGCTTTCCGACTATCAAGATATCACGAAACGTATTATTACTGGGGATGAGTCTTGAATCTGTGCTAATGACCCGGAAACAAACATTCAATCGGCCAATTATCGCAGCAAAGGTGAGCCGAAGTCGAAAACACAAGTCAAAGCAGGCCAAAAATCAAGGTTATGTTGGCAGTTTTTTTCGATTATAGAGGTGTGGTGCACTCCGAATTTCTTCCGATCGTCCAAACTGTGAACCGGAAACACAATTTGAGTGGTCTAAGTCAGTAGTCGTAAAAAGAGGCCGGAATTTTGGGCCGACAACTTTTGGATTTTATACTACGATAATGCATACTGCATTGATTGTTCGTAAGTTTTTTTGTCAAATTCTTGAGCAAGATCGTATAACCGTATTCGCTCGTTTTAGCTCAAACGACCGCTCCGGAGAAACCGCTTGGAGTCAATTGAAGACATTCAACGTAAATCGCTATTTCGGAAGTTGATTTAAACAACTGTTTCGAGGATTGGAAAAAAACTTTGGCATAAGTGTATTAGGGCCAAGAGGATTACTTTGAGGGGAACGACATAGATTTTATAGAATAAATTAAGAATTATAAAATTATGAGCAAAGTCTCCTATTTTTTGCTCATAGTAGTATTGTAGAATATATGTATAAATGATCAGCATGGCAAGCTGAGTCCGTCTGTCCCTTAGGTTTTGAGAAATCGACATCTCACCAAGAAGCTGCTTATTTGAAGACACCGATCATGTAGCAGCATATAGCTGTCATACAAATCGTACGCTCAAAATCATGTCCTTGTATGGAAATCTTTTATATTTCACGAGAAATCTTTACGAAGTTTGGCGTAAATTATTGTCTAAAGTTATGATATTATCTTTGAAGAAATTTTTCAGATCGGACCACGATAGGATATAGTTGCTATACAATCGAGACGATCAAAATCCAGTTCTTGTATGGACAACTTTTTCATTTGATGGGATATATTCACGAAATTTAGCATGGACTATTGTCCAAAGGAACTCTACAACCTTTGTAGAGATTGATCAGATCGCACAACTATGGCTTTTAGATGCCATATAAACTGACCGATCACAGCCAAGCTCTTGTATGTAATTTTTGTATTTATGATTTTATAATTTCGGTGCAACCGAAGTCAACGTTTTTTCGAATTTAGTATAAAGTTTTGTCGAAACGACTGACTACAACAAAAATATTCATTTCTTACCTCTAAAGTCTTTTCGCCGATCACCCTAAGGTAAATGAACATCACATCTTCCTCTAAATACACACATTGTTATGTATACACATATTTATGTACGTTCGTTTATATGTGGCCAGACAGACAGATATACATACATACATATATTTGGATATGCTCATGTGCAGCAGCAAACATGTTGTAACTTTGGTAGGGAAAATGAGCTCAAGTGTCGACGGCGCACTTAATTAACAAATATACAAGCACTTAACATAACCTCAAATGACAGCAGTAACAACAATAACAAAATGCACGAACGCAAGCATATTCATAAACATACATACATACATATATAGAACATACATATGTATGTATGTATAAATGAGGAAAGGTAAATACATACATACACACATATACTCATACAAACGAGACTGTTTGCGAGTTTCCGCACGATGTCCGCTGCAACATTGTTGATAACAACAAAAACCAATATGTATTTGTAATTTCAGCGAAATTCATATGGAGAAGAAGAATATGGGAAGCGCAAACTGATGACAGCAAAGAAAATATAATAATAACAACAATAAATAAAGAAAATATTGATAAAAGTAGGGGAAGCCGGGGGATAAAGGCAGATGCAGATGCATGTACATAAATATTTTTGTATGTATGTTACAATAATGCAAACAAAAATGACAAAAACAACAACAAGAACAGCAGTAGCGGCAGTGGTAGAAGTATTGCAAACGCCATAGCAGAAATAACAGGAGCAAATAAGCGACAACAACAACAAGTATCTACACAAAATGCTGGCGAATGTACAAAAACAACAACAACACGAAATTTATTGGCGTAGTTTAAAGAGAGTAACCCAGAATAGCAGTAACATAGTGAAAAGCGTGAAATATAACTTATTAACAACAACAAAAAAGCAAAACAAACATAAGCCAATAGTAACAAAAACACCAAGCAGATCTAGCGGCACGCCTCTAGCGCATGCAAACCAGCTTTACTCGCCAGTGAATATATATTTTGCTTGCTCACACTGCTAGCACGCGCTGGCAACGTTAGTCCGCACTCGCTCTCACCTTACACACAGCCTGCCTGCCCTATAGCGCGCTTATATACTACCATTGCGCCTATGTATTTGTGTTAACGGCCGCTGCGTGCTGCAAACAGACGCGCTCTCACTCGCACAGTAGCGCGCAGGCAAAAAACCTGTCAGACCACTGAGCAGCGACGCAGCGCTGCTGGCACTGCAACAACGCGTTTCTCATTGGATCTGGACACAATTTCAGCCAGTGCGCTGCAGTCAAATTGTGAGGCGCGTGATATGCTTTTAGAGAGCGCCGATGATTGTGTGCGTGAGAGCGTTATAGTAGTGCGGCCGTTGCTGCTGGCTCACTTGAAATTGGCAAACGCGCGCGAGTGAGCGAAAGACTCAGGCATCTAGCGCCTATATGCTTATGTGCAGTCTAAGTGGAAATTCGCGTTGTGTAGTGAAGGCGCGAGGGGCGGTTGCTTCTAACTGGCAGGCGTTTAATGTGCGATCGCATGTGGCGCGGCTATACTCGACGGCGCCGGTCTCAGTTAAACGACGTGGTCGGCCAGAGTAGCAGTGCGAAGAGTTATTGAACGGGCGCGCGCGTCTCTTTTACTTGGAAATTTTTATAGCATTTGACCGACAAAGCAAAACAAAAAAAAAAAATACAAAAGCAAAACGAGAAAAGAAAAAAACACAAGCGGTACTTGTATAGTGTATGAATAGTGGCTTGAACAAAGCAGATAGTGTTAGTGAAAAGAAGAACAAGCATGTAAGCTGAAAAATTGTGAATTACCAACGCGTTTTTTCAACAACGTAACAAAATTTTGTGCCGTTTTGATGATTTGACGAGCTCGATTTTTGCTGGACTTAACGCCTTGACTTGCTGTTCGATGCGCTGTTGTCGACAGCCACGCGTGTGTATGTGCAGGCATTGTATTAGTGATTTTAAAAGTATGTCTATGAAAGTAACAAACGGCAGCCCACTCAGATTTGTGCTCAACTGAACGCTTGCTTGCCGACGGCATTTCATTTGAAAACAACTTTTGATGTGCAAATTCTTCCCATCAACCGCGGCGTTCCATGTGCGCAACTGAAACAAATTTAGTGGGTGCCAGCTGCCATTGCAGCATACGCAAACGTCAGCAGTCCAATGTCAACGGTCGCGACCACGCGCGCCACACTCACTCAAAACGCATTATCCACGCCTGCGACGCCGACGCTGTCACCAGTGATTTGTGTCAATTCATCAGCTTCACTATCGCCGCGCACGTCGCCACTGAACGGACTAACGCCACACGCGCATACGCGCCCCCCCATACTCGATCAGCTGTGCGCGCTGCGTCGACGTCGCATCGATATGCATCCGGATTGTATGCTGTTGCAGGCGCATGGCGTAACAAGTCCGCGTTTGAGCCCGAGCGCCTCTGTTTTGGCAGGTGAGAAGCACAGGCGTCACAGCGACACAATGTCCAGGGAGACGAGCGCGTTGGAGGAGATTGATATGTGCGAATCGATTGATTCAGCTGATGAAATGGATGTGGTGGGCAATGACGAGGGGATTGCTAAGGGGGCGGTTGAGCAAATGCGTTTACGCGAAATTAGTGAATTGGAGGTCAAAACCGCCGCCGCACGCTTAGCCGATGCGGCAGCAATACGCTGCGAAGAGGAAGTGGATACAGAAGCGGATGTAGAAGAGGAAGATGACGCATTGAGTCTTTGCAGTGAGGATAGTGAACTGTCTGTGGGTCAGGAAGGTGGCAGCGCCAGTGCTGCTGCTTGCCAAACAACACCTAGCATTTGTGATTTTAACCAGCGGCGCCGCTTGTTGCTCAACAATGTTGGTAATATGATGGCATTGTGTGCGCCGTCGGCTTTTAGCAGCGTACACGCACCGGCATCAGCGTGCGGCGATGGCAGTGACGCGCGTTCCAGTGCCTCAACGGACGATAATACTATGCAACAACTGGATGAGGAGAGTATTGGTAGTGCAACGAGCTCAGCGCTACAGCAACATGTACCGCTGCAAGCGCAACCAGTGCCAAGCGCGCTCCTAGACCCGTATGTCGTGGCCAGCGCGCTGCGCATGCCTGTGCCGGTGCTGCCGCGCGCCACCAACCATACGGCTAGTTTTCAAACGGAATTTATGCGTAAGTCACACATGTACGCCGAGGAATTAATGAAGCAGCAGATGCAGCTGATGGCGGCGGCGCGGGCTAGCGCGTTTACATTGCGCGGCGCAGGCGTTGCAGACACACTGACGCCGGATCGACGCGCTTTTACGCGCATACCGGGCGCGCCGCAGCCAATGTCCAATTTCGCGGGCATACAATCCCAATTAACGGCCATCACCAAAATGTCACAACTAAGCGCTGCTGCCGCAGCAGCCGCTGTTGCTGTCGCAGCTGTGGCCAATAACAACCAAGTCACGCAACAGCAACAACAAAATAAAACAAATATACCAAATAGCACGGATACGCTGAACAAATTGAGCGCTTTAAGTACGGCGCATACACAACTCTCACCTACAACCGCCAGCGCCGTCTCGAGCCTGAGCCAGTTGCAGGCGCAAATGCAAGCGCATTTTCCCTACGCGCACGCCAATCATACCAATGATAACCTCAACAACAACAACAATCTAAATGAACCAGCGCTCAAATTTAGCATTGACAATATATTAAAAGCAGACTTTGGGAGACGTCTGGCTGAAGGCGCTGCCTGCATGGCTGCTTGCAACAATGTCGCGCGCGCGGCCAAAGGCGTCACTACGCATAATAGTAGCGCTGCGCAGCGCGCGCGTAAAGCGGCAAATACTTTAACGGCTGCTGGCTCTGCTGTGGCTGGCGCCGCCAGTTCCTCTACCGCGATTGACTTAACGCATCTAAGCGCTGCGACGTCGACAGCGACAACCTCAGCAGCGTCGTCCGCAACGCTAAACTTTTCACACACACTGGCGAATATCTGCACAAACAGCAGTGACTCGAATAGCACCGCGGTCAGCAGCAGCTTTGGCGCTACTTCTGAGCATGCTAAGTCGCCCGCGAACGGTGAGTTAAGTGCAGCGTCAGCGAAGTGCACATCGGCGGAGTTTGGCGCGAAGGCGGCGGAAGAGGCGAACAGCAGCGGTAGCGCTGCTAAGTCCAGCGGCACAGGTGCGAGCGGCAGCGGTCCCATCGTTTGGCCGGCGTGGGTGTACTGCACGCGCTACAGCGATCGACCCAGTTCAGGTAAGTGCGATGGCTTGTGTTCAACGAAATGTGGGGATGTTTATGTGGAAAAAATATTTGAAATCGCTGTTAGATATAACAACCAATATATAACCACTTTATAACCAAAATTCAAATTTTGTTTCAATAAGAGTGAAGGATAACCAATATATAACCACTTTATAACCAAAACTCAAATTTTGTTTAGTAGCGTTTTTCTTTCACTTTAAACTTAAGAAAAGTGATGTTACGTTATTTTGCATTTAAGGTAACGTTTTACTTCAAAATAAGGACTTTTAAACAAATGTGTTCTAATGAAAGAATAAACTTTGAAAAAAAAAAACTTTTGGTTTGAAAGTAAGCTTAGTAATTACTATACCTTTCTTCTGAATTACTGCACGAAGACGATTTGGCATGCTTCGGACCAAATTTTCTACTTTTTTCATTGGAACATTATCCCATCGACGCTTCATCTCTAAGAAAAATTATTGCAAGTTTGTGCTGCATTTTAATGTGCTGGAGTTCCGAAATGACCACAAATGCTCACTTGGATTCAAAACGGATGACTGAACTGGCCAGTTTAGTTTTTCGATTAAGCTTTCTGCAAAAAAGCGAGTAGCCAGGCGAGATGTGTGTTTGTTGGAAGGTAAATGAATCCAAATTAATTTTCCTGCACTTTTTGTCAAATTTTCGCCATCTGCAACTACCCCGCCTACAGCAAATTGTGAGAAACAACCCCAAATCATGAGAGAACCTCCTCCATGCTTCACTAATGATTGTATGCACTGTGGTTTTAAGCCATCGGAAGGTTTGCACCCCACTTGCTCACATTTTCTTTAACTCTTTAGCTCGTTTTTGGATTCATCGGACTAAATTACTTTATTCTAAAAATGTGGTTTGCATATTTACTTAGATATTGTTTGGAAACATCCAAACTAAAACTCTCGATCAACTCTCTCGATGAAATTTTAGGGTTTTCAACATCTTTTCTTCGTATAAGTCGCTCAGCGTGTATGGAAATTTTGTGCTTTTGACCTCCACCGTATTGGGTCTGGCGTGTTGTTATTTTTCTTTAAGTTTTTAAAAACCTTTCCTGCCCTTCTGATCGAAAAGTAATATTTTTTCTTAATTTTTTTTAACGTTTCACTCCTCTTCCTTTCCTCTACAATTAAGTTCCGAATTTATTCTGCTTCGATTTTCTTTAGTTTTCCGTATTTTTCACTAAAAACAGAACAAGAACTTATTCACCATAAAGAAATTCACTTAATAAATTCAAATTTATGAAAGCTGTGGTCAGATTCAGTTTTAGCTTGAAAGAAATGAACCAAAACTAAAATTATACTTTCATTTGATGCGGACTCATAGGTACACCAGCGAAGGCTAATCACTCTCGAGCGAGTAAATATTTTTTCCGTATAAATAATAAGTGCAAATTTTACTCCAATTGTTGATTTACATAACGATGCATATTCATGGTACGCTTTATGAATTTATTCTTAAGAGAAAATGTAGGAAGTAAATGAATGCTTTGAGGTTGACAGTATGTAATATATTGTATGATATTTATTTATACTTTCATTTGATAACTAGTGTATATAAATATACAATACCTAATTTACGAACTGATTTTTGTTTTTTTTTTTAATTTTTTCACAAAAAAAATTCTGATTTCTTAGAAAATTGCAATTTTATCTAGACCAGCGTGGATAATTTTTGAAAGCCAAAAAAATTATAGTAGCATGAAATCCCTTGGAAACGATAGAAAAATAATAAAAATGAAAGAAAAATAATTTACGGGCGATCTGAGGTAGGGAAGGGAAAGTGGAAGATGCGGGGCGTGGTTGAATTTTTATAGGTTAAAAACGGTTTATCCCGATTTCCCGCTTAAGTACGAGTCCTATAAATAAAAGGATAAAATAAATAAAAGTAATTCGCCAAAGTTTTAAGAAATGAAAAAATCTACAGCTTTTGTATCAACACATTTTAGACATAACCTCAAAATGTATGCGAAAAAGTTGTTGGGGTTTTTATTTCGTCACCAGAAATGCAAAACAACGTATCAACAAAAAATCTATTATTTATTATTATTAATTTTTTATTGCTTACGATTCATAACATCATATTACATATATGTAGCATAAAATTTTCTGCTGCCGCTGTCAGATATAACCAATATATGTATAACCATTTTATAACCAAAACTCACATTTTCTTTCAATATGAATGGTTATATCGTTTTTTCTTCGCCTTAAACTGCATCTGAAAAGTGATGTTACGTTATTTTGCATTTTGGGTGACGATAAATACATAGACACAATTCACCCTTTCTTTTTATTAACTTGAACTTGTATAAAATGTTTCGTTCAAAGTTAAGTGACAGATGCTATACGAGTAAGCGGTCGAAATACTGATACATGAACTTGTATTCAAATATAGTCACCTCAAACGCATCAAAAAATTCGAATTTGAGTTTTATATTATTTATACAGTTCATTGCATAACTTAAAGGGTTAGGTGGTTTTGAAATTTTCAAAAAATCGATTTTTTGTTTTTTGTACATAATACAATATGTTTAAAATATTCTCCCAAAAGAATCTGAAAAAATATGAAAATTTTAATTTTTTTTTGTTTTCCTTCGTTCAAACACGAGATTTATATATGTACTAATGGAATATTTTTGGTTTTTTAATTTTAAATGAACCAAATAATAAGTTATGCTGTCTACGGGCAGAGCACTTTTTTGTGAGACACCCAGGGAGATGAGGTCTCAACGACTGAATTTTCAACATTTTTATATCAAAATTTCAGGAGGCATTGTTCAAATATGTACCTTTGATATGCCATATTATATTTTTGAAATATACCTTTTTTTGTGCCTCAGGAACCCACCTTAAGCTTCTGCTTTGACTTGTAATCAACTAAACTTAAAAATTTCGTTCAATATGAGTACTTTCTATTTTATATTGCGTTTTTCCTTCTTCTGTAAAATGTGAAAAGCGATGTTATGTTATTTTCCAATTTACGATATTTAAGTATAATATAATTAATTACACTAGTTTAAAGTCATGTTACGACTGTTATGTTAGAGGCTGTTTCTTGCTAATTTTAGGTTGCCAAAACCGAAAATGATAGTAAATATTTTCTAACAGCTAAGATTTTTTGTGTTGTAGCTAAGGTATTTATTAAAATAATAAAAATAGCTGTATGTGTTGGAAAATTGTTGAACTTAAATCCGTAATAAGTACACCTCAATTGCCGCACAGATCTCGTAGCACATTAGGAGCAAATTTTTCTTTCGGATTTGTTGTGTAGTGTTATTAACCCAAAAATGAAAATAATCCGTGTTAATTTCGAGTGCAAGCTTTAATATAAGCATTATTATTAAATAATATAAGGGAATAAAGTGGGAAATTTCATTGCGTATGCGGGAAATGTTCTACGCATCATGCTGAACAATTTTGGGCCTAAACCCGAGTTTGCGCCAGCTATTTTTTAGGTGAAGTTCAGTTTTTCGGAATTATAAAAATTTCTTCGTTAGTTTGAGACATAGGAATAAAATTTAACACATAAGTGCATTTTAACATTCTACCGATCATTTCGCGAAATCAGCCTGATCGGACAACTACATCATATATCTTCCATACAACCGTTTATTCATATATTTTATTTTTTGAAACATTGTGCCTTATACTTTGTATTTTGAGGCTGCCATCCTTTCGTGCTTGTCGCACTCGAAGGTGAAGTATGCGTCTCTCTATTCTCTATTTAACACAAACCCAAGCGCAGCTAATTAAAAGTTTACGCGCATCAAATAATCATAACACTCAAATACGCATGCATGTGCCATAGATGTACATATGTATGTGTGCATGTATGGCGCATAGCAAAGGCAATAATCCCAAAAACAACAAACAATAAGTGGTTAAGCAATAAATAATAAAACAAACGGCTGTGGTAGCGGTAGAACAACAAAATTACAATGTGCGAACAACCCCTGGTAAATATGTCTGTATGTATGTGTTTGCATATCTTTATGTGTATGTGTGTGTGTGTATGGTTTGGGAACACCCTTCAAAACGCAGTTAAGAGAACGCGCAGCTGCTGCTTCTTATATGCGCTATTATATGCATATCTTTGTATGTGTGTGCGTGCGAGTGTTGCCACTGCGTTTAATAAATGTCAGGGGTCGCAAACACACGCACACATACGCAACTTGCACACATATACAGCCATTTGCGCATTGAACGCCTCCTAAGTAAACCATACATCTTTATTTACATATGTATATACATACATATATGGTATGTACATATGTTATCAACTGATTTATGTACTCATGTTTGTATATTTGTTTACATACATACGTACTCTCTTCATTGAGCTCATTATGCTAAGCAAACACTTATCGAGTGCGACTTACGTAACTTTCCGCTGTCTTCCCCTAAATATCACTAGTTGTTTTTGTAGCTAGCACTCAACCACTTTGTGCTTACTTTCCACAAGTTTCATTTTCCTCCCTCACTTGCGCACTCTCACGCCGCTTTTCTTGTTTTCTGTCAAACGCTTACAATTATGGGTGCTTATGAATTTATTTTATGACACCGCAGAGTATTCGCATTTTGGTTGACTCATCCTGCCGGCTTTCTGGCTTATCCCTAATAAACCCAAATTGGCGTTGGACCACAAAAAGCTACGACAAGCTCATGCATATCTATAAGTATGTGTGCGTGTGGTTACCTCGGTGTGGCAGCTCGTAAAGTGGTGTTGAGAGTGGATAATTGTTTTTGACTTGTGATTTTTCGGTCGTAAGGTTCCATGGTGGGGAGCTAATGTTTTTGTGCCCAAATTATGTGTGTGTGTTTGTATTTATTTGAGTATGTGTGCATACGTGTTTGTATTTCTGCTTCTTGTAGTTAATTTCACAGCACTTTGCCGGTTGGGTTGGACGGTATTTGGGCCCAAATAGCACTCATTAAGTCTAGTGCTTGCGAGTGTTAGTTGGTATGCAAGGAATGTGTTATGATTTATAACCTCGATTGTGTTGAGTAGAGATTTTTAGCACTTAAAAATTATTTTGTGTGTTCTAAGAGCGAGCAATTTTCTCGAGTATTTGTTTTATGCGAAAAATGTTTGCTTTAAATCCGTTTTTAAATAGATATTTTGGGTTTTTGAATATGTGTTAATTATTTTCAAAACACATTGTCACAAAAAGTACCTGGAAATTGTTAATAAAGCGCAAAATATGTAATTTTTCATCAATATTTATTCAAAGTAATCAACACCAGACGTAATACACTTATGGCAACGATTTCGCTAGTCCTGGGTAACACTTTTCATGAGCACTTTTTGCGATGGCCATCAGCGAATTTTGTTTTATCTTTTCGGTTGACTGACAACGGATTCTACGGAGTTGCAATTTCAGTTTTAAGGACATGAAAAATTAACATTGAGTCAAATCTGGTCTATACGGTAATTGATCGATGGTATTCAGTGCTGTTTTGGCTTTAAATTTGGTCACAACCGTGGCTCGAATATGATGTTCTTCCACAATTCCGGAAGTTTTTGACGGATGTTCTCACGCAAACGCCTCAATACGGGCAAATAAACTCCTTATTGACTGTCTGTCCCTCCGGAACAAATTCACGAATATCGAAAAAAAAATAAGCCTCACTTTGATTTTTGAGCGGCTTTGACGCGATTTTTTTTGGTTTCGACTCGTTTTTTTCCCTCCATTCCGATGATTGTTGACTTGTTTGCATGTCAAACTTATAAACCTATGTCTCATCAGCAGTTATATGCTCTCCATAAATGTGGGATCGGAATTCGAAAAGACACTTGTTTACGGTGCACATTTTGAAAAAAATTTATCGTGGCGAGTCGAGCAAGAACGCGTTTCAAACCCAAAATATCCACAAAAATCATTTGAACGACTCGCGAGAGATGTCGAGCTCTCTAGCCATCTCTCTAGTACTCTAGTACTTTCATGTCGATTTTCAAGCACTATAACCTTTACTTTTTTAATATTTTCATCAGTTGAAGAAGTCGAAGGTCGTCCAAAACGAGGCATGTCTTCAACGATCTCTCCACCGTCTTCTTATTTTTATCTTCTAGAACGATTTTTATCTTTTACAAAATTTGCGAGAAACTTATCGTGCCATGATTTAAACACCCTGTAAAAGCTTCATTTTTAAATTAAAAATTCTTAAGTGAAATGATCAAATTTAAAAAAACGCCACATATATATGATATATTTTTTGAGTATAAACTCCGCTCTGAAAGCTCAAAATAATCAATAAAAGTGTTAGAAGAGAACATAATCAACTTCAAACAGTGGCGAATTATCCATGAAGAATCTCCTTCAAATCCTTTGTGATACTCTCACAGCAGCAAACATGTTCGTTCTGGAAAATTTAAATTTTTGGAAAATAATATATTCAGAAATCAGTTGCATAAAAAATGTCATTTGCTTCAAACAGCAGTTTCGATGTGAAATAGAAAGATTGCGAAATATTCGAAATCATTTGGTTTGCAGAACACCTTAACTGAAATCATTCGGTTTGTTAAAACGAAATCACATCAATTTCATTCGGTCACTAAAACTTGTCTGACAGAGATTTTCCGTTCTCTATAAACACTAAGAATAACAGAATTGCTTTTTACTAAACTGCCTCATATACCCGACTTCATGCAGAGCTTCTCGAGTATATTCGCCAAGAAATATACTCAAAATTCCTCATGTCAACATAAATTTATTTTCAACTTATTTGATAGTCAGTCGATTTTACAATCACTTATATAATTTTTTTATTAAACATTTGTATATACACACATATGCATTTTGTCATTCATTCGATTAATTAACCCGAAAGCAGCCGTCAGTTGTCAATTGGCCGCAGCCAGAGTTGCATATTCCTCAATACATAAATATTCCGGTACTAAAGCAATGAAAACATAAAATTTTTTGACGACTCTCATTTTAGTTTATGGCCATTTTAATTGGCAGTTGGCGCGCTTTATGCCGCACATCTGCATTTTTCGGTGTGTCGAAATTTTGCATTTTTGATTGCATTTAATTGCGACAATATCATATTCGAATACACCAACAACAAAGTTAATTCTCATAAAAACATTTTACGCTAAAGCCAAACAATTTGGCATTTCAAGAAAGGAAAAAAAAATTGTACTAAAAAGAGACGTATCATGTTAGATGCGGTATTAGATATAGACTAAGGAGTTTCTTACTAAAAGTGAATTAAAATAATTTTAACTGTTGATTGTACTAAATTATTTTAGGTGATATTCTAGTCTTAATGTCCGAATTTCGTGCGTTTTTTTGAAAATTGATAAAAAAACATGCTTTTGATCTTTTTACTATCCATTTGTATATTTTTTATTTGAAGAGCACATAAAATTAAATAATAAAAAAAAAACAGAAAATTTCACATTGAGTAGAGAAAAAGGGCCGTGTCCTCGTCGCCATGATTTCTACCCTTATGAAAAATAAAACATTGTTGGATTTTTGATTAGCACGAAAATTTCAAAAAGCTATGAAACTGGAAAAGACAATTTCATAAATGGTCGTGGCTCAAAAATAAAGGTCGATTTCTTCATAATTTTTTTTAGTTTTGTCGATTTTTAAAAAATATTTATTACAAATTTATTTTTTTTGTTGGTTCATGTGATAGATACATATGTATATATATATAGAATTAAATCGACTGATTAGAACTTAAAATATCGAGTCAACTGCATCAAAAAAGTAATTTTGAGAAAAACGGATTTTAAAGTTCGTTAAAGTCCAGTTGCTACGACACTAAAACGGCTATAACTTCGGAAATAATTTGAATTTTGAAAAATTCGTTTAGGGAGATATTTTTCGAAAGAGAAATAAATTTAAAAGTTAGTTTCTTTATAGCAGAAATTTAAATATTCATTTTTGTTTTTTTAATGATCACCCTTATGCATATATACATACATACGTGCATATACATACATATAATTTTTGAGAAAACTGTCTGCAAAATACAATTTTGCTCAAAGGGAGTAAAAAACATATGCATACATATACATATGTACATACAATTTCTACAAAACTCTGCCGCCTTCAACTTGGCTCAGCGCTTAATCGACTTAATGGCCGTTTCAACACTTTTAGGCAGCCACCGCTAGAGGTTAAATATGAGAAAAAACTTAACTCGAAACATCAACACTTACCACACTCACCGTAATTGAGCATTTCTCCGCCGTAGACAGACTTGGACTTGGTCTTGGGCTTGAAAAAAGACCAACAATAAATTAGGCAAAATGTTGCACTTGTTGTTGCTGTACGACTTTTGGCTCTGGCGACCGCTAAAATGATGCAGCAATTACCTTTTTTCCACTGCTCCGTGAAAAAAGTAGACAAGACGGTGGCGGCCATGGCGAATCGGCATTTCATTGCATTGAGGGAGTAGCATGAAGTGACTAAGGTGCAACTAGATACATGTGAATATAGCATAGGTATATAAGTAAATATGTGCATAGGTGGCACATAGAGTAAAAAAAATGTTTTTGTTTGTAGCAGAGCGTAACGGAAGTTGGAAAATTGCGCAATTGGGAAAATTGAAAATCGTTTGTTTACTTTTGGTAGCCACTGTTGCAGTGTGGCGGGGAAATTGCTTAATGACGAACGCTTTGCGAATGGAAAATTGCCCAGCAAAATGTCGAGCGGAGACAATAGGGCGGTAAGGTGCATGGAATGGTTGTAGTTGTAGTTGTGGTTCAAGGTGCCCTTGTCCGTGAGCGTGGGGCATTTCAATTGCTTGGCAGCGGCAATTTTAAAGTAGCTGCACATTTGCACGGTTTGTTTGCACAACCAAGTGTGGCAGTGACAGTTGGAAATGTTGCTCTTTAAAATGGTTGAAAATGGAAGCGAATACTTTTGCATAAAGTGGATGAGAAAATGGGCTAATCTAGCTGGGACGTTTTATATAGTATGTGATTTTTATAGAGTATGTTGAAATCGTTTCATTTCTTTTAGCAAAATGTTGAGAGAAAATCTTAGGGAAATGCTGGTTGATCCGCATTACTCGTTATGAACAGAGGTATTCACTACCGCAAGGAATGATCTTTCCTTTACTCTAGGTTCCATCTTGCAACTAGAGTTAGACCAGTATCTACATAATAAACAACTAGCTTACAAATTCAAATATAATGGAGATTGCGAACTGATATTTTCCCAGAATATTTTTATTTTTTAATTTAGAATCATTTAGTGCCTCAAAGAAGACTTCTATATTGGCAATTAGTAAGCATAACACGAGAATCGTACTATAAGGTGGATGCATAAGAACATCTCAACCAAGATCCCGGAGCTTCTTGCGAGTTTACTCATTCTGGAGTCCGTGCAGTTGAATTGTAAAAGTCGGGTTTTTCTAGGAGTTACCCTTGGAGTGAGGATGTGAGCTGTAGGTGGTGGTTTTTTTATGGAACCCGCAGAAGCGGAGGTCGCACTTTGGTGTTTTTTGGCGAGGGCACTGTAGGGTGAGCAGGGGACAGACTTCTGGAATACAACATCTGCAGTACTGAGTCACGTATGGCACATTACATTCAACCGTGGTGGGCCTACCGGAACACGTCAGAGTTGCACTTGACTGATATAATGTTCCAACATATGGCGGTCTGACAAACGGAGCAGGCTCAGCGAAGAACAAAGTAAGAAACCCAACTTCCTTAACCGCTAGAGGAACTTTACATCACTTCATACTCAGATGTTGGTACGATATTGACGTCAGGCAATGGATTTGTTGTCACGTATACACAAGTAAACATTTGTCTTACCTAGTTTCTCCCTTCTTCTCTGCAAGAAGCCTGACACTCTTACTCACTCCATCTACAATGACCATATTCAAGAACTGGACGAAGGAGTACACAGTGGTTCTCAATATCACAGTCGATTGCATTGAAATTCGGACAGTCAACAGCCTTAAGAACCCTAAGGCTTTAGGCGTTGGACTTGACGATTTATGCTCCTTCACTCCGCATACGATTATTGCCAAAGTACAGAGCAGCAATAAAATCTCCAAGTCGCTAGTCGGCAGCACCTGAGGAAAGGATAAAGAAACGTCGCAGGCAACATACATAGGATATTAATGAAATTCTTTATTACTGTGAAAGCCATTATGTATGGAGTTCGATTTCTATTGCATGGCCACCACGGCCACGCTTGCAGAGGTCCAGACGCCGAACCCAATTTTTGACGATACTGCCGCAATTTCACGTCCGATATTCGTACGAAGTTCATCAATCGGCGGACTTGACGTAGCCCCACAGTCCAATTGACTTTGCCATTTCGTGGGATAAAACGTTCACTAAATTTTCTGTTATCATTGAGCGGTAGCGATTCCCCTTCACAGTAACGTACCGATCTTGATCATCGCAGAAGAAGACGCCAATGGCCCATAAACCGCACCAAATCGTAACTTTTTCGGGATACAATGTTGACTCATGGAGTAAGTGTGGATTGCTGCCAGACCAATAACTCATATTTTAGTTATGGACGAAGCCATTCGGCCAGAAATGAGCCTCATAGCTGAAGATAGTTTTTCAATGAAAATTCGGATCATTTTCAAGTTGTTGCTTAGCCCAATTCACGAACACACATTCTGGTGGTCAAGTGCCTTCGGTTCTTGCTTCAATTTGATCTTGTAGGGATGTAGGCCAAGGATTTTTTTTAATTTCGCCACACCGACGTCACAGAGACGCAACGCTTGAGAACGACGTGTGAGAGACTGATTTTGGTCTTCCTCAATTCATGCGCTAGCGGCAGCAATATTCTCGACACTACGGGCACTTCATCGTCTCACTGGTATGGGCACATTTTGTACTGTACCTGAAAGAAATGTCAATATGACATCGTTTGCTGTCCCTATCAGTCTACTTTTGTAGCGTACCTATTAAAAAACCAAAAATGTTCGCCTGAATGTGGTGAAACGCTGTTGAAGAAGCTTCAGACGTATACTGTATAATTACGGTAATTACAGGATGCCTCTTGAAGTCTCTCGTCGAACACGTGCATGGATATCCACAGTGGAACCATTAACAGCTTCACCGACTCCCTTCTAGTCAATATCGTACTTGGAGGGAAGACACCACCCATAGCAGACGAAGAGCTCGATTTGCCCGGAGAATCTAGACTGAGATTATCGCAACTTCGTTTTGGATATTGTAGAAGATTAAACCCCCCACAATCTGCGCCAACTACCGTGGGATTAGCCTCCTCAACATCGCATATCAGGTTCTATCGAGCGTATTGTGTGAAAGATTAAAGCCCACCGTCAACAAACTGATTGGACCTAATCAGTGTGGCTTTAGACCTGGAAAATCAACAACCGACCAAATATTCACCATGCGCCAAATCTTGGAAAAGACCCGTGAAAGGAGAATCGACACACACCACCTCTTCGTCGATTTCAAAGCTGCTTTCGACAGCACGAAAAGGAACTGCCTCTATGCCGCGATGTCTGAATTTGGTATCCCCGCAAAACTAATACGGATGTGTAAACTGACGTTGAGCAACACGAAGAGCTCCGTCAGAATCGGGAAGGACCTCTCCGAGCCGTTCGATACCAAACGAGGTTTCAGACAAGGCGATTCCCTATCGTGTGACATTTTCAACCTGTTTCTGGAGAAAATAGTTCGAGCTGCAGAACTTAGTAGAGAAGGTACCATCTTTTATAAGAGTGTACAGCTGCTGGCGTATGCTGATGATATTGATATCATCGGCCTTAACACCCGCGCCGTTAGTTCTGCTTTCTCCAGACTAGACAAGGAAGCAAAACAAATGGGTCTGGCAGTGAACGAGGGCAAGACGAAATATCTCCTGTCATCAAACAAACAGTCGTCGCACTCGCGAATTGGCACTCACGTCACTGTTGACAATCATAACTTTGAAGTTGTAGATAATTTCGTCTATGTAGGAACCAGTATTAACACCACCAACAATGTCAGCCTGGAAATCCAACGCAGGATTGCTCTTGCCAACAGGTGCTACTTCGGACTGAGTAGGCAATTGAAAAGTAAAGTCCTCCCTCGACGAACAAAAGCCAAACTCTATAAGTCGCTCATAATTCCCGTCCTGCTATATGGTGCAGAGGCTTGGACGATGTCAACAACTGATGAGTCGACGTTGCGAGTTTTCGAGAGAAAAGTTCTGCGAAAGATTTATGGTCCTTTGCGCGTTGGCCACAGCGAATATCGCATTCGATGGAACGATGAGCTGTACGAGATATACGACGCTATTGACATACATAGTTCAGCGAATTAAAAGACAGCGGCTACGCTGGCTAGGTCATGTTGTCCGAATGGACGAAAACACTCCAGCTCTGAAAGTATTCCCCGCAGTACCCCCCGCGGGAAGCAGAGGAAGAGGAAGACCTCCACTCCGTTGGAAGGACCAAGTGGAGAAGGACCTGGCTACGCTTGGAATATCCAATTGGCGCCACGTAGCGAAAAGGAGAAACGACTGGCGCGCTGTTGTTAACTCGGCTATAATCGCGTAAGCGGTGTCTACGCCAATTAAGAAGAAGAAGAGGAAGATTAAACTCCTATTATTCAGCGTGCTTCTGCACGGGTGAGAGAATAGACATTACAATGCGTTCCAAAGAGACGATAATATTATTAGAGAATTTTTTCTATAATTCTAAATACAACAAAAAAAACATTTTGAAACAATATGAAATTCTATGAACTGCCTCCGTTTACCTTTCAACTGACTACTTTCGTCGATCCAGAATACAAGCCACAGCGAAAATGACCAATTAAAGCAACAGCTGATTTCGTCAGGTCGTAATTAAGGTGACCATAATCATAAAATGAACAAATAACAACAAATATAAGAGAAGAAAAAATTTATGAGATTAATCAAACTCAGCTCACATAGGCGTAATTTCGTGTCCTGAGGGTCGCTTCATTTTATCAGCTTGAAGCCGCTATTTGAATTCAACGGTATTATATGCAAAAATCAACTGAAATTTAATTAAAATTTCGTTTGGAATCGAATTTCTATAAGCAACTAATGCCAAATTAAGAACCGCTGGATATATACCAACCAATGTGTTTAAGTGAATTTCGCGCGAATCGATACCCTACCTTCCACATGCAGTGCCCGCCTTTGCACGTTGTGTCATGTTGCGCATTTTGTTGTTGCCACACATGCTTGCCACAATGGCAGACACGCTTGCAAAGTCTAGTTCTATTTTGCCAATTATTATTGCGTTTTTGTTATGATTGTTGTTTTCTTTTTGTTTGTTTTGTTTCTGTTGTAGTCGTTATTGCAGTTGACGTTTGCAACTGCGTATTGCGGTTAAATTATCTGGCCGCTGCTGTCGCTGAAAATGACATTTTAATGAAATGTTCAAAGTTTAGTTGCAGATGTTTTTATTGTTATCGGCGTTTTTTTCGTTCGCTCAATTCGTTTATTTGCTGTCATGCGCCATATTTGTCGGTTAAACGAAAAATTAAATACCTCACTTAATAATTACGCACTCGGCCATATGTATGCCTTCATGTATTTATTGCTGTGTGTGTGTGCAGTCGCCTTTGTGTTGGCAGTTCAATGTGTTTGCAAGGTGAAACGCTATAATTGGCTGGCGGAGTGACATTTTTATTTGCAAAATGCTGTGCAAAGAAATGCTAAAATTTGTTTTCTTTAATAAGAGCCTTTATGGGTATGTACATACTATATATATTATATATATGTATGTATGTACATATATGTGTATGCGAGTAAGTGTGGCACCAAGTTAATGTGCATTTGGAAGAAGATTCCTTGTCGGGATATTGTTGTCTAGTTTCAGGTCTTGTTCTTCCTTTTCGTTGTTTGGCGCAGTGGGTAGTGTGTGGAATAATTTCAGAGCTGGAGTGTTTTCATCCATTCGGACGACAAGACCTAGCCAGCGTAGCCGCTGCCACTTAGTTTGCTGAGCTCTGTCAATGTCGTCGTATATTTCGTACAGCTCATCGTTCCATCGAATGCGGTATTCGCTGTTGCCAATGCGCAAAGGAACATAAATCCGCCGCAGAACCTATCTCTCGAAGACTTGTAACGTCGACCTATCAGATGTTGGAATCGTTTATGCGTCTGTACCATATATCAAGAAGGGATGATGAGGACTTGTGTAGTTTGATCTTTGTTTGTCGGGAGAGGACTTTACTTCTCAATTGCCTACACAGTCCGAAGTAGCACCTGTTGACAAGAGTTATTATGCTTTGGATTTCGAGGAAATTATCTACGACTTCGAAGTTAAGACTGTCAACAGTGACATTTGATGGCAGGAGATATTTTGTTTTGTCCTCATTCACTACAAGACTCATTTGTTTCGCTTCTTGTCCGATAAGAACAAAGTAGAACTAACGGCGCGGTTGTTGTGACCAATGACATCAATGTTTTCGGCGTACGCCTGCAATTGCACACTTTTTTAGAAGGCAGTACTTTCTCTGCTCAGATCTGCAGCTCGTTTTATCTTCTCCAGGAGTTAATTGAAGAAGTCGTACGATAGGGAATCAAACGCCTTGTCTGAAACCTTGTTTGGCTTGGTAAGGTCCTTGTCGATTCTGATAGAGCTTTTGGCCTTGCTTAACGTCAGTTTACTCAGCCATATTAGTTATGCGCATCCTCAGATCCGTGCTCGGCGTGCATCGCAGACGATATTGTTGCTGTCAAGCAGATCGAAGAAGGCACGTATGAGCCTATCCGTCATCACGCGCAACAATTAGAGCAATTTCATGGATGATTTAGCGGTAGGAACGACTATTAAGTGCGCCGCATGTTCGGTGAATAATTCAACGATGAAGCTTGCTTTTGATTGAATAGGTTTGGAGTGATGATAATCCACAAGCCATTCTTAAAACGCTTTTACATCCTCAAAAAGTCACTGTTTGATGTGCTCTATGGATAAAGTTAGACATTGGTGCATATTTCTTCAAAAATGGTCAATGGGGAACGCTCATTGCTCTCATGTCTAATGACTTCTCCGTACCCGCATTGGAGGTGTTGATGTGGATGACGGCCATCGACACAATTAATTTATTGAAAATAATTTATTCGAGTCACCCACGGCGGTCACTTGCCAGGAAACATGTTTTAAATATAATAAAGCAAATATTTTGGCCATAAAATTAAATTTCAAACGCTTTAGACTTCTTGAAAGCCACATTTCTATAAGAAGCATCCTCTACTTAGAGACGATTAAATGTTGCAGTAGATGAGAAGCTTTACGATAGAATTTGCCATAGTTGTTTGCTCCTCCATGCCTCAAGGAGCTCGCTATCAAAGACTAAAATTTAGTGTTGGTGCGAAAAAGTTTTGAAAATATTAAGTATTCACCTTTTGCCATCTTTGCTGTCAGATAGATTGAGTGATCCATTAAAATTGTCGACTTATCTCAATGGAAATAATTAAAAAGTTCAAAGTTTTAAAATGGGCGATCTGTAATTTGGAAATTTAGTAGGTTCTCCATGCTTTCTTCGACTGCAACAGCTTGGTGTATTAGTTGATGGTAATACTGAAGCCCAATACATAATATTATCTGGCTAGTCTAGGAAGTTTTTTGTAGCTAAAAGAAGTTTTACAGAAAAAACTCGTGTGAAAATTTGTTCCTGCAAAATCTGTGGCAAAAGTCAACCACTCGACTAATCAACTTTGGTCTGGAAAATTATGAAATTTCAATATTATGAAGAGAAAATAAATCCACTTCGGCATATGTAGTGCCTCAGCCTGCAAGAAGTTTTCCCACACAAAGTGATCCGCCTTATTATCCGTATTGGGACAAAGTCAGACAGAGACATCCGTTTCTCAGCAATTGAATTAAAGGAAATGAAATTGTGAAATTAGTTAATAAAGTGAATTGCAAGTTCGAAATAATTAATCAAATAACAATTAATTAATAAATTGAATTGCAATTCGAAGCGATTAATCAAATAACAATAAGAAGTTGCACATGTACTTATGTGTTAGGGTGGGTCAAAAAACTAATATTTTTTACTGGGTACTCTGTGAAAAGTGTGATTAGACAACTTCAGCGAGTGGAAGTGAAACCAAATGTCGTTGAGATCTCGAGCTTCAATTTCAGGCATCAAATAGTCGGTTATCATGGCACCATAACGGTGACCATTTACGGTTACGTTCTCACCAGCATCATTTTTGACGAATTATATACCGCTGATTCCACCAAACCGTTGTTTCTTCCGGATCAAACGGCAGCTCTTGAATCTCTTCAGGTTGCTCTTCTTCCCAAATGCGGCAATTTTGCTTGTTTACATACCCATTGAGGCAGAAATTCGCCTCATCGCTGAACAAAGTTTGGCTCGAAAGCATCGGATCTTCTCGGAACTTTTCAAGAGCCCATAGACCGAAGCGCTGTCGCTTGGGAAGGTCGAGCGGCTTCAGTTCGCGCTTTCATTTCAATATCTCGACGTAAAATGCGCCAAGTTGTTTCATACGTCAGTCCGAAACGAATCTACTTGGATAACCAGTTATATGGCTTTCAGAGCACCCTAATATACATACATATATAGGTGTGTAGATGTAGGTACTACAAAAGTGCAACTCTCTGGTGATTAAAAATCAATATAAAATGTATAATGCAATTATGAAGTATTTCCCGTACACAGTTATAGAAATTTACAAACACACAGTAAGTACATATGTAATATGCAACATTACGCACAATACGCACATCTATTTGTTGCATGCAACAGTCAATGAGCAATGCGCGCAATGCCACCGACAACTTGGCGGAAATATTTGCGCACTCAAAACAATGTGAAAATCGTACCGCTTAGCTGAAACAACAACAACAGCATGCAACAATGACAACAGCATGCAACACCATGAGTCACGGAGGCAACAGTCGCCAGGAGAGCATTAAAATCGCCAATAACACTAACAATAACAACCGAACGGCACAGCAAGTCAGTGCAACCACAACACCAACAACACCAACAACAACAGCAACAATTAAATGCTTTCCACAACAACAAACAATCGATGATGACGCCGTCGCCGGCGCAGAATGTTGAGCAGGCGTTGCCGGCGCTTAGCTTGTTGCACGTACTCCCATGTACATATGTATATGTATGTGTATGTATGTGTGTGTTGTAGGTTGGTGAATACCAAATGCGAAAAGTGGAAATTTTTGAATAATTAATTGGAAAATGATACGTTAGCGCCGGCGTGCGACTTTTTAATTATGATTTAATGGAGCCGCGGCTGTCATAAACGTTGTTGTTGTTGTTATTGCTGACGCCCCTTCGCCGCATCGATTGGCGGCAATAAAGTATATGAAAACGACTGCGATTTTGATGAGAGTTCGGGCGCGCCTATAGGCAACTATGCCCTCATATAGGCCTGCAATAACAACAACAAAAGCAATAGCAACCACACACGTTCTAATATTGTACACCACAAAGCGGTTATGCTACGCGGCAATTGATTGTAATGTTGTCATAATCGCTCCAACACACACAATATTAGCCATAAAAACAACAATAATAACAACAACGGCAACATAAACACCCTTGAATGGCTGCAAGGTGCAATAGATGGCTGGCAATTTCCAAGCGATTTGTTATTGCTAATTTCCCAGGGCTACTGCCACTGTTGTTGCTGTTGCCGCTATCGATTTTGTTGTTGTCTAATGTTTGCTTGTTTTGATTACGCGCTGATTGGCGTTGGCTGCGTTGCTGCCGCCAAGACGCAAGCTAGAGCTTGTCTGTATGTGCTGATGCATGTGTATGTATATACGAGTATGTCTGTATGTATGCGTAAGTACGCTTGTGCATGTTGTTGCTACTGCTGCATTCCTTTCGCTCTACCCTCTACCCTCTCCCCTCTGCATATTGCCTGTTTTCTCCCGCCTTTCTTCCTAGTTATTATTGCTGTTGCTGCTTTTGTTGCCCTCTGCTGTCGCTTGTCGGCTGTCGGGTGGCAGCTAATGGCTCAAAATATTTGCGTAACAAGTTTTTGCTTTTCGCATGTTTAATGCATTTAATTGACCTGCGTCTGCCTCCGCTTCCCTCCGGCATTTTATTGCTTTCCTTGGCGCTCGAGATTCCAATTCTTCTAATGTTCTTGTAATATTTGTAGTAGCGGCATTCCTGGTGTTCTGTTGTTGTTGTATTATTGCCTAGCGCGCATAAGTAGACATCACACGTATTGTTGTTTTTGCTTTTGGATGAAAGAATATTTCACACAACTTGTTCGTTCATTAAAATGACACGAAGGCATTAGAGTTGGGGAGTGCGTTGGGAATATTTGATGAGAAGGAGGAGACTCTCGAACATTTCACTTTTTAATTCACCTTTACCGACTTCTTCTTTATGGACGTTAAGGCAGTACTGCTATATGAAAAAGTTTCGGATCACCGAGCGGTTTTGATAACACAGAGAGTTTTGGAAACCATTTCTTTATATCTTGGAACTCTTCAGGTTCCAACATAAAACAGGGATTTAACAAGATGGTCACATATTCAATGCTTTATTCCAAAAAAAACAATACCTGCCATGTGTTGTCTGTTGATTACAACAATGTCCAAGCGTCCAGGGCTCACTGCGTTTGCTCTTTACAAGAAATGAGAACCCTTCTGTTGTTGTTGCTGAAGCGGAGAAAATATTGCACACTAAATTTTAAGGAATTTAGTACTTCTTTTTCTACTTTATTAGCGTAGACACCGCTTACGCGGTTATAGCCGAGTTTATAACGGCGCGATAGTCTTTCTTCCTTTTCGCTGTTTGTCGCCAATTGGAGATTCCAAGTGAAGCCAGGTCCTTCTCCACCTGGTCTCCTGGAGTAGAGATCTTCCTCTTCCTTTGCTTCCCCCACGGGTACTGCGTCGAAAACTATCAGAGTTGAAGTGTTTTCGTTCATTCGGACGACATGACATAGACACCGGCTACGCGTATATCTCGCTCAGTTTATCGTTCCGCAGAACCTTTTTCTCTAAAACTCCTAACGTCGACTCATCAGATGTTCCCATCGTCCATGCTTCTGCACCATATAGCAGGACGGGATGATGAGTGAGCTGTAGAATTTGGTATTTGTTCGTCGAAAGAGGACTTTACTTCTCAACTGCGTACTCAGTCCGAAGTAGCACCTGTTGACAAGATTTATTCTGCTTTGGATTTCGAGGCTGACGTTATTAGTGGTGTTAATGCTGCTTCCAGGTTGACGAAATTATCTGCAACGTCGAAGTTATGACTGTCAACAGTGACGTGGGAGCCAAGTCGTGAATGCGACGACTGTTTGTTTGATAACAGAATAACAGATATTTCGTTTTGGTCTCGTTCACTACCAGACTCATTAGCTTTGCTTCTTTGTCCAACCTGGAGAAAGTAGAACTAACGGCGCGGTTGTTGAGGCCAATGATGTGAATATCATCAGCTTATGCCAGCAGCTATACACTCTTATAAAGTATTGTACCTTCTCGTAGCTCGAATTATTTTCTCCAGAAGAAGGCTGAAGAAGTTACACGAAAGAGAGAAATTGAACGACTCGGATAGAGGTCCTTCCCGATCCTGACGGAGTTATTGGTATTGCTCAACGTCAGTTTACACAGCCGTATTAGTTTTGCGGGAATACCAAATTCAGACATCGCGGCATAAAGGCAGATCCTTTTCGTGCTGTCAAAAGCAGCTTTAAAAACGACGAAGAGGTGGTGGGTGTTGATCCTCTTTTTATGAGTCTTTTCCAAGACTTAGCACATGGTGTATATTTGGTCAGTTGTTGCTTTTCCATCCAGGAGGATGGTGCCTTGTGTAGAAGTTCGTAAGTGAGGAAAGTTCTCTGAGCGCCATTCTCTTGAGAGTGGCCAGAAATGATTCTTTTACATATGGCTCAAGCAGCTCACGGCTTCCATTCTTAGACCAGGCATCCTCTGGATAGCCAAAAAACATAAGTTTGAATGATGTTTTTAATGTGAGAAGGCGAAAACACACTCAAAGAAAAGGACACAACAGCCTCGGATGAGAGACCCCCTTTTGATGAAGACCACTGTAAACTTATTTAAGGAATACTACGGAGTTATGATTTTTTGGTCGTAATAATATATAATTATGTTGACCCAACTCATGTGGGAATGGCCGGGACTTCCCTCTTTTCCCTTACCAGCTCAGCAGATAACGCATCAAAATTGTTTGATTTTCATTCAATCGGTATTTTATTACCAGAGTAGCAGCATATTGATAAATTCCAATATCCTGCGCCAACAGACTGCTGTACAGTAAATTAGCGATGTTTTGGAGTTTCAGGCTCCATGTCACGGAACCAGCAATTTACACTGGAAGCTGGGCCCTCTGTTATTAATACCGCAATACATAGGTTCTATTTTGAAGACATGGTTTTGATATCAAAATTCTCAGCTGTGCCAAATCATTTAGCATTGCTCCCATTTTTGAGCTCGGTCTGGTGTTATCCGACAAAATGTTGATTCCTGCGTTGTTTGAGGAAGTTATTTTAAAAGACAAAGTTCCTCAACTTGAACTTTTACTTATTTTTATTTTGTTATATGGTTCTAACGTTCAAGTATTAATGTGGAACTCATTACTCGTGTAATATACTCATATTCGGGAAATTTCTCTCTTTGAACATCCGTCCGTCCGTGAGGTGCTGACTACTCACATATTGGTTGACTCTTGGTATCAGGTTGATATCCTTCTACATAAGTACCCTCATATGCTACAAACAAGTAGTTCTAACCCAAGAGCTCTATAAACATTTTGAACGTGTTTCTCGTTCTCAATGTGAGTTTGTTGCTTTTCGTTCTTGTAACTATGATTATACCACCAGCAGCGGTGATTATTGCTGGCAGTCGTCCGAAACAATTTTGCATGTCAAAAATCACTAGACGCAGGTGTAGAGACTAACACGATACCGAAAGGACGAACAATCAAAACGACACAGCTTACCATAGAGCTGGAGAGCTAAGAGCAATAGGGAAAGGGAATGAAGTCAGCGAAATTTTCCAACATTTTATGCGACAACAACAAACACAACAATAAAGGAAAAATGTTTTAGAGTTAAATCGCGCTAAAAAAACGAACGGAGGAAATTCATGTGTGTAAGTATGCGGCAGGGCATAAGAAGGGGGAGGAGGGGTAGAGTGACTTTCAATAATAGTAAAAATATGACGAAACAGGCAGGTCCAGCACTCGTCACGTGCTTCATATGCAAAACAGGGCGAGCGCTGTTCCTAACTTGGAGCGAATTATGTGCATATATAGTACATATGCATGTGTGGGTGTTTTTGTGTATGTTTTTATACTTGTACGTATGTATACTCGAATGTGTATGTATGTATGTATGTAAGCACATAGAAAACACCTCAAATGGCGCATAACAAAATCAACGCCAACTTTATAAATCAAGCAACTAAGCAGTCAAACTTAAAAGAAACAGCAACAATAACAACAACAGCATATGTTGTTCGAGCAATAACACAACAATATGTTTATGACCCAAATGCATCATGAATATTTGAAGCTGTCACGTCATATGATAATCACTTTGACCGCACGTCACACAAGCGCCTTGCTGCCATACCAAGCCAAGCCATGCCATGCTATGCTGTGCGGTGCGGTGCGGTGCTGTGTACAGCGCATTGTTAGCACGGGCGAAAGTGTAATAGCGGGAGTTGCAGTTAGCTTAGTTAGTTGTTGTTGGCTGAATTGCGGGAAGTGAATGCTCCTGCGAAGAGGAAGCAGCGCTTGCCTGTGGCATGTGACTTTCTGCCTTCGTGTACGCTTCGCGGAAATCGTTGGCGCGCCGTAAATTGAGCCATTGAATGGAAAAAGTTGCCGCGTTCATAAAGTTGTTGCACCACTCCCCTTTCCAACACTTGGCGGTCAGACGCGTAGGGTTGCCTGTGCGTTCGTATGTAGATGTGTGCATGTTGCATATAATTTTTGGTGTAGTTGTGCGGTAATTTGTATGCTTTTTTAGTTTTCATTGCATTTTGCCTTTATTAAATCGTTTTCTTTCACTTTCTTTCCACCGTCGTTGGTCGTAAGTGAAGTGCTACGTACATACATACATATGTGAGGGGGCGTGTGTGTGTATGCGTGTTGTTGGTGTTGAAATATGCGAAATTAATGATGTGCACTCAATTAGAATGTTATGCAGATTACTTGTGTTGCACAAAATTTGCATAGAACAATGTTGCTGCAATAATTGTTGTTGTTGGTGCGTGCGCGTTCAACAAACGCGGCAATTAAGTGTATTCGTGAGCAACTAGTGTAACGAAGATGTAGAAGCGCTGTGTACATATGCACCTAACTGTGCTAAAATATGTCTACCGAAGTAACGGTTAGGTATTTGTAGGCCTTCCATGGTTTAAAGGCTAGAGTAACTTTGAATTGGGGAACTCCTAAGCTTAATAAAAATTTTGATGTGCTTACTACTCTTACAAACATGGCTGCCAGGAGCTGTCAGACTTTTGTTTATGCTCAGACTATATATCTGGTACAAGAATTGCCGTGGGGAAATTCGGTTTGTTTATTTTTTACTTCTAACTTTTAGTTCGGTACTTCCTTGAATACATTATTGTCTGTTTTGATAAGATAAAAATTTAAAATTATTTGTTTTAGGGAGATTTAAAACGATAAGGAGAGCGAAATCGACAGAAAATTTAATTCAATTACAGTGTTCTGGGAACTAATTGATTGTAAAGAAAACTTCGTACAAAAATGAAGTTCTGGTGAAGAAATAAGTAGGAGGATAACGGGAGAAAATACGAACTTACATTCAGGGATGAAATCTAAATCCATAAGTTAATGCTTCGCTTCCATCTTGTATTAAAATCTGCTTGAAAAGAAGAGATCTACCAGCACAACCTGAGCTTGCTAAGTTTTGAAATTGATCTGAGATTTGTAGTATTACTTATTGTTAAGGTTCACGAAGCAGAATTAACACATAAAAGAGTGTTGTGCAAAAAGAGGGTAATGCATCATATCATTCACGAATATTTGGGCATGAGAAAGCTCTGTCCAAAGTGGGTGCAGTGCGAGCTCCCTTTTGAATAAAAACCATGAACGAATTGATGATTTGGAGCATTATGGGGAGATGTCCAAGCATAGTAAACACGAACTTTTGCATTCATATATGACATGCCACTGCAAACTCCAATCGACAGTCATCCGAAAGGAAACGATTAACACGAGGAACCCGCTACAAAGCAAGGAAAAACGCAACAGTCGACTGGCAAAGTTATGGTGTTTATATTCTGGGATGCGCATTTAAAAACTTTTATTAACTACCTTGGAAAAGGAAGGACTATCAAATAGCGTTATTGGAACGGTTGTGGGATGAAATCGCTGAAAAACGACCGCATTTGAAGAAAAAAAGTGCTGTGAGTTCTACGAAAAGATGAGGTCACTAACAGAAGGTTTGAAGACCGGAGCATGCTCTTGTAGAACTCACCCTCAGAGGTGATCTAGTGACTGATGCCCGGAGCATACTAGAATTATGGGGGAAACACTGCTCCAGCCTGCTAAATGACAATGAAAGTACAACATCTTGAAACGGTTAATCTGATCCCCAATCGATGACGATGAAGCAGTCCATAAAGAAGTTCAAATAGAAGTTTTGAATAACAAGAAAGCGGTGGGCTCCGAAGGATTACGTTGGCGAAGAACTGATAAGGAGCATACATCAGCTTCTTTGTAGAATATGGTCGGACGAAAGCATGCCCGATGATTTGAATTTAAGTGTGCTCTGCCCAATCCACAAAAAGGAGACCCCACAATCTGCGCCAACTACCATGGAATAAGCCTCCTCGCATATAAAGTTCCAACGAGAGTATTGTGTGAAAGATTAAAGCCCACCGTCAACAAACTGATTGGACCTTGTCAGTGAGGACCTGGCTACACTTGGAATCTCCAATTGACGCCAAACAGCGAAAAAGAAGAGCGACTGGCTCGGCTATAATCGCTTAAGCGGTGACTACCCTAATAAAGAAGAATACTCGTAAAAAGAGGCCGGGATTATGGGCCGACAACTCTTGGATTTTGCACCACGATAGTGCACCGCCACGTAGCGCATTGATTCTTCGTGAGATTTTCGCCAAACTTTCCAGCAATATCGTGCCGCAACCACCGTATTCGCCTGATTTAGCTCCGTGTGCCTTTTGCCTATTCAGCAAACTCAAACGACCGCTTCCTGAAAACCGTTTTGAGTCAATTTAAGACATTAAACGTGAATCGCCATGCGCTTTGAAGGCTATTTCGGAAATTGGCTTTAACAACTGCTTCAAGGATTGGGAAAATCGTTGGTACAAGTGTATTGGGTCCATTGGAGATTACTTGGAGGTGGACGAAATAGATTTAGAGTATAAAATAAGAATTTTAAAACTATGAACGAAGTCCTATTATTACTATTTTCATAGTAGTACCTAAATTCTAAGAAGTACCCAAAAAAAAAACTTTTCGAACAAAAACTTGATTTTGATCGGATTCGACGTCGACTTCGTGAAGATAATTTGACAAAATAAAAGTTTTCCGTACAAGAACATAAATTTGATCGCTCAGTTTGTATGACAGCTATATGCTATATTGATCCGGTATCGGAAGAGAGCAGTTCCTTGGAGAGAAAAGGACGTGTGCAAAATTTAAATCGATATCTAAAAAACTGGCGCACTATCTAATGGAAAAATATGACTTGCTTTATCTTCCAACTTCTTCCTGTTTAATTATTTAGTTTGACATAAGTAACTCTAACTCTCGAACTGAGGTTTCGCTTGGCTAACCTCATTGCTCTATTTCACACTTGTGTGGTACACCTCAAAAGTTTTACATTTGTGCTTCTGTCGAGGTCGAGAATACCTTCATTGTACCACCAAATCAAATTTGCTTACTTACAATGTATATGTGTACTTGTAAAAAATTATTAGGAAGTATAATATCATTGAATCTAAACAAAGTGTATAAAAAGTATTAGGAAATTGTTGTTATTATATTATATAAGAACTCATAATTGTTTTTGTCTAAAGATATATACAATAGGAGAGAAATTTTTTCTTTCTATTTTTTTATAACTCAGCTTTGGACCATATTCATAAAACTTGCTCAAATGTCTCAAACGTTTGTCATTTTAGCCATATTTTAGCGAATAATCCGTTTTAAGCGATCATGTGACCAAAACGGCTTCATTTCCTCAATGAGACTTTGTAGCTTAAAGTTATTGAGTGAGAAATCCGAACTATTTATTACAAAAATGTCGATAAATATATTAGCATTTTAATATTTATATTAAGTCACACACTTGCCATGTTAATATTTTACAAAAACAAAGCCAAAAATACGCCAAGCACGCCTTAAATGGCTTTATGACCAGCGATGGCAACACTTTATGGCACTTGCGGCTGTTGGAGGTATTTGCAGCTAAGTTGGCGAGCGTGTGGCATTGGCGAATATGTGTCTGTCCGTCTGTCTGTATAGCTATCTTACTACTCACTGCCGTTGTAACCAAATTAGCCAAATGAGCTGGAAAAGTGGTGAGCCTGTCGGCGACTAAACTTATTTGTGGCACCTTCGAACCACCGTTGCAGTGGCATGTGGCAGCAGATCGACCGTAGACGTCTAGCTGCAGCAGCGACATTATCGGCGACACAGCGTCATCACTAATAACTGTTATCGCTGCAGCACCAGCCGCATCAGCAACAATAACTAAGCATGTGTGTGTATATATATACATATGTGTGTATGTTTGCATGTGTGTTGGTGCGCCAATATGGCCAGCAATAAAAGTGTCATGCTTGAACAAGCGAAATGAGACAAAATCAGCAATTGCCACAAAGCGCAACAACAACACAAAGCACATACAAGTGCCAGTTGCCACACAACAACAAACGCTGGTTGGTTGTAAACAAGCTAACTGTCGCTAACAGCGTCCTAGCGCGTTTGTTGTTTCTTAAATGCCGTATGTCTCTTGTTGCAACATACACTACGCGCCACAAATGGCCACGAACCGCTGAGTGCGCGACATTAGAGGCGTTCATGGGCCGCAGCCGTTGCCATGTGGCATGGAGCTGCCTGGAGTTGCGGCTTCGCAGTTGGCTAGCGGTGCAGTGATGCAGCGCGGCGGTGTGGCAGCTAAGCATGGCAAGTGTATTTCGCTTTGTGAGATGCAATTTAATTTGCTTTTTGTCCGCGGCGCAATTGTGCGCGTCCGCAATGGTACCCTGAGGAATTGGCGGACCGACCATCGCAAGAAAGCATTTGTGGTTTTTAAGGGAAATTTCTAGTTTTTGCCCCACTAATTTGCTATTTATTCATTTGTAACTTTACAATTTGCGGTCACACGGCGCATACTCGTACATTCATGGCTAGTTAGCATTTCGTGCATTTCATTTGCCGCATTGGTTACCATTTTGTTCGAGTTAACACATTCGCGATGGCCATAAAAATTATTATGTTGCACGTGCTGTTCGTCAGCGTGGCACTTATCTAACATTCGGTCGCTCCAGTTCGACATGCTCGTACTCGTTCGTAAATACTCGTAATTATAGCTTTGCTGCAAAATATCTGCCATTTGGTAATATAATACTTTAGTAAAGAATATAAATATCTAACTAAATATATGGAGAAAACAACTGTAATAAAGTTTTGAATATAATTTAACGGTTTAGTTCTTAAGTCAAATATTAAAGATCATTCAATAGAGACGTGAATGCAGAGGGCATAGAAAATTAGATGTTCTTCTTCTTTTCGTTTGGCACTACAACCATAACCCGTAAGTCGGTCTGAGTCGAGTGCACAAAACTTCGCCTGTTGCCTTTATCCATTGTGAGGTCACGTCGGTTATATATACATCCCCAGTGCACACAGGTTCCTATAGACTAGGTCCTTCTATTGGATGCGTGGGCGCCCTTGCTTCGTTTGTACACCAATTGGTCATGAAATGGTCTAAACAGCGCAATCTTTGGATGTCTACGTTTATGTTCATGTCGCCGTAGAGCTCGTACGGTCCGCGGTTACATCTTCTTCGCTAGTCAACGCTCCGATGCCGTTTAGGCAAGTGACTATAGAAAAACCTCAGTAAGCTTTTTCGCGAGTGAATCGAAGCTCAGGAGACAGGTTGTAGGCGCAGTTTTCCATCAGGAGCACTCCATTAACTGCAGCTACTGGCTACCATACCAATATAGTACTTTTAAAGTATCGGAGAGTAGTAGATACCTGCTTTGAAGTGCAGTTTAATTCAGAGAGATGTGCATTCACTTCGATAGCAGAGCGGAAATACTGACTTGGAGCTCGCTGACATTGCGCTCAAATTTAGTCAAGGAGTGTGTGATCTAATAAGCAAAAGCAATAACTTCGTTGTCGGACTAGTTTGTGTGCTTGATCACAACATCCGGTGTGTTTAACGTGGGTACCTGCTGACGACAGCCTCACTCCACGGCGCTTTAAAGCACAGCGGATCAAATAAATGCGTTGATCAGCGCCCTGAGAATGCTAAGCATTTTCAGTACCAATTGGCTGTGTGGAATGGACACACTAACCACCTTGGTCGGGTTCGAGGCCCATCTAAAACCTCTGCCGTGCTTTGGATCCGGCACCCGGTTGCAATGTAACTCCACATTCAACTGGCAAGGTCATTTCTTCCCGCATTTGGGTTTTAACTACAACCACCACGATACTCCCCGAGGGGCCAGTCTGCATGAGCAGGTTGGAGTTACCTCCAAGGGCTCCTGCTCCCCGTGGTACCAGAATTAAGTCTCCGGTCAGACCTCTTAGCCGAAGCTACTACCAGTTGAGCTTCCATACGGCTCTGGACTGGTGGCCTGGATTTTAGTCGCCTCTTACGATAGGCATGCCTTACCACGGGTATATTCGGTTTCCTCGCCGAGCCCAAAGCGGGTCCCCCCTACCAGCAGGGGGAAGTGCTTGATCACAGCAGAATCGCTGAAAATGCTGATGAGCTCGTAGGAAGGGAGACCTCTACCCCAACCTCAGCATATCGGGAACGATTCGGAGTTCTGCCGGTCTCTTGCATTCTAGCACTGGATCTGTGAATGAGCTCGCAAGAATGGGTACCCTTACCACGATTTCATCGGACAGGGAACGATTCGGTGCTTCGCCGGCCTCTTGCATTCTATTATTTTATCTGTGGATCTCGTGTGAGTTTAGTAAGCATTGGTGAACAACCATCATATATCGGATAGTGAGATCCTCATGACTCAGAGGCCCTTTAAATTATTTGTTCTTAGCAAAGGTTGGTTTTGTAGAAATGATAAGTGTTCTAAGTGGGTACTGTCTATTGGTACTCATTGGTTGAGGCTAAAAAATTAGCAGGACGCAAGTCGTCAAAGTTGCATAGGAGATGGTGAAACAACAGGACACTTCTCCTCCACTGTTTAGTTTTGGACAGACTAATGATAAAGTTTCTTGGCAATCATAGCTTCCCTGAGTCAGTCAAATTGGCTGCAATTCATATTAGTCACCTCTACAAATCCGTGATAGGCTCAACGAGCTTTGTCGACGTGCGCTGATCGTTTTATACATTCTTGGGAAGAGTACTTGTCGATTCAAGAGATCAGCCTGACAACTTAATATAACCTAGGTTTTGAGGTTTTGGTGTTATCCATGGTAAAGTCAAAACAGTAATAAAGATTCCAAATAACATTTTATGGAGAATCGACGTGGCTTTGTTCTATTTCAGACTTTACTAAGACGATGTCAGGTAATTAAATTTGATTAAAATCGTAAGCCTCATACACTTACTCTACACCTTACTAGCAGTGGTGGTTAGAGACTAATCGATGCTTTATGACTTATGGGAAGTGAACGTGAATATTAACTGCAAGGGAGAAATTAGGTAGAGTTCAATATTGACACCAGAGAGAGGGACAGAGACAGTAAGTAAAAAATCTCGAATGGGATTGGAGGAGAGTAAAGTAACAGAACTTACTCAGCAACTAAGTGAATTAACCCAAGAGGCGTAACGTGTATTCCTCGAAGAATTAGTTTATTTGCCTTAGTACGGGAAGATAATCTGCTAGAACCTTCAAATCAGAAGTTCCAAATATTGTTCGTAAGACTGAAAAAAGGAAAGAAAGGTTATAAAAGGCAAGTGCTTATGTTCTCATATAACCACAAAAGGGCTTTAAAGTAGCATTTGCAATACCTCTTAGCAAAAGATATTCCCAATATTAGTATAAATAGCTGGATAAAGCCATATTATTCTTATCTGCGGTCTTTCCCATAAGTGTATAAAGTAATATAAAATAGCTGACCAGCTGCTTAGAGCTGCAGCGCTTCTGAGGGAATCATAGGATAGGAGTTATAAAGTGAGAACTTGGCTGAGAATACCGAAAGAAGCAAGGAAATTTGTATTACATGTAAAAAAAAGAACACGGATTAGCTTCTGAGAGAGTTAAGAAAACCCTATTTCTTTAGAGAAAGAGAGAAATAGAGTAGAAACTTCACCTAAAAAGCTTAATAGCAGAGAAAAGCTCTCAGGCCTAGAACTAATGAGTGTTCATTCAAAATTTCTTGACAACAATCGACTGTTGAAGATAAAAATAAAATATTACAAAAGCTATCTGAGTTGTGGTTACGACCTCGCCTCTTCTCCTTCTATTTTCTCATTTTACTCTTACTTTCTTTCTTTCTTTGGCGCTTAATTCCACTAATCGTTTATCTGCTTTTAAAAAACACTAAAATTTATCAGATGTCAAAATGTGTAAATCAACCGTTAACGCAGAGATTTGTAGCGCACAAAACGAGGCAAAGCACATTGGCCGAAAGTAAATGAGCATAAAGTTCGAAACGTTAACCCTAATAAAGCCATTAAGGCATGCGCAAAGACCGCCGAATGCTTAGCTATAAACATCATTATGTGTTCTCCGTATGCAAACATGAGTATCGCATGTCAAATGTCTTGATTGTGCTTTTAGTATGTGTAATCAACACTTTGCGCGCCGACCGCTCTAACGCGCTTTCACCCGAGCGCCCGTGCGCTCCGCCTCGTCAGAGCGTTTGTGATCGACCGACTAATGGACCACCCAAAATGTGTCTTAAAGATTTCGAGCGAAAGGCGATAAGGCAAAGTCAAAAGTTAAATAGCAACATAAGCCATGATAGCAACAACAATAAAGTGCAAAAGCAAAAGCTGTTGATCACGCCGTACTTAGTCAGAGAGATAGAGGCAAGTTTCGGCATTTCATTTCGGTGTCTTTAAGTATACCACGGGGCCGTCCCTCTCCGCTGGCGCTGTGTAGCTTAATCCGCGGGCTGCCGCTGATTTTCGATGATTTTTTATAACTTCATTCGTCTTTTGTCAGTTATATTTACAACTGTCAAAATATTAATTTTGTGGTTATTCAAATTGTTGTTGCAGATGTCTGTAGACATGCCTACATACATACATATTTATATGCATTTACTCAAATGACTTCATTTATCATTTGGTAGAGTCGGCATTGCCGATTATAGTTAAGCGACTACAAAGGTTAGGACCGGTAAGCGCGGTTGGTGAATATTGTGGAGCTGAATGTAATCACTTAATAAGTACCGTCAGTAATAGTGATTGGTGGGATTACGAATTACCGGTATATGGTATTCATCTTTTTAACTAAGTTTCAAGTTGGCTTTGGACGAGCAAGGGACTTTGAGCATTTTTTCTTGACATAGCTTCGTCTGCATCTTTCGAATTTAAAATTTTTTCCTTACCTTGAAGGTAAGTCGTGTAAAAAATTTCGGTTGAGTCTAAGTTTGTTTTTAAGACTTCACCAAAATATTCAATAAGTTCGATAATCTTGAGCTCTCCACAAACTATGTATTTTCATGACTCGGAGACCTTAAGACCTTTTGAAATCTACATAAACGAAATGTCACCTAACCAATTGCTTGACTTACACTGGAAGGGTAGAGGGAGGAAATTACGTCTTTCCGTTTTTGTTGGGTTTTTTTCAAATCTCCGAGAGAATGTCTGTTAAAGAAAAATTCTTATAGAGTTCAATAATTTAAGAAAGAGTTCAGGGTCTCCAGATTTAAGACCAACCCTAGAGAGATAGATAGAAAATAATGGAGGTTTTGCACTGCGACCTATGGTCTATTGTGTCCACTCCTATATCACATATTGTCACAAAGGTCCAGCACTGTGAACAATTGCAGGAGCTTGCTGGGCGCGACTGAAGAGATGTGATCCCTGTCCATGTAGATGGTCGAGCGTGGAATCACTCCACTCCTCCTTACAGCCATGTCCGTCTGTGTGCATATATTATATACGCGAACTAGTCATGAAGCTGTTTATTTTATCGAAAGCGGCGGTATCGAACTACTATAGTATATAGTTGCCTTACAAACTGAGCGATAAAAATTAAGTTTTTGTATGGAAACTTATCTTTTGTAAAGGATATTGATTTCATTTTGGAATTTACCAATTTAAACACGATTTTATATCTCAATCTACACACACAGAAAAAAATGATCATTAACTGATCGCAGCTGACGAACTGTCGTACTAAATGACAAGCCGACGCCCGTAAGTTCAGTGGAGCGGTCAAAAGTTTGCAAAAACATGGCTTTCATTGTAGCAAAAACAAAAAAAAATGAGTGAGCGTTTTTCGAGCGACCCGCGGAATGTACTATACAATGAATGGCGGTTCCGCAAATAAATTATAATCCGGCTTAAAAAACAATAACCAATTAAAAGCAATAAAAGTCGGCAAAACAACAGCGCAATAAACATTAAAGGTGACTAAATAAGCATACGAAATGGAATAATCAAATGAGATTTAGACTTAATTAAATCTGACAGCTTTTTAATTTTACCCGCCATTCATTAATCGTTTTGCGATTCTTTTGTTTTATTTTTTTTTGTTTTTGATTTTCTGTGCCTCCTCTACCTGCAATTACTTTGGCAGCAAAAATAATGACAAGTAAATAAACATATTCAATGAGCAACAACAACGCACCCCTACCTACATCCCATAGATACTGAATATACATATATATTTATGTTTTTCATCTCAGGTGTGTGTGTGCGTGTGTAGACTTACCGTTTGAAGGCGGCAAAAGAATTCAGTCACCACCCAGTCATAGAAATCACCAACCATTTGACAGACGCAATCAGTCACTGATGCCAGTCAACTGATGCCAGACAAGTGGTTGGACAGACATGCATATAGATAAATGTATATTAGTGTATGTATGTATGAATGTATTTATGTATATTTGTTGCCATGTATGTCTGCAATCGCTGGTAGGTAGATAGGTGGGCAAGCATGCTGTGATGATGGAGTAGTTGAAAGCTTGTTTTGTTGTTGTTGTGTTTGTGTTTACGCAAAAAGTTCAAATGGCAATTGAAATGTTAAATTAATAATTAAAATACAGCAATGAATTTTGAGGTGTGAATTTTGGTGAGCAAATGGAAAAAAAGGAATAAATACTTGAAATATCATATACATAGCTACATATAGTATATATGTACATTAGGGTGGTTTTTTTTTTGAACTATTTATTTTTTCCTTAATATTAACATTAAGGACTGGACCAAGGCGTGTAAGAATTTTCCATTGAAAATATTATTGAAATTTAAATTTCTTTTCGAGGTAGTACGAGGCTGTAAACCTGATTTTTTCACCGCGAAATTCGCATTTTTTTGTATATATACTCGTAAATGACAAGAACTATAAAAAATGTACACAACAAACTTGTAGGAAATTTTATTTGCTATAAAAAAGGTTCAAGGTCAGAATCGCTATCATTAATACTTCTCGAGATATTCGGCTTTTACAGTAAGGCTGTATGGAATTTTCATAGATTTTTTATTACATACCACCTTTCCAGTCCTTTATTTTGACTTTAAGTAATTCCTGTTTTGATTTTTCATGCACTTCACATATTTTTAAAAAATAATTGAAAAAATTCAGAATACAAATGGCTTTGTCGAAAAACATCGAAATGAAAAGTTGTAGGAAATTAAATTACTGTTAAAAGAGATCTTCTTCTTCTTCCGAGGCTGTTTTCTTCTTTTCATTGGGGGTGTTTTTTACGTGGAGGGTGCCAAACCCAGCGGATAACCCTGAGAGGCATGTTTTGCCTTAAATTGTATGTATTTTGGCTAACCAGAGGATATTTGGTCTAAGACCGAAATGTAAAAGAATTGTTTCTGGCCACTTCCAAGTGAATGGCGCTCAAAGAACTTTCCTCACTTGCGGGAACTTCTACACATGGCTCCATCCTCCACTGAGTGAGTGAAGTTTACGAATTAGTATTTTTTAGGAGCGTTGCCAGCTGTTCGGAATTTTGTTTTCACCAACTCAATGAAGTAACGAACTAATGCGATAATAATAGAAAACTAAACAGACTTAACAAAAGATTCAGTTTGAAATATTTTTGAGAAAGGTTGCCACCTGTTTTTATATTAAATTAAATTAATAAAAGAAAGAAATATATGAAATGTGGTCATTAAACTAATAGAAGTACTTACTAAAAATCTTTTTAGGTTGCCACTTGTTTGCAAATTGTATTTAAATATTTTAAGTAAAAAAATAAAAAAGGACTACAAGGTGCGTTCCAAAGTAAACAGGACTTAAAACAAAACAGAACAAATTGGTTTTTCGGTAAAATCAATTTAATTTATTCAAAATAGGCTCTTTCTGCTTCAACACAGTTTTTTGCACGGTCTAAAAGCATGTCGAATGAGTGTTTTAGCTCGTTGGCCGGTATGGCCGCCCATATGCCGGTGCAAGCCTTTTGAATGACCTCTACGTCTGTATAACGCTTTCCTTTCAGGGGCAAATGCATTTTTCCGAAAAGGAAGAAGTCGCACGGTGCCATATCAGGTGAATACGGGGAGTGGTTAATGCTTAAAATGTGATTTTTGGTCAAATAATCGGTTACAAGCGTCGATCGATAAGAGCAATTTTTGGTCGTCAGTCAATTTGTGCGGAACAAACCGTGTACACACCTTTCATAAGCCCAAATGTTCGGTCAAAAGTCGATAAATCGATGTTTTGGAGATGTTCAATTCCATTTTCATGAATTGCAATGATGATTTCGGATAATTTTTGATGAATTCACTCACAGTTTCGATGGAATTTCCAGTGATTGGCCCACATGTTGATCGTCATTTATCTCCTCACGACTGCTACACTCTGCTACGGGATAGGCAATCATCGCCATAAACTTGTTTCATTATTTAAAACGTTTTACCAATTTTAAAACAATGTTGGCTCTTTTTTCGAAGCTCATTTTCGCACCGATTTGGGATTTTTGGAATTTATTCGACAGGCCATTTAATCCAAACTTGGTCAGCCATTCATCTGCAGTTACGAAGCTTTTAAATCTGGGCGGCTTTTGCCCCACTTTTTCGCAAAAATTAAGAAGTTTAACTGCTTTACAGGAGACTCTCCACGAAACCATGCAAGCAGCTGGAATGTTACCCACACTTGAAGTTTTTGAATGGCATTTTTTGCGTATTTGTAACCTTTTGCGTAGTTTTTGTCGTTTTGCTTATTAAAACTTCTTCAATAAGAGTTAACAATTTTGATCTGTAAAAGGATACTACTTTTATGGCCGATGCTTTCGTGTGAACTTAATTTCAACCATATACCATTCTTCAAAAGAAATAAAGAATAATCGCTTGGATACCTACGACGTAAGCTTCTCAGTTAGGTAGGAGCTTAGCAATTATTTCTTGTTTTAGATTTCTTCAGTTCGATGTCATGTCGAAAAGCCACTATTACACAAGTAGAAGGATATGAGCTAATTTCAATTAAAATATCGTGAATGGCGGTATGGATTTCACAACACTGACTCATTCTTTAATAAATTTACTCTTCTCCATTTGATTGACAATCGATCAATTTATTGACACTCATCAAAGAGCAGGCAGAAGAAAAAGAAATAATTTGAGAACTCCATGTGCCCGACACTTGTCGATTACCTCAAGGGCGGCTGGACAACGAAATATTGTTTGACTGTGTGTGTGTGTGCTTCTTCGTGTAATCTCGAGCAAATTTTTTCCTTCGCCACACTTAATCACTGCACAAACACTCCATCAACACCAACACACTACGGCGTTGTTGCAAGCATTATTGGTTGTTGTTGTATGGTTGACGCCAGCTTAGTGTTGTTATCGGCTGGCAATGCAATGCGTTTCCGTCTTTACTCCACTTTTCGAATGGTTTTTGTTTTGTTTTTTCAGCGTCCGTCTTTTGTTGGTGTTATGGGTTTTGTTGTACTCTTCTCCCGAATGAACTTCCAAGAGATCAACTGCTGATGCCACCGCAAGCAGACCGATGATGCTGTCAAAATCGGATTGTATGCTTTTGCTGTTTGGCTTTGTTGTTAACAAAGCAATTGTTGTTGTTGTTATTATTATTATTTTATTTGTATGTGTTATGGTCGTGTCGATTTGACATTGATGACTGCCCCAACAACTGACAACTGCAGTGCAACATTGATTCTCTCATATACTCGCCGTGACTGCGTGTTAGTGTGTGTGTTTGTATGTGTGTGGTCAACCGCATTTGACATGTTCAGCCCCGAGACAGACATTATTTTGGACAATTGTGAGGCATGCTGATGCTTGTGAGGTTATATATTGTTGTTGGTGCTTGTTTAATTGCGTCTTATGTTGCAAGGCAGAATTAACAACTGTAAATTTTATGCTTCATTGATTTTTAAAACTTTTTCTCAATTTTGTTTTTTCTTTTCTTTGTTTGATTCATGTTCAATTGTACACCCGCCAATTGGTTTGATTACAAAGACAGATTTGTATTTGTAATTGTTGTGGAAGAATGTTACCGCATTATTGATCGTTTCTCCCAAATCTCTAAAGGTTAGGTTAGATGGCTGATCGAAGATCGCATGTGGATTGCTATATGTAGTCCTTTGTGATCCCATAGAAAAGAGGGATTCCTGTGGCAAAGGGGCAAAGAGATTACTAGATCTCCTGCAATCGACCTTGGGCCAAAAGACTTTAGCGACAGCGCATGTACCGATGGTGATCAGGCGCTGGCCAAGCTTCCGCGAAGCTCAGCTATCCACACACAAGATGATACGGGTGCACCGACCTGTTCCTATTCTACCGATAGCGGTTCTAGGGTGCCTTTCCTTGTTAGCTGATCAGATTTGAAATTTCCTCAGATGATGCTATGGCCCGGCACCCATATCAGTCTTATGACGAAGGTACTCGATACCATTGATAGCGAAGTTAGCCACTTCTCGACCAACCCTGAACGCACTGTAAATGAGTTTAAGGCTAGTATCGTCGCTCTACTATCTGAGTGAAAGGCCACTTCTCTGAAGGAGGATGCACTCCGGAGCAGCAGATCTACTGCCACATTAATGGCTGTAACCTCGACTTGGAAGACACTGCAATAGTCAGCAAGTCTGAAGCTGGTGTTGATCGAGAGCTCCTGACAGTAAACCCCTCCACCAACCTCCCTTGCAAGCTTTGACCCATCCTTAAAGAAGCTCACTGCCCCTCTCCTCAAACGGCTTCTTCCCACCCACAGCTCTTTCGGCGGTATATGGGCAGAGAAGGAGCCGCTAAAGTTTGTTTTGGTGGCTTGAATGCTTAGGTCCCATCCAGTTATTTGGTTTGGTGGGGCGTCTGCTTCAATTCTGTGATGATTGATCATCTGTGAGTTGGAGAATGGCATTGATCAATGACGTTTCGAATAAAATTTTCGATATCCCTCATTTAATATATTCATTATTAAATAAAATTAACTCTATTAAAGAACACATTATTATTAATTTTTTTTACAGCCTGAGCTTGTAACATAACTTATGGCTAGTTTAAGCATATTTTAGAAGATCAAAGACCAATTATTTTCTAAACGTATAGGTACAATAAAATTTCTATAAAATTGTTACAACTACATATTTAATCTAAAACTATATATTATTATTCTTCTTCTTCTTCTAACTTAAGCCGCTTAGCATTATACTTTTTTGAGATCTTTCGACTAACCTCTGCTGCATTCGAATCCTCTTCATCACGTTCTTCGACATCGAAATTTAGCCGCCTACGTTTCACTCTTCTTTCGTGCGCCAGTGGCGACCCTACGTAGGGTATCAATATAAGGGGTAATGGTTTTTCATTCTGTTTTTCTATCCTTTCTGATTCCTTAACATTCGTTACTTCCTTTAATCTTTTTGGTGATTCCTGGTCGTGCGTCTCCTCTTCAGTATCCACATCGGATTCAAATGATTTACGGTAAATAAACTCGCCCATCTTCTGCTTGAAGAAAGCCTCGAATTCGTTGAATAATGCCTTACATTTGTGAATGGAAGCCATATTAATTATTTTCAATAGAATTTTAAAAATTAACTTCGAATATTAATTTATTAAAAGCAGGATTTTGAAACTCAAGAAGCTTTTAAATTTTTTAGGCGAGTTGTGCTTTCTCTGCTTACAGACTGAGACTGAGTTCCGTAATAGCGGCAAAAGCCTTTTATACCTTTACCAATGATATTGATAATCTAAGAACCCAAATATATCTTTCTACCTGCCTAACCACTATATTCTTAGGTAGAAAAGGTTCTCGGTAAAGCACAGGTAGGAGATCATACTTGACTTCTGAGATAATAGTTTAAGGGGGTATTCTGGTTTAGAGGCCCGAATTTTAGGTATTTTTTTGACGCGATAAAAAAAAATCAACATTTATTTTGACTATCCATTTCATTACGTGCTTTTTATTGATATTCTAAGAATACAAAACATAAATAATTAAAAAAAATTAAATTAAAAAAAACTGCAGGTGGGCGTAGTAGATACTGATGGAACAATGGCTTGTCCTGGTGTGCAGGATATAAATCCTTTCCGTACGCAATTAAAAGTGTAGTTATCGCACTAAGAAACGTTATTGAAAAAAATTTTTTTTTACAAAATGGTGGAGGTTTGAAAAAAAAGTTTCGTATTTTCCCTGTTTTTTTGTGGTTCGGAATTTTTTAAAAATAAAAAAAAAAAAATTTCGAAAGCTCTTCGTATTGCGATACTATAATGATATAAGAAAGCTCTGTGTAAAATTTCATGTGAATCGGTTGAGTAGAACTTGAGATATCATGCACAACGTTTCTAGAAAAGTATTTATGAGAAAAACGAGTTTAAAGTTTAAGAACTAGTCGCGCGCAGTCGGAGTCGGAGTCACGAAATGAGCATTATTGGACAATATTGGACCAAATAGACCACGTCCAGCATGAAGTGAATAAAATATAGCAGCCAGAGCTGAGAGCGTACAGAAGACCGTGGAGAGTCGATTCGGCGTCGTACGCCGCAATTCGGACTGACGGATGGTACAACTGGGCGCATTTTACGTCAAGATCTTATATGAAAGTGTATAAAATAGAGTTTGTACAAGAACTCCCTCCCGACCTTCCCAAACAACATCGCTTCGCTCTATGAAGTCTTGAAAAGTTTCAAGAAGATCCGACGTTTTCGAATCAAATTTTGTAAACAAGCATAACTGATATATTTGGGACGAAGAACAACCCGAAGGGATTCAAGAACTGCCATTTCATTCAGGAAAAACCTTAAATTGAATTGCCTGAAATTGAAGCCCGTTATCTCGGCAATATTTGGATTCAACAAGACGGTGCCACTTCCCTCACATCACATCAGTAGGTGGATTTAATGAGAAAACGCTCGTCATTCGCCAGTTACCAGTTGAAATACTCAAACAGTCATCGAAAATTGGACAATTTGAGACGTAGTCGTGGCCAACATTTGAAAGAGATCATTTTCTGAAAATAAATGCCAAAGAATGTTCTTTCGAATGATAATAAACATTCCCCATTAAATTTGAAGTTTTTATGTTTTTTCTTTAAAAAAGTAGGTAACTTCGAAAAGGGTCACCCTTTATTATTGTATCTCGTAAAGATATGATATCAGAGACTATGTACATATGGAGAAATATTGCAATAAGTATAATTACACGAGTACCCTATATACTCGCATTGGATAGTTTAGCTGTCCGCACTCGGCTATCTTCGTACCCCTACATTGGCGCTTTAAACTGAGGCACTCAAGTGGCGACTCGCTTCATGATCTTTTGACACTTGAGTGCCGTTCACTCTTTGTTGTTTTTAATTTTTGGTAACCACTTTATGATATCTTTAAACTTGGCTGATTAAATTTTCAAACAAATTTAGAAATACTTTTGAGTTATGTGCGAAGTGCGGATACAATTCAAAACAGTCAAAATTAGTGGGAATCAAAAGTATGTAAGTGGTACGTGTCCCGGAGTTTACACACAAACATACATACGCCGTGTATCTATGTATATGTGATACACGGCGTACACCGCGGTAAATGCAAGCGTCAGTGAGTCCATCTGTCTATTATTGCAGCAAATCTTCGTTGCGGCTCTTGATTATCACTATTATTCAAGCAAACGGTCAGTCGTTGACGTCTATGTCTGTCTGTCCGTCCATTTGTCTATCTCTCCATCAGCGCTGTAATGGCTAAATGTAATAACTGTCTAACTGCCCGACGCACAGCCAGCCGCCAAAGTCTCCTAAGCCGCCTAAGCCGAAGCCCTACATCACACGCCATAAGCGTTTCGCATGGTTTTCGATCACACGTTGAGTGTTGAGCAAATAAACGCTGCAGCCGAGGCATCAAAACGCGCTGGCGATCAGCTGAAGATGAATTATGGAAATTTGTTACTTCCGAGAAATAAACCAAAAATAAAAAGTACCATAAATGAAAACAACAAGTCGTAAATTACAAATAAATTACTTACAAGCAGCTTGTCAACAAGTGTTTCTTATGTGCGAGCTTGTGATTGCATTTGATTTGGACTCTGGGGTGGTCCGTGTACCAACAAATGAGCTCTGCTTATCTTAATTGATTTGTAAGTTTTCCTAATCTTTGTTTGTTTGATTGGAACGTAATTCGGAGATTTATGAGGGAATATGGTGGCTTGCGACTCGATGGCGCGACTTCAACACTTATTTTGAGGAATTTAGAAAGTGGCACGCTGTTATCAGAACCTTAATGAGGGCTTTTTGCTGGAGTTCTCAACCACTGTTGGAACTCAAAGGACAACGGAGATCCATCTCAGCCCACACCGTTGTGAGTGTGGCAAGGGTGCCACGTTTTGTTATCTCATCGGCTTTTCAGTTTCTGCGATCCCATTATGACCAGATACCCAAACGAGTAGCTAACAAATTCAATATCAAAGTAAAGACTCACAGACTCTGATTAAATCATAAAACTCTATGGTGATGGCAATTCATTCTAACCGCAAAATCCATACTTCACTTATCACTTGAAATTTAATTAAAACGAAATGTAAATAGCGATTTTTCAATTTGTGTAATTAATGCCTGGGAAGCGCGCAACTTATGACTTCTCAGCTAAATATTAGGCGATAACGCCACAACTCTATGCAACAATAATATCGGCAATTAAGGCATCGCATGCAATGAGCCGTCCTCCGCACATCCATATTCCCATATCCCGATACTTAAGGCCATAATAATATCATCATCAATAGAAGAATGCTGATAATGCGTTGATGGCAGACGTCGGACACACAGAGCGAGAAACAGAGCCAGCGAGTGCTTACGCCCGTCTGCACATACTTAGATAAGCGATGACTCAAGCGCTGGTGGTCCGCGACTGCAAACGGAGAGAGTAGCCGCGCTGGCATGCGCGAAACTGTTAGAAGACTATCGCGGTGGCCGCCACAATGTTGATCTTTGGTCGCCAATGAACGATGGATTGCAGCACATGTGTTTCTATGTATGTAGCGCAATTACGCGCTTGCAATTATTGCACGGAGATGCACAGCGCGACGACCCGCCTGGCGCGTCGCGCATACTAGGGTGCCTCATACGCCGGCACGTTGGATTGGAGAGCGAGGCGGCGCGCTGTAAATGAATATTTCTAATATCGTAAATGACTACTAACTTCTAGACATGGATCAGCCTAACTGTAATTGCAGTGAGATATGCGCTCGCTGACTTGCGGCCGCGCCGCTGTGGGTCGCAGCAGTGATCAGGGCGCGCTTTGGCAAGTGGCATTTGAAGCTGGCGCCAAGTGGTGGAAAGCAATTAAAATGGAATTGAGAAATTGAGTACAGGAATGCTAATAAAACACATATAAGTACAACAACAATGATAATAATGTGTGCAACAACAATAGCAATAATGTGTACTCCTTGCTCCTCCCAGGTGAAAAACTTTGGCGCGCGCTGCGATATAAGCGTTGTACTAGCGCGGCGCTGCATCATAGAGGCTTACATTTTCGATTCACTACAACAATGGCATATCAGCAAAACAAACACTAAGCAACAACTACCACTACAACAACAATTCAAGTGGCATTAAGTGCAGCAGTGCCAATATTGCAATCGCCACTGCCAGATGTGGTTGCATGCACACACAACTTGCAACAACAAAGAAAATTGCAGCGATCCGACGGCTGTGGCTTTGACTGCTGCCACTGGTGGACCACCCAAGTAGTCAGATATTGCGTGGCTCGATTACCGCTGTGGCAAGGCTTTGTGCAGAGTGTTTAATGATGTTGCGGCAGTGTGTTCTGATTAAGGATAAGAGAATGATGCAAAGAGAGCGTGTTTAAAAGTTGCTTCAAAAGTGAGCAAACTGTTGTGGATTAGGGATGTCAAGTACATTTAATATGTTCAGCTGAGAATTTAAGAAAGATAAGTAAAGTTGGAGTTGGCGCGGTTTATTGGCTTGATTATTTAAGCATCCGGTAGATAGTAACTATATCTTTTCGTCCAAATTTCAGCTTCTGAACCAATTAGAAACTTCCTCTATTATGTACTTTAAGCACTTTTCTTATCAAATATTGATGTAAGCAAGGATATATAATGATGGATAAGGCTTCACTTGTGGTTAAACAAGAAAACTAGTAAGAGCTAAAAATTTGTCCAAACCAAATGTAAATTTTGTGCTAAAAAGTCCCTATTTATGGAATCATTTAATAAATAATTAATTTTCTGTCTTTTGCAGGTGAGTTTCTATGCCTTTGTTATATTGCTGATGCCAATAATTGGCTAAACGGGTGAGTTTTTGATCCAAATGAAAATATTAAGAACTAGTTTCGAGCTGTTGCTGTTCTTGCTTTGGCAGTAGAAGACGTTGCTGAATAATATTAAGACATGCTATCGTGTTGACAGTTTTTGATTGCTTATAAGTCTGGCTGCATTCTGTATACGTAGATCCGACTGTCATCGGAATAGAAGTAAGGGCTAGAAAATTAGTTTTGGTTATGTACCTTCTCATCTAAAATTCTTTCTGATAATCTTAAGCTTACTGCGTTTTACTTAGACGTTTCGTTGTACTTACATTGGAGAGTGACGAATCGAATAAACAACTGGGATATATCTCAAAAAAAAAAAAACAAAAACAGAAAAACCGTTAACTTCGGCTGCGCCGAAGCTAATATACCCTTCACAGGTGCATTTCTTTTAGTAATTGTATGTTCAGTTTAGAGGGAAGCTATATGCTATAGTAATCCGATCTAAACAATTTTTTCGGAGATTATATTATTACCTTAAGCAGCATGTCAAATGCGAAAGTTTTCCATACAAGAACTTGATTCCGATCGTTCGGTTTGTATGGCAGCTATATGTTGTAGTGGTCCGATATCGGCAGTTCCGACAAATAAGCAGCTTCTTGAAGAGAAAATGACGTTTGCAAAATTTCAAAACGATATCTTAAAAACTGAGGGATTAGTTCGTATATATGCAGACAGACGGACAGACGGACATGGCTAAATCGACTCAGCTCAACATACTGATCATTTATATATGTACATATATACTTTATAGGGTCTCCGACGCTTCCTTCTGGGTGTTACAAACATCGTGACAAACTTAATATACCCTGTTCAGAGTATAAAAACTGGCTTAATCAAATAGATGTACTAAATAGATAAATTACCCAGACTTAAACTTTTTTATCGTAGTTTCCGTATAGCCAAATGAATAACTTACTTTTTAAGCCATACAAGAAAGACTAAATGCTAAAATGAAAACCGAAACTTTGAAATTTAGTTAAAAAGGGTTATATTTTTTTGTTATGCAAATAATTTTATGCCATTTTCTATTTGAACAAAATGTCCGTCAAATCTGCACCACAGCTCCGATTGCATATCTCTGCCCGTTTGCACCAATTTTCCATGGCTCGGTGAGGCCTTTTGGCTACAGTGCGCTGAGTGTTATCTTCGAGCACCTTGGGAGTTGCCGGTTGATAAGCTTAAATCTTTGATTCACCATATCTCCATGTTTAGACGAGAAATGAGGCACACCGTATTGTTGGAAATTTAGATCATCTTTGTCGTATTTTAATACGGGCAAAAGACTAACCTGCTTTAGTTAAAGTCTGAATATAGGCTGATTGGCATTTAATGGAACTTAAGTTATCCTTAAACATCCATCCCCTAACGCCACTTTTCTAATTCCGTCGAAATATTTAGTTTACTAAATTTTGTCTGAGGCAGACAAGCAGCAAGCAAGCTTTAAAGCCGTTTTGCATATCGGCCAGAAGTGTCTTCGGAAGCAGAGCAGCAGTGGATAGTGTCGCCGAAAACAAACGGCTTTAATTCTACTGGGTACCAGGTCATAGCCTTTGGCAGCGTGTTGTGGAGATGATTGTTAAAAGTGGTGTATTGCTATCAATCGATAACGTGACTGACATTGGTAAGTTCATGCATTGTCTATACGACGATTTGGACAGGAACGTGGGAAGGAAATTTAAAAAGGGACGGAACTATCTACCTGGATGCAAAACTGTAAAGGTCATGTTTAAAACGGTAGATAGGTAATAAACAAAGTTTCTAAAGGCACACGAGTGAAAAAACTGTAGGTGCATTGGAAATAATTGGTAAAGGCTTTAAGCATTTGGATGTCCACGGTTATGAGACACTGGAAGAGTCAATATTAGTGAGGCCTCAGAGTATATTGAAATTTTTAAAGGATGACGACTCCTAATGGATTTCGTAAAAGAACTCCTGGTATCTCAAAGGACCAAAACTGATCTATGTGTGGCTTATTAGCCTGCTAGAAAAACTTAACCTAACATTTGTCTTACAGCCTTGAAAACAAAATCAATCTCTGTCCAAATGTAAAAATATATAACTTTTAGACCTTCAGGATACAAGTTTTGAATAAGTTTTTGGAAACTGTATATGTCGGGACAGGTAGAGTTTATTGGGTAGAGCTCCATTGGTTGCTTGCGGTTCACTATTGGATGATTGGGTCTGAGGTGGGCTTAGCAGGTGCTGGTCAGATACTAGCAACTGCGCGAACGTGAGGTACTTTTGACATAGCTCCTTGTCCTCAGCAAGGTCCATCATTCAGTGGTTGTAAAATTTCTAAGGGGACACCCGATCGGAATTCAAGCGGTAAGATTGAAAATTTGACCGCAAGGCGGTTGCATTAGCTGCTTGGAAGAGGATGAGATAAGAGCTTATTCATTTGAATAGGATCTAAACTCTTCTCCCGCAGTGCGAGTTCCGCAACATCATCGTTACCGACTTTAGTCTCCTCGAACAAAAGCTCGAGACTGAAGACGGACCCATCAACTGACGATCCGCCCCTCACCGCGTCCGAGAGGATAGAGTCGATATCCATGTTCAGGTGAGTCTGCCCCCACTGCTGGCAGCGGCTTATCCGCCTTAACTTCTGTTGGGAGTATCCTGAGGACCACTCTCTCGACGCCATAGCTTATGGTTCCCTTTGCGACACTGAGAGGAGCAAGGGATTGTTTATTTATGTGAAGCAGCGTTTTTCAATATGGCTCCCGGGTCCTTTACGTGACGTGAAATTTAGCATACATGTCACTAACAGTACAACCAACTTACAGAAAAAAATTTACCGATTCGAAAAACACGCGAAGTACAAATTAAAAATTCACCTTTCAATGTGGTCATTTTATTTTCTAACAAAAATTTATTGCTACTCATGACTTTCGATTTATAGCAGACACTTACACTGAGCTGCAAAAGTATGTAAACACTTACAAATAAGCATTTTCTGTTGCTGCTTTTTGCTGTCGTCGCGTCGTTTAAGTCCACTTTGCTGTTGTTGCTCAACGATTTATGTGCGTAATAATTGCGACAATAATTGGTGGACGCGAACTAGTTGGCGGCCACTTTGGCCTTTTCAGCACAATTACAGTGGGTTTTCTGTTGCTGTCCCGGCTTACATACATTTGTTATGTCTCTTAGTGTAAGCGCAATATTTCTTGAAACTTCTCTACATCTTCTCTCCATGGTTTAACTCCGCTCTCTACAAATGCGGAGCTCACTGCCAGACTCTTGTTCGCTGATTGGTATCCCATTGGAAAATTTGATATCTTCGCCGTTTGCAAAGCGGATTTATTTGCTCATCGTTGTTGCTGTTATTGTTGTTGTTGCTGATCCTCAGTATTCTTAGCTGCACACACATTGTCTGGCTTAACTTCGCCGGTTGTTGCCAGTGATTAGCATTCAATTAGCATTATGGCTTGTGGGCTGTTAAGAACAGCAGCTGAAAGTGTCAACGTGACTCTTGCATTAGATTATTGTAAGATCGTCGCACTGATAATTGGACATACATACATACATATGTATGTATATATATTTGCATTTAAGTTTTTAAGTGGAATTTAAAGTGCATTTATGATATTAATAACAGGTAGGAGTGTGTGTTAATGGGTGGTTATAATGAAAAGGATCGCATTATGCGAATTCCTTTATGGAAGCTTTTTTGTAGCTTTAAGCTTTATAGAAATTGATTTTTAACTTAATGGTGTTTAATGGATAGATTAATATCAATCTATCAATAACTGACATTCAAAATGTTTCTGGATGTGAGCTTATTCAATTAGTATCGAGTCCTCGTCGGCATCTAAGGAACTTAGAGTATCAAAATAAAGTAAACCTTTCTCTAAAGCTGCAGTTAAAGGAACAATAAAGTATAGTAAGGAATGAGCTGTAACAAGATACCGGCGACTAACGCCTTGCAATAAGATTCCATTAATGATTTTGAAAGTCACTTTCTGAAATTCAAAAGATCCTTGTCTAATGATCAGTTAAGTTTGGAGCTACGTTCTGCATGGGAAGAACCTATTTTATATGTATATTTCGTTGAACCGTGAAAGAAAAATTGTTTATTTCAAAGGTTTTAGTTTAAGCTATTCTGCTTTGGAGGCAAATTATAAGTTTTGTCGCTCAGTTAATGAAGTTGTCGCGCCTTCTCGGTCACTTATCCAGCCTAGTTAGGGTTTCCTGCCTTCCTGATGCCTAGGAGTTTTAAGTGACGATTTATCCTTACTTTTTGATACCAGTAGTTCACTACTGGAGTCATGTGTAGAAGTTTATGCAAGTGAGGAAAGTTCTCTGAGCGCCATTCACTTGGGAGTGGCCAGTAACGATTCCTTTACATATGGCTCAAACAGCCCACGACTTACGATCTTTGACCAAGTATTCGCTGGGTAGCCAAAGAATATCCGTTTGTAGGCGAGATAAAGTAAGAAGGCGAATGATCCCGATGTTAAAATCGTGTTTGGCGGCATAACGCCACGGTGGCAAAGAAAACATATTTTGGGCCTGAAATATGATTAGCTGTGGTACTTGATTCCAGCATTGGAAAATTCACCAAGCTACCTGGATGTTTCCGGATCGAAAAGCCACCAATCACATCGATCATGTTCTGATAGACGGAAGACACGTCTCCATCCAAGATACGTATCCGCCTCTAAGCAGCAAAAAACGCACGTAACCAAACACAAGGAAGGTTTGCCGGGACGGGACGGCATTTCCGGCTCCTTACGTACAGCTGGTACGATGAGGACTGTCGTATCGCAGAGGAGTAAAAACAGACTGCCTACCTCGCGACGTTACAATTGACCACAACCCGTGCGCGATGGGATAGATACCGAGAGTTGAAGAGGGAAGCGAAACGCATTTGCAGACAAAAAAAGAGAGAGACCGAAATGGGTGAGTATGAAGAGCTTAACAAGCTGGCCGACGTGGGTGGAAGTGAAACGCAATTGCAAACAAAAAAAGAGAGAGACCGAAATGGGTGAGTATGAAGAGCTTAACAAGCTGGCCGACGTGGGTAATGCTGGAAAATTCTACGAAAAAATGCGGCGACTAACAGAAGGTTTCAAGACCGGAGCATATTCTAGTGAAACCCCAAAGGTGATCTAGTGACTGATGCCCAGAGCATACTAAAATTATATAGGGAATACTCCAACCCGCTGAATGACAGTGAAAGCATAACGCCAGGAGAAAGCGAACTCGACTCTGATGGAGCAGACTTTCCATTGACCGACCATGAAGAAGTCCGAATAGCGATTACCTATCTGAAGAATAACAAAAGCGGTGGGGGCCGATGGATTGCCGGCCGAGCTATTCAAATACGGCGACATAGTACTGATAAGGAGCATGCATTACCTTCTTTGTAGAATGTGGGAGGACGAAAACATGCCCGACGATTGGAATTTAAGTATTCTCTGCCCAATCTATAAAAAGGGAGACCCCACAGTCTGCGCCAACTACCGTTCTATGGAGCGTATCGAGTGAAAGATTAAAGTCCACCAGCGACTAGCGAACTAAATTTTAGCGCTAGAGACTAAATAGTTGCCACCTATAACACTTTTGAGATACTTCATTTGACCTGTGTAGACATTTTGACGATCGCTCAATTCTTTCTCTATTCTCATACGAAATCGGTTTAAGCTATTGGCGAGTTTATAATTACTTGGCCTGGGGCGCACGTTTGTGCAATTATTAGTTGAAAAATTAGCCTGAAGCACGCTAAAATAATACAGTGCACATATGCAACATGTGGTTTCAACACCTAACGAACGCACCCATATAAAATGATCAACCAAATAAGCCTAGAATAGATTATTACTTTTTGTCGATTTTCCATTCATTTTTCAATGTCTACTCGCCATTCAAACGTCAACGGCCAATCGTCGCCGCCATTGTCAAATGTCAACTTTTAGTGCTTTGTAATTATTTTTTAAGCCGCTCGACGGCGCAACACACTGCACTAACCCCGCCACACACCACGGCACCTCTAATAACTATTGGTCGTCTATAATTCTACAAGTTTTGCGGAATTTGTTGTTGTTGCTTTCCGATTTACTTGAGTAATGCATTTATCGCGTCGCAGCGAAACAATTATAATCAAAATGTCAAAGTCGTTGCTACTGGTTTCTGTCAGTTGGCAATTGTCACCCAGCTGGGTCTCGGAGAGCGTGCCGGCTGACGGTTGGTACAGTGTGGCGACTGATCGTGGCGGCCATATGTTGCGGCGTTTGCACTTTTCATGCCCAAATCGGGTTGTGGACTGGGTGTTTGTGAGTTTTTTGTGTAGACACTGTATTTTTTGTTGCTGCTTCTACTTGTATTTGCCTTTGTCGGCTTGTTCACACCTGATGACGTTCACGGTGGTCGCCGGACTGCCGATCACTCAGCTGTGGTGTGAACGGGTTTCGCGCAACTGTGATTGTAGCATATTTGCTTAAAGTTAACGATATTTTTCAACCTGTATTGAGATTGCTCGAGTATGACAGTTATAAAAATTTATATTTTTTTCAAAAATTCTTGAAGTCTTATCATGTTTTCTACCACTTGAACTTCGTCAATGTTTTTAGTATTATTAAGTACAGCCTGGACTTTTTTGGAATCAAACTTCAATTTCGTCGAAGCTTTTAGTATTGCCAAGTATAGCCTCGTCCACTTTGGAATCAAACTTTGTGCCGAGTTTTATGGTCTGTCTGTTTGCTTGTGCTATAAATTATTGCTAATTCTGTCATGCAAGCGGGTTTCTTGTGATCAAAAAGGCGAGTCTCCGTTTAGTCATCGATACTCGCCGTTGTCAATGCGTAAAGGACAATACATGCCTCTTCATGAAAGGACGGGAGTAATGAGAGTCTTATAGAGTTTTGTGCTAGTTTGTCGGGAGAGAACTTAACATCTCGATTGTCTTTAAAGCTCGGAAAGGTCCTTCCCGATCATGACGGAGCTGTTGGTATAGTAATCCAACGGCCTAGCCGCTTTGTTGTTCTAGAGACGTGTAATTGCTTTTCTCGAGCTTACACTTTACCTAGATACCGTTGTTAATATCAATAACAAAATTTAAACTTTTTCATACACCGAACATCCTTCAAATTTTGAACGAACAAAACCAAGCTCTGTACTGCAACGATGTCGCATCTACTGTTAACAAGTCAGAATGAAAATCCAAAAAATTGTGTATGCCAAACTTACACCAATGTATTATAGAGTGAGAGATATTTTCATGTAATGTTTTATCTAAAACCGATTAGTTAATTGCTGGCATGTAAGGTCTATTAATTACCCCCAAATCTGGTAGCAAGTTATGCCAAATGGAAAAATACAAAAATAAAGTTGACAACATAAAGTGATCAAACATTTAATTACACAATTAAAACTTATAAAAAAACGAATATTTTCTCTAAAAAGTCGTGGAATGCAATAAATAATACGAAATCCAAATAGGAAAAAACGCAATTAGTTGTCTGCGCTTATACGAGTAAGCGAGAATTGCAAGTAAGCTGCAACTGCCACATGTTATCGCCAACTACAAAACGGTATAACCTTTCGGCGTTGACTTCTAAATGACACTGTCAAACACAGATAATGACATACTTATGTATATGTAAAAGTATAAAGCCAAACGATTAAACCGAAACGAATGACAATAATATTGTGCGCGTTTATGAGACAGCATATAGAAAATCCTTATAGAGAAATAAGAAAAAGAAACCAACAAGACCTTCGACAACTCGGCCTATTCCAGGAGGGTAAAATCAAAAATTGATTTAAGAAAAACTTCGGCGAAAAAACGAACTGTAATTATAGCATTACTACCGGGTTTGCTGAAAATTTCGACTGTACACTTTCTTTGCATAATATTCAAGTGTCAATAAAACAAAGAACCGCTCGAAGTAATGAAAATATTGCTGTCGTTCAGGCTGCTGTTGCTGAAGGACTTCTCAAGATTTGGGGCTGTCTTAAACCACAGCCTGGCTGATTTTGAGAAAGGATTTGATTTCGCAAATTGTTCTCACTCACAAACAGACGCCATTAAAGCACCGGAAGGACGTAAATTTGCTCATTTTGCCTTGGAACCACTTGAAAACGATAACGATTTTATCAAGAAAATCATCTTCTCCGATGAGGCTCACTTTCAACTGAGTAGTGCGGTAAATAAACAAAACTATCGATTCTGGTGCGAACAATGATCCTCAAATTATTCATAAACAACCATTACATTCACAAAATTGACAGTTTGGTGTGGTTTGTGGTCTGGTGTAATCATCGCTCCATACTTCTTTCGAAATAAAGCTGCTGAGATTGTTACTGCTAATGGCGAGGGGTCTAGATCGATGATAACCAACTTTTTATTGTTGCAATTGGAAAAAGTTTTTCCTGACAAAATCTGGTTTCAACAAGAGGGGGCGAAAGGAAACGCCGCACGTGCAACAGCAAGAAAAGTTTGGAGACTCGATTATTTCAAGAAATTGTGACATAGAATGGTCTTCAAGAAGTTGTGATTTAGACTACTCTTGTGGCGTTATTTGAAGAACCCTGGTCTTTAGCAATAAACCAGATTCTCATCAAACTTTAGAAGTCAATATTGAACGTGCTATTCATGACATATGACTCGATTTAGTGGAAAAAGAAATCGTGGGGGCCATTTGTATGATGTTATTATATTCAGAACTTAATTGTATTTATTACGCTTCAAACTAAATAAAATAAAATTGTTAGGGCAAACAAATAAACTTCGATTTTATTATTCAAAGTAATTACAACCGAGTAGGAGGAATATTCTCCAACTTTCGTAGTCTTTTTATACTCTCGCAACAAAGTTGCTAAGGAGAGTATTATAGTTTTGTTCACATAACGGTTGTTTGTAAGTCCTAAAACTAAAAGAGTCAGATATAGGGTTATATATACCAAAGTGATCAGGGTGACGAGTAGAGTTGAAATCCGGATGTCTGTCTCTCAGTCCGTCTGTCCGTCCGTCCGTGCAAGCTGTAACTTGAGTAAAAATTGAGATATCTTGATGAAACTTGGTACACGTATTTCTTGGCTCCATAAGAAGGTTAAGTTCGAAGATGGGTAAAATCGGCCACTGCCACGCCCACAAAATGGCGGAAACCGAAAACATATAAAGTGTCATAACTAGGCCATAAAAAAAGATATTAAAGTGAAATTTGGCACAAAGGATAGCATTAGGGAGGGGCATATTTGGACGTAATTTTTTTGGAAAAGTGGGCGTGGTCCCGTCCCCTACTAAGTTTTTTGTACATATCACGGAAACTACTATAGCTATGTCAACCAAACTCTATAGAGTCGTTTCTTTCAGTCATTTCCATATACAGTTAATGGGAAGAAATCGGATAATAACCACGCCCACCTCCCATACAAAGGTTATGTTGAAAATCACTAAAACTGCGTTAACCGACTAACAAAAAACGTCAGAAATACTAAATTTTACGGAAGAAATGGCAGAAGGAAGCTGCACCCAGACTTTTTTTAAAAATTTAAAATGGGCGTGGCGTCGCCCACTTATGGACCGAAAACCATATCTCAGGAACTACTAATCTAATTAATTTTACAGCAAAATAAAAAAATGTGTAAATGACGGATAATGAAATCTCGATTATCACTTTATCATGCGAGAGTATAAAATGTTCGGTGACACCCGAACTTAGCCCTTCCTTACTTGTTTATATTTATGTATAATGAACTTTAATGAACCAAATATGTCCCATTTTGGTTGGCCATTTTTCCGCTAGAGACATTATTCCATCAGTGTAAAACTTTTCAGATTTTTAGGCGAAAAACTGAGACAAGTACTTTTCACAAGCTTCTCTTGAAGCCAACTTTACTCCATTAAGGGAGTTCTGCATTGACCGAAACTAATGGTAGTCCGATGGTGCAAGGTCAGAGCTATATGGTTATATTAGACTATATTATTTCAGTAGAAATATAGATCTAAGTTGCAGCTACTGACTTTAAGTATACATATTAAATACACATTTTTGCGACTCCTCACTATGTGGATAGCGCGCTTAGCTGGACAAAAAAAAAAACACTGAAACGGTAAGTGTCCGGTTATAGGGAATTTTACTGTAGTTAGTTGATTGGCTAGTTGAAAGATGAGACCGAAATACAAGTATTGCCTGACCGCTCTTAAATCATTAATAGGCTAATTGTTCCCCCAGATGACAGCACTCAATAACTCGGGAGATTAAATAAAAGTCTTCGTTTTGTTTAGTCATAATTTTTTTAAAATTCTGTATAGCCGTGATTCCTATATTAGCCGTGTAAGGCATACCTTCTCCATCAGCTGAAGGTTCTGTACTGATCTACAATTTTAATGTTTCCAGACTACAAAGTTTCAAAAGATGAGATCTTGGGGTAAGTGCCCTGTTACAACCTCCTCCACAGTAAACTGATCCATTTCAAGGTTCCTTACTTTAAAGAAAAACACAGAAGATTCAAATTTAATGGGAAATGCTTATTATCATGCGTAAGAAGATCCTTTGGAATTTATTTTTTGAAGATTATCTCTTTCAAATGTTGTCCGCGGCCACGTCTCAGATGGTCCAACCGTTGAGTCCAATTTTTGATTACTCGCTCAAGCATTTCGACTGGCAACTGGCGAATGCCACGCCTGATATTTTGTTCCACGGCCTGAATCGTAGCGGGATTGTCCGCATAGTCTTTAGACTATACATATTCCCACAGGAGAAAGTCTAACGGTTTGATATCACACGATTTTGGTGGTCAATCGACTGGCCCAATCGTGAAATTATTTGCTCACCGAAGTGTTCTCTCAATAAATCCATTGCTTGATGCTTGGTGAGGAAAGTGGCGCAATTTCAAACATCAAATAGTCGGTTATGATGACGCGATAATGATCGCCATTGGCGGTTACGTTCTCACCGGCATCATTTTTCAAGAAATGTGGACCGATGATTCTACCTGCTCACAAACCACATCAAACCGTTGTTTTTTCTGGACGAAATGGCAAAACTTGAATCTCTTTAGATTGTCCTTCGCCCCAAATGCGGCAATTTTTCTTGTTTAAATACCCATTGAGCCAGAAATGGGCCTCATTGCTAAACAAACTTTTGCTCGAAATCGTTAGATTTTTTTGAACTGTTCAAGAGCCTACGCTTGGCGTAAGTTTTTTCATGATGGAAATCCAAACAAAATTAAACTTGACTGCTTGACACAACTCACGTGTGATCTGTCAAAAAAGGCTATTGTAAAAAGTACCTTTACTTAAATCACCCGTTATATCTTGCAAATCATCAGTATACATATATGACCCTGGAATACGAACTTTGGCTTAAATCTGAATATAAGTGCCAGTCTAACTGATGATTGACACAAATTTTCTTGAAAGGGAGAGACACGCTTAAAGGTGACAGCATATTAAGCATGACTTTTAAGGTCCATATGGAAGTAACTTTCATGCAACAACAGTTCTCAGCAAGCAAGTGCTTCGGACTCGCTAACATATTGTGGAGCTTGGTGCTTAAGTCGCGATCAATTATTTCATGCAGCCCGCCTGAATTTAGAAATCTCTAAGCCAGGCAATTAAGCCCGGTATGTCCCATGTGAGTGTTTGCGTAGATGAATGAGCGCTTTTTCGACGAATTTGTATGAAGCAATGCAAGCAATTAATTGCAATTAAAAGGCAAATTAAAAGCACATACGGCGATTATCGCAAAATGTAATTGAATGAAAGGAAAAACAACAATGGGAAATAAAAAGCAACAACAACATATAATTAACCACAACAACCAATGACAGCGACCGTCCGAAAGATTTATGGAGCTTTTTGATATTTTCAGCATAAATTATGCCACAAGCCCATGGGTACCATAATATAATATATGTAAAGCAATAAAGCAATAGCAACAACAAACAGTGTACAACAACATTGTCAACTCTAGGCTATCAGCGGCTATGGCAACGCGCATTGGCGGCGGCGACAACGCTTTAATCGCTTGCGGATTGAGATATTTAGCCGCCAGCAAGAACACACTGTCTACAATAGCAACAATAAAAATAACAACAACAGCAACAATTGGTGTGTTGGTTGTGGCGTCAACTAGCAACTGGTTGTTTGTTGCCACATAATCAAATGTAGCTGTATATATCTATGCTGCGGGCTTTTGTATGTATGTATGTGTATACATATATGTATGTTTTCATGTATATGTGGATGTGTGTTTGTAAGCGTGTTTCTAAACTGCGGCTTCATTGGATGCTTGGCGAGGTTAATTACATGTTTAACTCATACTTGCCGCCACGTGTGTTTGTGTGTGTGTGTTCACATGCAATATACGCTTTGCAACATGTTGCGCGCCACTCGAGTTGTTCAGCAACATTTCACAGCGCTTTTTGTTTTCATATTTCATTATTGTCGACGATTATTAATGCTACGCATGCGCACGGGCGACATTAGTGGCACGCAGAATGGGGTGTAGTCCAATAAATGTTCGTGTGCATGGCTACAAATGTTTTGTGCCAACAACCTGTGTATGCGCATGCGTATAACAGTTATGTTGCAATTTGTACTGCGGCGTGTGATTGGTGCGGCGACTGCGTGAGAAAATCAGCAAATCTGCGATTTAATAAACATAAATAAAAAGCATGTGTGTTTGGGGGGCAAAAAGTACTCAGCGGCATAAAAACAAACACCATTGCAACATTGTTTGCTCGATAATTACGGAAGATGACTAATAAAGGCAACAGGAAAACTCAGTGCTCGTGTCCATGCGCGTACGCGAGCAACGGAAATTGCTTTGACTGGCGCCATCAGGGCGTGTGGTTGGCGTCCGTGTTTACATTGTGCTGATTTATTGCACAATATTTATCAATATTAATTTCCTTGAATTGATGACGTTTTCCTACTGGGAAAATCGAAAGTTTAGTTTCGATTTTTTCTATTTTCGAAAAACTTCGTTATGAATAATTATGGAACTAGAGAATGTGACAGTTTCGTCCTACTATTACTTTTTTATTTCTCTCGGAACATGTTGCTACAGTGTATACAAGTTTTCACCTGATTTACATTCGAGTGACTTCTGGCTATTCAGCAAATTCACATGACCATTCCGAGGACACCGTTTTGACTCAATCGAATATATAAAAGTTGAATCGAAGAAAGCTCTGCTGTCCACTACGACGGAGGATTTTTCCAAGTGCTATGATGACTGGAAAATTCGTTGGCATAAGTGTATTGCAGCGCGAGGAAATTACTTTAAAGGAGATGAAATGGACAAAATTCAGCCTTCAATTTGATCACAGTATTATGTACAATGTGAGAAAAAACTTCCACGAAATTGTAAATAAAACGCAAGATATTTAATTATCCAACAACATTTATTTAGACACATTCAAAGAGTTCCCCACCATATGTAATACATTTATACCAACGATTTTTCCAGTTCTCGAAACACTTTTCATAAAAACTGTTTGGGATGGTCTTCAGCGAATTTTGTTTTATCTCTTCGATCGACTGAAAACGGAGCGCCAGTTTCAGTTTGATGAACAAGAAAAACTGGTGAATACGGTGGGTGGTCGATGGTATTCATTGCTTGTTTGGACCAAAGAGATCTGTTTACGATACTCTTTTGAAAAAAAAAAAATCAGCGTTATCGGGACGAGTTGAGCAAGAATGAATTTCATACCCAAAATACTCACTAAAATAATTCTAATGGTCCCACGAGAGAATTCGAGCTCTCTTGCCATCTCTCGAATACTTGCCTGACGACTTTCAATCACCACATCCTTCACCTTTTTAATATTTTCATCAGCTGAAAAGGTCGAAGGTCGTCCAGATCGAGGCATGTCTTGAATGATGTCTCGGCCGTCTTTGAAGGCTTTGTCTCTCTCGCATGCTGGTTGTTTTGATAAAATTGAGTTCCCGTAAGTCTTTTCCAACATTTGCAATGATTCCGCACACGAAATTTGGTTAGAAATACAAAATTTGAGACAATCCTTTGTTTGATATTTTTATCCATTGGATTTGGTAGGAAATTGAATGGTCTTCAAAAAGGGTATATTTCGTTTTTTTTTAAATACCTTCATATATATAACAAGTAAGGAAGGGCTAAGTTCGGGTGTCACCGAACATTTTATACTCTCGCATGATAAAGTGATAATCGAGATTTCATTATACGTCACTTACATATTTTTCAAATACCGTATTTTTGTTAAGTTTTATTCCGCTATCATCATTGGTTCCTAATGTACATATATGTATATTATACAGAGAAGGCATCAGATGGAATTGAAAATAGCGTTATATTGGAAGAAGGCGTGGCTGTAAACCGATTTCACCCATATTTCGTACATGTCATCAGGGTGTTAAGAAAATATTATATACCGAATTGCATTGAAATCGGTGGAGTAGTTCCTGAGATATGGTTTTTGGTTCATAAGTGGGCGACGCCATGCCCATTTTCAATTTTTAAAAAAGCCTGCGTGCAGCTTTCTTCTGCCATTTCTTTTGTAAAATTTAGTGTTTCCGACGTTTTTTGTTAGAGGGTTAACGCACTTTTAGCGATTTCCAACATAACCTTTGTATGGGAGGTGGGCGTGGTTATTATCCGATTTCTTCTATTTTTGAACTGTATATGGAAATGCCTGAAGAAAACGACTCTGTAGAGTTTGGTTGACATAGCTATAGTAGTTTCCGAGATATGTACAAAAAACTTAGTAGGGGCGGGACTACGCCCACTTTTCCAAAAAAAATTACGTCCAAATATGCAACTCCCTAATGCAATCCTTTGTGCCAAATTTCACTTTAATATCTTTATTTATGGCTTAGTTATGATACTTTATAGGTTTTCGGTTTTCGCCATTTTGTGGGCGTGGCAGTGGGCCGATTTTGTCCATCTTTGAACTTAACCTTCTTATGGAGCCAAGAAATACGTGTACCAAGTTTCATCATGATATCTCAATTTTTACTCAAGTTACAGCTAGCACGGACGGACGGGCAGACGGACGGACAGACAGACATCCGGATTTCGACTCTACTCGTCACCATGATCACTTTGGTATATATAACCCTATATCTGACTCTTTTAGTTTTAGGACTTACAAACAACCGTTATGTGAACAAAAATATAATACTCTCCTTAGCAACTTTGTTGCGAGAGTATTAAAATGTATGTAAACATATAGAAATGATCACGATAACGAGAAGAGTTAAAATCTGTCTATCCATCCGAACGTTTGGCCGTACGTGGAAGCTGTAACTTGAGTAAAAATTAAGATATCTTAATGGTCACATGTACCTTAGGATCATAGGTTAACAAACCAAATCGGACTACAACCACGCCAACTTGATTTTTTGGCTTGACTCCCTTATCTACTCTGGAGAAAGCAAAACTAACAGCGCGGTTATTGAGGCCAATTATATCAATATCATCGGTGTACGCCAGCAACTATACACTATTATAGAATATTGTAACGTCTCTATTTAACTCTGCAGGTCGTATTATTTATACAGCAATAGATTGAAAAAGTCACACGATAGGGAGTCGCCTTGTTTCAAACCTCGCTTGGTATCACACTTCACGGAGAGGTCAATGGAACATCTATTCCATTGTCATCGATTGGGGATTCGGGTTCGCCATCTCCAGATGTTAAACTTTCACTGATGTTCAGTAGGCGGGTGAAGTGCTCCCTCCATAACTTCAGTATGCTTGAACAACAGTCGCTAGGTCAACACTTTGGGACAAATATGCTCTAGTTTTGATACATTCCGTTAGTCGCCACATCTTTTTGCAGCATTTTTCGAGCATTACTTCTGTCGGTCATCTTCTGAAGCTTTTCATACTCACGCTTTTCGGTGTCTGACGGTATTTCTCCGCCTTTGATTCTGGCAAGTTGCAAGCGTAAACCCGATCTTAGCCCTTTTTTAAGATAAAAAGATGAGGATTTCACCGCGACTAGGTCTATTGTGTCCTCTCTTAAGTCACAACGACCCTCCTAGCCCTAGCATATTGATAAATTCCAATATATTGCTAGGTGCTTGTGAGGTGATGTGATCCCTATTTGAAAACAAGGATTCAAAGTTCTTTCTTTACTTGTTTCTTAGTCCATTTGGGTATTTTAGGATGCTTCGTTAGAAAGGCTACTTCACCCCGTTTCTTATACTGCTCACTCATAGTATTTCTTATTTCATGGCACGAGGTGGCACATTAAGAAGATTGAAAAACCTTACCGAAGTGTACCCTAAGTGATCGAACATGCGTTAATTTGATAAAAGTAAAATAAAAACAGTTTTCCGCGAATTGATCGAGCAAAGGAAAAATACTATTTTATGCACTCACTGTAATAAATATTTAAATAACTCTTTAGTAAATGTAATTATATATGTTTAATGGCCTGTAATTTAAATATTAACAGTGATCATAAAAATTAATTATCAGACATCCTTTCTTTTCTAACTTGAACCAGTTGTGAGTCGATTTTTTATTGTAGCTTGAGGCTGGAAGCGTCTTGTAAGCGACGACTTTGGCCACACTTTCGCACATTGTAAATTTCACTTTTTCTTAGCCGGCATCATTATACCGGTAACTGGATTTTATGTTCGTAATAGATTTTCAAAGCACAGCTTCCCTCTTAACCGCCCTTGAATAATGTGTATGTATGTATGTGCCGTATTGAACGAAGCAATGGGCTACAGTTTGCAAAAGAAAGCTATTATGAGTGCGAAATAACAGTGCGTTCTTACAACGCATGGATTTCCGATTTATCGCCATGTGTAATTCTGTGCAGGTCAACATTATTCTTCTTCTTCTTTATTGGCGTAGACACCGCTTACACGGTTGTAGCCGAGTTTACAACAGAGCGCCAGTCGTTCTTCCTTTATGCTGATTGGTGTCAACTGGATGTCCCTAGTCAGGTCCTTCTCTACCCGTCTTTCCAACGGAGTGGAGCTCTTCCTCTTCCTCTGCTTCCCCTGGTGAATATTGCGTCGAATAGCCTCAGAGCTGAAGTGTTTACATCCATTCGAACGATATTACCCAGCCAGCGTAGCTACTGTCTCTTAATTCGTTGAACTATGTCCGTGTCGTCGTAGTATATCTCGTAATTTGGTGTTTGTTTGTCGAGAAAGGATTTTACTTCTCAATTGTCTACTCACTCCGAAGTAGTACCTATAAGCAAGTGTTATTCTGCGTTGGATTTCAATGCTGACATTGTTGATGCTATTACCACTGGTTCTAAGATAGACGAAATTATCTACGACTTCGAAATTATTACTGTCAACAATGACGTGATGGCCCAGTCGCGAATGCGACGACTGTTTGTTTGCTGATAGAAAAGATTTCGTTTTGTCCTCGTTGCCCTCAGGCCAATTTTCTTCGCTTCCTTTTCTAGTCTAGGGAAAGCAGAACTAACGGCGCGGTTGTTGAGACCAATGATATTAATATCATCGACGTACGCCAGCAGCTTTACACTCTTATAGAAAATTGTACCTTCTCTATTTAGATCTGTAGCTCGAATTATTTTCTTCAAGAGTAGATTGAAGTAGTCGGAAACCTTCCCGTTCCTGAAGGAGCTTTTGCAATTACTCAACGTCAGGTTATACAGCCGTCTGACAGCATTACATTACCAAATGTGGTTGTTGATATTATCTGCAGTATTTGAAAAAGAAGAATTCAACTGAGGTCTCCGAAAAGCCATTTCATAATCCTTTTGATGAATCTATAGACAATTTAAGAAGGCTGTGGTTTTGGATAAACATTCTGTCGTCGTATTTTACCCAAATATGGAACTTTTCTTGCCATGAGCCCCATGTCAAAAGTCTGTCACGAATACTGGTTTCTACAAAGCTATTGTTTCTGGACATCTTGTCTGACATTTTTATGCTCAACTTATTCGGAATTACATTTCTAAATTCAAAATATGGTCGCTCAAAGTTCTACACTCGTGGTATTAGATCAGACGAATTTGGACGAGATAAATTCTTGTCGAAAATCAGGACCAGAACAATCAAAAAAATAAAGGAAGTCTGTGCTCTCCAGGACCAGAACAATAATAAAAAAAATAAAACAGTCTGGCTCTCCTGAAAAAAAAATGCCAGCACAAAGCCAAGAGCTAAGCATTTATCTACGTGAAAGAGCTCGCATTAACTGTGGAGCTAAAACTAAACCTAACTCCAGGAAGTCAATCCCACTAGCGGCAGACGGAAGCGTTCCGTGTATCTAAAGTATGGTTAGAAAGTAGGGAAGAGAAAGAGATGATTAGAATTTAGCAGTTCGCAGTGCGTTTGCGAATGTGGTCGGATACGGGAGTATTATTGGTGTGCTTAATGAAGGACATCTCGATGGAAAATTTGCAGAAAAATTAAGCAATCCGGGTTCTACACCGTCAACTCTATAAGGCCGTTATGGCCAAGGTTGGGGAGGTGTACTCCCGGAGCTATGCTGGTACCGGCCGACAAGAATAGCATTCCATCCACGTTGCTGTTGTTGTTGTTGTTGTAAAGGTTATCTAATCCCCGCTTTGGTGGTAAGGTTCAGACAAGTTGTCATCGATGTCATCAAGTGGGTGGGCTGTTTCGACGGTGTCGGACCGTAGCGAGAGAAGTGTAAGATGAGTGTGTTTAGCTGGACATGCAAAGAGTTGGTTGAAGTCATGACGGGACTTGTTGCATGCTGAACATATATTTGGTATGTTGTGGTGGGTTCGCAGGCAGCTACGCTGGGATCTCAAGACAATTTACTGCTTCAACTGATGAAGGAAAATAGAAAATATGTTGAATTAAAAATTCTTAAAATTCGGGTTATAATTTTTTTCTCAGTGTAACCTCGAAATTGGCCTAAGAAAGAGCTTTTACTTCAGTGCGATATAAAGTTCGGTACTTTGCCGTTGGAAATAGATGAACATTTAGGTATTTTTTGAGACTTCAAAAAGTTTTCTCAGCATTAACATCGCATGGAAAATGTTACAAGTCTACTCTTGGGACCAAACATTGTTTGCTAAGTTTTTGTAACTAAAATTTTCTCATTCATTAATTTACCAAATATATTATACTTTAGTGCCACCCTAATGTCAATAAAAAGTAATCTTACTTTATTTCCACTCTTCTTAAACCAATTACATTTTTGACATTTCGAGCGACAAACGATTTCGAAACAATTAAAATTGCTCACACATACACACACATACATATGCCTGTATATTACAATTAAATGCAGCCACGTACATATGGCAACACGAACAACTGGCACACATAAATATGTATGCACTTAAACAAGTTTATAGACCAATCAAGCAGAAATGACAACAACTCATAACAAAAATGCTCGTGGAGATAATCCCAATTAATTCCACGTAACTCAATTCAATTTCATTCGATTCGATTCGATTGGATTCAGTTCGGTGCTGCGCAGCGCAGCATAACATTATGCCACTCCATTCAATGTGATTGTGGCGGAAAACAACAACAGCAACAAATATGGGACCGACAGCGGCGGCTCAGTGTCATCCGAGCTGAGTTATGCGCACACAAAACAATTTAATCAATTCATCAAATTGCGACGCGACGTTGCCAGTTGTGACAGACGGATCGGACGGACGGACAGACGGATAGATAGATGTACGGTCGTTAATAGGCCCAATGCAACAACAGCAGCAACAGCAAGAGTACAAAGTTAGTTGAAGTGACGGCAGCAATATTGGTGTGTGGCGACCACACATGTGCAACAGCAACAACAACAAAAGCAATGAAGACAATAACAAGAGATGCAGCAACAGCAACAGCAATGACAATAACAATAAGAGTGTTTGCAAAACAACAACAACAACCCATAATAGTAGCAACAACAACAACAAAAAACAACGCTTGTAATAATAAGGACAACAACAAGAAGAACAACAACAACAACAAAAATATTAAGCAGTTACTCCAACTACAACAAAATAAAACAACAACAATTACAAAAAAACATAGTTTTATCAACAACAAAAATAACATCACCAGTAATAATAATAACAACAACAACATATCTAAGCAGCCACTCAACAACAACAACAACTATAATAATATTAAAAACAAAAACAACAACAACAATGTCAACAATAGTAACACCAGTCCTCAGCAATCACTCCGCAACAACAGACAAAGTGGCAGAGGTAACAATTTGTTGTTGTTGGGCGAACTTCACACCGCTTACAACGCAGCAAAGCTGGTTTTTTGCGCTTGTTAACCAATCAGCCGTGTAGGGCGCCAGCTTCTATGCTTCAGCGCCTCTTGCCAGCTTGCTAACACCAGCTGCAGCTCGCAAGTGCGATTGCTCTCGCGTTTATATAAATATATATAATATTTATTAAGTAGCGGCTATCCAATTGCCTGCAAATCACTCAATCCACCAACTAACTAAGCATCCATCCGTCTGTCTAACCGTCCGTTCGTTTGCGCATCGATTTGTCCACTGGCAGCTCAATATCAACCGGTGTGTAGCTGCTGTCGAGCAATCAATCTTATTGACACCAATTTGAAAAATCTACAAAAACACTAACAATGCAGTAGACAGGCCAGCCATATACTATAAGTATGTTGGTTTAGTGCAAATGTTTGTTTTACAGAAAATTACAAAAAAAAAAAAATTGAAAAAAATTGAAAAAAATTGAAAAAAAATGAAATTGAATATTTTTCATAAAAAACTAAAAATAATCCAAGCTTTAGCTATAAAAGTGTTGCGCGAAACTTCAAACACCTTCGCCATCATTGATTTTTTGTTTTTGGCATTTTTTGTTGTTTTTATTGTCAACAGCAAATGTGTTGTCAACCGTTTGGTGTTGCAGCAATAATTCTATTGCACTGCAAGTCGAAATGTTGGTGTTGTTGTTATTGCATGTTAGGTCTTACTTCAGCTTTAGCGCAGTACGTCAATGTGTTTTTATACATATATACGCAGTGTGTATGTGTGTATGTGTGTTGTCCACCACGGCGCCTCAATGCGGCGATCATTATTGAACTGCTAGATCATCGTCGCATCGATTGGCGATAGTAAATTGCTGATCTGGCGTTAGCTGATCGCTATTGATGCTAACAACAACAAACAAGTTATATTGCAAAGAAAAAGCAAGGTAATGGATATATTAGCGCACATGAAAGCAACCACTTCAAAAGCAGCAGCAACAACAACAACATTTATAGTTCTATGAGTACTCAATTGAAAACGAGTTGATTAAGTAACCGACGACGATATTTTACAATAACAACAAAACTCAATAGCCACTGCATCAACTAGATGCTAGTACACATTTCCATCTCGGTGTTGATTAGTAAGAGGAGGGACAGATTCCTTATGAAATAATTCTGACAATAATAGAGGTCAACTCTTGCCACAAAATTTAATAAGCAACTAAGGTATACTTAACTGAGATTCGCAGGGATTTCCTAAAAATAGAAAAAGGTGATCCATATCGAGATTCCCTTCTTTTTTTAAAGAAAAAGCAAAGAAACGGGGAGTTGAATGGGGATTTATTATTATTCGAAAGTAGACTGTTTAGCATTTATTTTTTGAAGACTATCTCTTTCAAATGTTGGCCACGGCTACGTCTCAGATGGTCCATCCGTTGGTGTCCAATTTTCGATTACTCGCTCGAGTATTTCGACTGGCAACTGGCGAATGCCACGCCTGCTATTTTGTTCCACGGCCTGAATCGTAGCAGGGTTTAGACTTTACATATACCCACGGGAAAAAGTAGTATCACACGATATTGGTGGTCAATCGACCCCAAAACGTGAAATTATCTGCTCACTCAAGTGCTCTCTCAATAAATTATTTAATTGAAGCGAAGTGTGGGAAGTGCCATCGTGTTGTCAAAACCAAATGTCGTCGAGGTCACGAGCCTCAATTTCAGGCATCAAATAGTCGGTTATCATGACGTGATAACAGGCGCCATTGACAGTTCTCACCAGCATCATTTTTGAAGAAATTTGGACCGAACCTTTGTTTTTTTTTTTTTTGATAAAATGGCAGCTCTTTATCTCTTCAGGTTGCTCTTCGTCCGAAATTTGCTTGTTTGCATACCCATTGAGCCAGAAACAGGCCTCATCGCTAAACCAAATTTGGCTCGAAAACGTCGGATGTTTTTGGAACTTTTCAAGAGCCCATGTAGCGAAGCGTTGTTGATTGGGAAGGCCAAGCGACTTCAGTTCTTGCACAAGCTATATTTTGTACGCTTTTAATTTAAGATCTCGACGTAAAATCCGCCCTCATGCCTCATCTTCTAGGATTGTGACTGATCCTTTGGCAAAGCACGAAAAGAGAAACATAAGGTAATTTAAAGGTGTTATACTAGAACAACACAAAATATTGGTTGCAAGTAAGATTTAGAGATAGGGGTTAGGTATATCCGCATAACGTACAATTCGCATACCGTACTTCTAGTTTATATGCGAAACGAGGTTAAAGTCATGATAGCTGCTAGGCTGTCCACATAGATGATAACTTTGTTGCTGTTAGAGCGGCAGAAAATATTCCTGAATGGCTTCGAGGAATGGTGTTGAGTTGACAGTACTTGGCTGGTTAAAAACTAGGGTCCGTTTCGGTCACTTATATACGAGTGTTGTGGAAACGGCGGATGTTAACTCTGGAGTGGATACATACAACTCTGGAGCTGATACATAAGCTTAAAATATACTGCAGTGATCCGTTCGCTTAAAAGGCGGCTTTGTGCCTAACTCTGAACAGTATATCCCGCATCAACTCCGCTAACATGCCAACTCATTCTATGTTTACTCTTAACCTTCTTTTCCAATTGAAAATAGTGGATTCGTGTAGTCGGTGCCTGTCAAACCGAAATTCCACCCCGAGCTATGGCCGAAGGTTCTACGAGTATATCACAACACTTTTCATAGCTTTATAAACGAAGGAAAAACGATACAATACGGATAGAAATACGGATAGAAACCACAAATATTGAAAAAAAAATTTCAGTTTTGGTTATAAAATGGTTATATAGGTTAAAATAAAGGTTATTATATCTGAAAACGATTTTAAATTTTTTTTGATTGCACGTTGTTTTTGCATTTTAGGTGACGATATGTAAATTCTCCTGCAGTCAGTGGTCATTCCGCAGATTTTAACGCATAGTTTGCATTGAAGTGGTCCATAGATGGCAGATCTAGCACTAGTTCAAGAACAAGTAGTTTCTATAGGGACTTGACTGAAGTTGTCAATTGAGAAGCTATAAAATTAAATTGTAATCGTCAAATTTGCATTTTGGCTTTTTAGCCTCTTTTACTCAATAAAATTGCCGTATTGGCCTTTTCACATTGACAACATCATAAATCAGAGAGAGATAAATCAGATTCATTGCTGTTGATTCATAATAAATTCAATAAAAGTTAGCGAACAAGTTTATACAAAATTAAAAGACATTAAAAGCTTAAAAATACTTTAAATTATATTATGGCTTCAATAGGTCTTTGTCTTGAAGTCTTGAATTTTTTTTCAAAATTCTTTTGTTGCTGTCAGCTATTGTTGGAAATATTATAATTTATTGATGAACAAATTGCCAGCAGCAAAGTCGATCGCGAACTCAATATTAGCGCACACTTTCAGTTTCACATATGGATCAAGGCAAACAAAAGAGAAAGAGTATCTAAAAAAATAGAAATAAATAAAAAAAAATATTTCCATACTTCTAGATATTAAAAATATATATATAATTTGATAAAAAATAACATATTTGCTGAACTTATATTAGAAAAAAAAAAAAAATTTATAAAAAATACCAACAACCAACTAACAACCCGATCAATATGGTCATAAACAAGTTGAAAAACAAATTACGAAAATGTTTCGTGCTACTGCCGCCCAGCCGACCCCTAACACCTCACCACCTAAGTAAGACAGGCATTACGAACGACCGCGTGGGTTGTCGTCTATGCGGTTTCGGCTCCGAAATTTATGAGCCTCGCACATACATTCTTAAAAACTGAGCTCGAAATTGCTGACAACAACATTTTGCTACAATTTATTGGATATCTGTATATACATATATTACATATATATATGGTACATATATGCAACAAATAACTTAGCATATGAATACGTTCGAATGTCCATAAATATTCTGACGTGTACACGAATTCTGAGGTGCTGCGCGTTCTTTTTTCCAGTTCACTGCAGTTTTTGACATTTTTTCGACAACCGCAAATTGTTTGTTGTTAACTTGTAGCGATTATTTATTGGCGTACGACATTTGATGAAATTGTCACTCAGTGCGTTGGTTCGATTTTTTCTGTGTTTATTTTCTAACATGTAATTATATTAATCTACAAGTTTAACATTTTTGACAGCTGCGCATGCGCAACGTCAACGGGGCTTGCTTTTAAATTTTTTTTCTATAGTAGGGACTCATAAAAATATGGTAACGGGTGATCCAAGTAGAGGTGATATTTTACCGAAAATATCAGTCGATGTGTGAGATTTAAAATTGAAATTCAGATAGAAATCTTTCCTGAAAGTAGGATGTCGGTATATTCGAGGATATCTTTGACATCTGAGAACAGGAAATGGTCGCTGGGTTCCAGATCTGAAGAATACGCTGGTTACAGGAACTGTTCGAAGCCGAATTCATGGTATTTTTCTATCGTTTTCACTGACTTTTGGCACGGTGCATTGGCTTGGTGAAACAGCACTTTCTTGTTTTTTTGCAAAACGGTCCAATAACGCTATATAATATTTGCTGTTGATGGTCTTTCCTTTTTCTAGATAGTCAATAAAAATTATTTTATTCGCAACCCAAAATATAGACGCTATAACCTGGTCAGCTGAGTGAAGCATCTTTCCACCCTTTAGAGTGGGATCATCGTTTGTAGTCCACTCGGATGACTGTCGATTGAACCTCAGATCGAAATTTTGGAGCCATGTTTCATCCATTGTGACATATCGATGGAAAAATTCGGGTTTATTACGCTTAAAGATCTCCAAACACTGCTCCGAATCATCGACTCGTCTCGGTTTTGGTCAGAAGGTAGCTCGCGCAGTACCAACTTTGGACAGAGATTTCTCATATCCAAATATCCGTGAATGATACCTTTAAAGTTCCTGCTATCTCGAACAACTTCACTTTACCGTCACAAAAAATTATTTTGTGGATTTTTTTTGATGTTTTCGTCGGTTATAACCTCTTTTGGTCGTCTATTGCTTCTATGAACTAAAGTTAAAAACTCAAATCAATCTGTAAAAGCGGGATCCAGAAAGATGTAAATAGACGCTCAGTAGAAACACTGTTTTTTAAATAAATTGAAATTTTTTCATTGCTCCGTCTTGTTCTCATTAAAATCTTTACTAAAAGTCCGACATAAAATGATAATTTCTGCAACAATCGAAAACCATCTCAGGTGAGACCGATTTCTGGTTTAATGGCATCGTCAACAAAGAAAATTGTCGCTAGGGTGGTGAGTCAAATCATTTTGTTATTTAGGAAACGCAATTGCATCTTCAAAAACTGACCATTTGGTGCGGATTATGGTATGGTGGCGTCATCGGGCATTTCTTACAAAATTAAGCAGGGAATCTCATTACTTTTAATAGCGCCCATTATAACAGGATATTGAATGACTTTTTTTCCCGAAATGAGATGAAGTTGACGCGGATGAGCTCTAAGTCTATAAGGTTATTCACCTGAACGGAAAGGACGGACTATGGATTTCATTAGGAAACTTTTTCACATAAAAAAATCATATCAAGTTCAGTGCCGCTTGTGGTATATCCCTGCCAGTAAAAAAAACCAAAACCTCATAGTCTACTACAATTAGACTCCAAAAAAAAATTACAAACTTCCTTGTTACTCATTTGTGGTCATCCGTATTTACCACAACCCGAACCAGTGCACACACTTGTAAGCATTTCGACCAGATTGCAATTAATACCTCAAAAGATATCTTTTCCCAGCAATGTCACATTGACAGGTCTGTCAATTCAACTTTATGCGCACAACAGTTGATTGAACCACGGCAAACAAATAATGATGATGTTGACGAAGAAGCCCCAAAAAAGAAGCATGTAACAGCAAACCAAGGGGAACTGCTTCGAAGCAAAGGCACAAAAAATTACTCGAAACAAACCAAAGACAGCAGCTTTAAAATTACCGTAAGCACCGTAGAACATCTGTTTGAAGGACATTTGATTGGCGTTCTTACATGCCTCTGAATATGTTTGTATGTGTGCATTCGCATAACTATATATGTACTTGCAGTCACCCATTTGGCTCGTAAGCTGCGCGTTTGGTGTCTTTGCCTGCGGCTTCATTTGTATGCCAATTTGATCGTCCTTGCAGCAGCCATTTATTTGCATTTAAGCAAAGTAATCACATTTTTATTTATCATATATATTTATTATTTATTACCCACTGCCGATGCCGATTGATTGGAGTACAACAGAGTATACAGTGTTGCCTTGTCGTAATGAACAAATATTATTTCTAAATATTTTTAGAGTAAAAACATCGATGGGCGGAAAAGAAGTTCTCTGAAATGGCATATCGGGTTTTTTTCTAGTAATTTCCATTTAATTTTTGAAGCAGGTGGCAACACTTTTAAAAAATTTAAAATAAGTGGCGTTATATAGCTTCTTAATTTTGTTATCCATACCAATAAATTTTTCTCAATATAAAATTGGAGAATTAATATTTTAAAACATTGTGTAGAGGTGATTGCATTATTATTACTTTTTTAAATTATTCAAAAAGGTGGCAACACTGCATTATTTATTTTGTTTTAAGCTCTCCACGTAATAGTTAGATTAATCGAAAATAGTCCAATAGATTCAGCAGTAGGGATGCCCTTTCGTGACGATATTTCGTTGCGTCACACATTTTCATTTCATTTTACTGGTTTTACTGTTAACGCTTCTTTCAAAATGTTTAAGTAAATAAATTAGTTTTTTATTTAAAAATTCTTAAAAAATAAATACAAATTCTTAATAGTTTCTTCGCATCTAGGACCCACTGTATGTTGCGGAGTATTAATGTGAATTTCGCAAGAAGTTGGGGCGACTTTTTCCTTACTCGATTGTCACAACAGAATTTGGATGCGATCAGCTTTTGGATGGATTTGAGGCGTGGAGCTTCTTCCACATTGCTCTTCCATATTGCTAACAATAAAGCGAGCAATAAGTAATGAGCAATAAAATATGCAGCATCTTTGATGTATGCGTACATGTGTGTGTGTGTGTAATATAGTTATTTAAATAAACACTAATTGTGTGCTTCAACAAGGGTTGCCACACTAAAAAATTTGTAAACTTCTTGTCCTTCTGCAGGCAGTCCATGTAGATCAAGCTTTATGAATCGCATAAAAAGGCGACCTTCGGGCCGATAGAACGGTTTTCGACTTTTTCGGAAAAAGTTTGTCGGATGAAGCGCATTTTGAAAAGACGTTTCGAAAGTATAGGAACGTTATTTTGAGGACCGAACCTTTGCGCCATCGAAGGAGAAGAAGAAGAAGAACAGAATTACTTTCCACTTTTCTAAAGCCCGAAGTAACATTTTGAGGTAAAATACTTATCGGAAAATGTTGAGAGCATTCGGCAGTCTGAGTAACCAGACTGATTTCCATTTGCTCACTTTTCTCTAATGGTTTGACGCTTTACGAAAGTTCCTTAATCTGGATGAGTTTCTTAAAACTCCTTACCCTATATCAATTTTGGTCTGCTGGCGGCAGTCTCTTGGTGTTCGGTTAGGTTAGATGGCTAATTCTTCAGCTTTAGGGGGAATCATACTTAGACTGATATGTACAGTCTTTTGTGAAGCCAAACAAAAAACTGCTGTCGTGGATATCAGCTATATAGGCAAAAGGCCCAGAACCTATTACAAATCTTTTTACGTATTTTATTTCAGTTTTCGCCTCTCATCTAGCTGTATCATCCGAGGTGTTTTTGTCCTGAACTGGCAAAAGAGCGGAGGATGTGTTGGCATGATTCTATCTCATTTTCTTTCAATTAGCTAATGCAGCCGGTGTCCGGTAAGATATTCAATTTTACTACAATGTCCAGTGAGAACTAATTCAAGCATTGAAAGATGAATTTTGCTGAGTGTAAAGTACTCTATGGAGCTCTTACGATTTCCACTGGGTCAGAAGGACTTTGCGATTGTACAGATGATGATAATCGACAAGACTTGCTGAGCTGTTGTGATAACAGTTCAGTAGCAAACCACAAGAAGCCTTCGGTATTCTTACCTGTCTCTATTACGTAGTAACTGAGACTAAATTACCTGTGCTAGCAAGCTTATCTGCCTTATAATTTCTTGCAATACCGCTGTAGCCAGGTAGTCTAGTCATAAAATAACCCAATGCTAGAGATAAAGAGTCTAGACAACGCTTCTTGAGCGCATAGTCAGTGAACTGAAGCCTAATATCGGAGTGGATAGTCACCATTCTTAAAGGGACTGCTCTCCGGAGCGATAGATCTACTGCCTTGCAGTTCAGGAGGCCTAAAACTGGAGTAGAAGGAAATTTTTCGACAATGTATTTCTCCATCAACCCTCTCCGCAAACTTTAAGCCTACCGTAAAAAAGCTCATCACCACTTTTCTCCTGCGAATACATCCCTCCAAAGCCTTCCTGTTTTTGTAGCGGCAGAAAACATTCCTGTAGTAATTTCGAGGAAGGGTGCCGAGTCAGCCGTGACAGTCCTTGTCCGGATAAAAATCAGATTCCCTTACTTGTAATCGATTGTCTTGGGAACGTCCGATGCCTCCCTCGTAGGCGTGAGAGTTCTTGGCTGGATAAAAACCGGGTACGTTCCTTAGACTCGACAGTCGTGAGAACGTCCGAGGCCTTCTTCGTAGGCAATCACCTAGTGTGTTCGATTCACTTTTTAAACAAGTAAAACCAGAATTTATTATTTAATAAAGAAATTAATCACATTATTCCTCAGAGAACCTTACAGTGTTAGTATTTGGTGTAAAGCTACAAAAATGGATTGAGAAAGAGGTGAATTCAAGTCCTGAATGTTCGGTCTCTCTGGCAACTCAGCTACAAATGTAAAGCGAATTGCAATGAAATATGTGCAACTCAATTTAAATTTCATCATTATTTCTTGATTAAGTGCTTTTGATTGAAACATTTTATTCAAACTCAGCCATCTGCATACATATATGTAGCATCCTGAAGTTGTTGTTGTTTTTTGATAATCCAGCTTTTTGTGAAAGATTCCTGATGTTATGGCTTGTGAGTGATTTAAATAATTGTGTTTGCGTGTGGCATACAATCCCAAACTACAGTTCAGTTTGTCAAGAAGTGAGGGCTGTAAGGGAGGCAGAGGGATAGAAAGAGTGCAATCGGCTGAGGACGCTGAATCTGAAACTGTGCCAATTTTGTATGCAGCTCTTTTGAATTTACAACAGCATCAAAAGATTTATAAGTTCATTCGAATTGCTTTATTTCGTGATTAAAACGGAGTATGGATGTTCCCCATACACCTGTATAGCTTAAGTCGCTAGGGGATGCTTTCAAAGTTGAAGTTTATCATGCCATCTGAATGCATGTGTGTGTGTGTGTATGGATGTATTTTGAAACTACCCATAGTACCTTATTCGTTGAACCTGTTGCGGTTGCAGCCACAAATCTGCGTTGCCGAGGTCAAGCGCTCACCAACGACCGTTGATTTCTTTAGGATGATGTAAATATATATACATATTGAGTTCCAAATTTGTTTTGCGGTCAGTTTTCTTGTGCTTCCGTGTGCGGTTGATGAGTTAAATTTTAAATTTTATTACATGATTTCTTGCGGTTGGTCATTTCGGTATTTATTGAGCTTTTGCTGTTCACCTAAGGCTCATTATAAAATAATGTAATGAATTCGATTACGCAAAATAAGTTTAAACGGTTCAAGATCACATCAATTGTTTACACACGTTTAGCTCATTTTCTTGCCATTTGCATTACTCTTCCGTGCATGAAGGCAGGCATGGCGATGAACTAATCACGTATGTATGCTTTTAAAACCGACAATTCTTTGAGGACTGCAGGCTTACATTTTGCTGTTCGAAAAGTCCTACAAGAAAGTCCGACCACTTTATGTCAGAAGGTTGAAAAATCCTTATGTCAAAAGGTAGTCAAATCTGGAGTTACGGTTAGTCTGCGGTTTATTGTCAGTCATATTCCATGCAAAACGGTCAATATTCTTTGTGCTAATTGTAATCCTTCAAATTTAGCCGCGGTGGTGGAGACAAAAATGTTGAACGCGGCGTTCTGTGGGCTCTGGTTATTATTGTCGCTGACAATTGCAATCAGTTCATTCGAGTATCTCGATCTTTGACGATCTTTCACTGCCCCATGTTTAATAAAATCCTTGCAAAAAGAGTTTTTTATTTTATTATTTATTGATAATTTGCTAATTGAAATATACAAATTTTCACTGAGAAACTTTTTAAAAATTTAATAATTTGTTTTCTATTTCGTTTCAGGTAAATACCCGTTAATATTTCCAATATGGAATATTTGAGGAGGCAGTGCTTCCATTGCCTAATGCCTTGACTTTAAGTAAAGTAAGTAAACAGATAAAATAGTCAATAAAGCGGACCGATTAGAATGTCTACTGGCGACCTACGCCCGTAGAATAGAGCTGATAGATCTGGTAGATTGCAGAAAATGTCTAGAGCAAGGCATTAGGGAACCAATGGAGCATCTCTTGTGCACTTGTCCCGCATTGGAAATGCAACGCTGTAAGCATTTGGAGCCCCCATGCTATGATGCATTCGAAGAGGTATCGATAGTGAAGCCACAGAGTCTGTTGAAATTCGCGCCAAGCGCCATGTATCTAGTAACTAAACTCCATCTGGTATTGCAAAGAAAAAATTGGTCTATGCATGCTCATAGGCCTACCAGACGAACCTAACCTAACCTAATATAGCGGTAACCAAATGACAAGAGAACTTTAAATGAATTAACATCTGTCTGCTGAGAAATATTTAGAGGGCCTAATGTAAACCTCATGCATAAAATTATACGGAATAAATGTGATTGAGAACGTGTCAGCAGCAGCTGCCTTATTCACATCACACGGTAATTGATAGGGTTATGAACTAGGCTCAAAGTTATATAATTAAAATTTGCAGTATTTATGCCTTTATCAGTTATATATAAACACAAATGGACTATTTAATAAATTATTACTTTATAATTGTTGACAGCACTTAACTTTTACACGAAATGGTCCGCAACCCAAACGCTTAAAAATTTATGAAGTTGCAACTCTTCGTTTCCTTCGCGTGAGTTCTCCAGCTGACTTACTTAAGAATTACAACGTTTCACTTATTAAAAAATCATCAACTGGAAATTTCATATAGAAGCAATATATGTATATATGTACGATGTCCAGGTGCGAACTGGCGCCTGCCAACAATTCTACTTTTTTGCAATTATGTAATATAAATAATTGTTTTCTAGAATATTTATTGAGCATAGTGTAATTTAATGAAATTTGTCGAGGAAGGAATTGAAAAATGTCATGTATTAATAGTATTGTTATACTACTGTTATGTTACTCTCCAAAATATTATATTTCCTAATTTGACACCGTTGAAAGCGATTTGGCTGCGAAAACTCGTAACTCTGACTCATCAGATGTTGTCATCGTTGTAGAGTTTGGTCTTTATTTGTCGAGAGTGGACTTTACTTCTCCATTGCCTACTCAGTCCGAAGTTGGCAAGAGATATTCTACGTTGGATTTCGAGGCTGACATTCTTGTTGGTGATAATACTGGTTCCAAGACAGACGATATTATCTACGATTTTGAAGTTATGACTGTCAACAGTGACGTGGGAGCCAAGTCGGGAGTGCGATGACTGTTTGCTTGAAGACAGGAGATATTTCGTCTTGTCCTCTTCCACTACTAGACCCATTTTCTTCTGTTCCCTATCCAGTCTTGAGAAAGCAGATCTAGCGGCGCGGTTGTTAAGGCCAATGATATCGATGTCATCGGCGTAGGTCAGCAGCTGTACACTCTTATACTATATAGGATGTTATCTTCTCTATTTAGCTCTGCAGCTCGAATTATTTTCTCCAGCAGTAGATTGAAGATGTCACACGATAGCGAGTCTCCTTGTCTGAAACCTCGTTTGGTATCGAACGACTCGGAGAAGTGCTTCCCGATCCTGACGGAATTTGACTTTTTTGTTGTCGACGTCAGCTAACACACCCGTATTAGCTTTGCGGGGATAGCAGAGGCATGTCGCAAATCGACTTTAATCTTTCAAACAGTACACTCGATAGAACCTTATATGCGATGTTGAGGAGGCTTATCCCATGGTAGTTGGCGCAGATTTTAGGCGCTTTGCTGATAAGTGCTCTCAGAGAGCTGGAGTAAAAGCCGAGGCAGGCTGTCTGATGTGATTGCAGCTTCTGACCTACCACCATGGCGTTAAAGTCGCCGAGCACGATTTGGACATCGTGGAAGGGGCAGCTTTCATAGGTGCTCAAAGTACTCATCTTTGGTTGCATCGTCTTTCTCTTCCTTTGGGGCGTGGGCGCAATTCAGCGAAATGTAGAAGAACTTCGCACATCCACCGGGGTGAATGCGAGAACTCGGCAACATATTCTCTTTCCCACACCTTTATATGACCACTGTAGTAAGTGCCACAAGGACCTACTCGTCTTAGTCCTTGTCCCATCCATCCCACAATTAAGCCACCGGATACTTCAGGTGTATGCCCATAAATCGTTATCCTTAATATCCTTGCAGTGGTCGTTATCAAAAGGGGGTATCTCATCCGAGGCTGTTTTCTACTTCTCATTGGGGGTGTTTTTTTTACGTGTCGAGCCCCAAACCCAGAACACCCTTTCGCCCTTGTTACCTGGCTTGGGTTTCCTAGAGAACGCTGTGCTGTTGGTTGAGTGACCTCTAGTAAATCAAATTATTGGCATGTCCACAGTTTTAAGTGGAGGCCTTAATAGGTCAAGCCGCTTAACCGAATTCAAGAATCTTCAACTACGAAGAAAACGGCTTATTTGTTGTAAGACTTGTTAATGGATGCCAACTGTCATATATAATTTTCCAATTTATTTTTATGTTGTTGTTGTTGGGTTTATCAATTAATGTCTCCGGTTACAGTTGCTGCACAACAACACTGCCGTGTCGGTTCAACAAAGTCAACATAATGACATTTTAATGATGGTGTTTGCTCTGTAAAAGTTCATGAGACACACAACTACAACAAACAACACTACACGTGACAACAACAAGAGTATAATATAAACACTTAAAAGTTAAAAATTGTTGCGAAAGTGGAAAATGACTCTTTTATATAACGAATACAACAACAAACAATAATTTAAGCTGCATTAGCGGTAATTGGAAAATAATATGCGTAATGCCAGCCAACAACAACACCAACAGCAACACAAAACACTTGTGTGATTGCAAGCGTTTGTGGTGCTTTTTTCTTGTCACTTTGACAGCCCAAAACTCAGCCAGTTGGAACCGACAGGTGGCAGCACTGATGTTAACGGTCACCGTTGTTGATGACGATGGTGTGCTCTGGTGTTGGTGGCGTTGACGTTGCTAGTGAAGCGCTTAGATGAAGTGATTTTATTATTGGAAACACACGAGTGCGTGACTTAAGTGGACATTTTATTTATATAACTGTTTGTATATATAAGTGCATATGTATGTGTATACATACATGTGGGTGTTACATAATTATGGTTTACATTTACTTAAGCTAGGAATATATTTAGGTTTTTCAACAAAAAATGGATTCGACATTTATATACTTAGCAGCCATATGCTATAGTAGTCCGATCTGAAAAAAATCTACGGAGATTTCACCGTTGCGTCCGATATCAGCAGTTCTAACACATGAGCTGAATCTTGGAGAGAGAAGGCAAATCCACTTCTGTTTAGGGTAAGCAAATTACCTGAAGCCGTTAAAAATTAATCGACCTTCTTTCCCAATCTTTATTTTTTGCTTCAGAACTCTTTTAACCGCTATTCTTCTTCTTCTTAATTGGCGTAGAAACCGCTTAAGCGATTATAGCCGAGTTAACAACAGCGCGCCAGTCGTTTCTTCTTTTCGCTACGTGGCGCCAATTGGATATTCCAAGCGAAGCCAGGTCCTTCTCCACTTGGTCCTTCCAACGGAGTGGAGGTCTTCCTCTTCCTCTGCTTCCCCCGGCGGGTACTGCTTCGAATACTTTCAGAGCTGGAGTGTTTTCGTCCATCCGGACAACATGACCTAGCCAGCGTAGCCGCTGTCTTTTAATTCGCTGAACTATGTCGATGTCGTCGTATATCTCGTACAGCTCATTGTTCCATCGAATGCGGTATTCGCCGTGGCTAACGCGCAAAGGACCATAAATCTTTTGCAGAACTTTTCTCTCGAAAAGTAAGTAAATATAAGAAGGTTCGATGCTCAAACTAATGATCGTAGTGCTATACACAACAATATGGTAGGGTTCCTTAAATGATCAATACTGACCGTCTACCGCCATATTCTTCTCACCTGAAACTCTGTGACTTCACTTATGCACTCTAATATCAAGAAGCAGAGCACAGTCTCTCAAAAGAACTCTACAAAGCCGAAGCCAACACCGAAGTTTGGTTCAAATTAACTCAAAACCGTCCTGCTATATGGTGCAGAGGTATGAACGATGAAAACATCTGATGAGTCCACGCTACGAGTTTTCTAGAGAAAGGTTCTGCGGAAGATTAATGGTTCTTTGCGAATTGGAAACAGCGAATATCGCATTCGATGGAACAATGAGCTGTACGAGATATACGACGACATTGACATAGTGCAGCGAATTAAGAGACAGCGGCTGCGCTGACTAGATCATGTCGTACGTATGGACGAAAACACTCGAGCTTTGAAAGTATTCGACGCAGTAGCCGCCGGGGGAAGCAGAGGAAGAGAAGATCTCCACTTCGTTGGAGAAGGGAAGGAGGAAACTTCGGAAAAAAAGGAAACTTTCCAATTGGCTCCACGTTGCGAAAAAAAGAAACGATTGGCCCGCTGTTTTTAACTCGGCTATAATCGCGTAAGCGCTTTCTACACCAGTAAAGAAACAGAAGATACAAACAACCGTAAATTAAAAAATCTACTAGTCATGAGAACTGCGGAGGACAAGCTATTGCGACGAAGCCGTTGCATTTGAGTAAAACTCTCCGTGAAAGCTCACAGCACTCAAAGCTTTCACTTAAAAATAATAATAACGATTAATTTCATTAGATTATAGGATAGATTATTTCTTCTTGATTCAACGCAACTTATTCCATTTCATTCACCACTGTAACTGACCTATGACGACCCACTTTTCACAACACCAATTTCCTATTCTAATCGCCATTTCCTTCGTTCGCCTTCAAAGCGCTCAAAGAATCCGTTCAGAGCACATCATGTCAGCGCTGTTACCCAAGCGTAATGCGAGCGCGCAACGCGTTGGTAAACAAATATTAAATACGCACACACCACCACACACCTACATATATGTATAGCAAATGTGTAAGTATGTTTGTATGCATGTGTATATTTCGTTGCCTCAAAAGCGCTTTAATGGAAATTCCTTTGTGAATTCATCAACTCAACGCAATCACCCGTTGACAGTTTGTTTGTATACAAATCAAAAATGGTGTAAGCAATGATGGCACCGGATAATTGGTTTTAGTACCCGACCTAGTGCATATAATGTACCATGTGATGGGAGAGCTAATGCTGGTATATAGCGCTACTTTGGTGGTGCTTTTGGTGCCGGTTGTCAGGTGAGGGCACCGAGGCCATGAAAGGTGGTTGTTTAGGCGAATGTGAGAAACGAGCGAGGTTAAGCTACAGAAAATTATCTTGCACATGTTTATGAAAATATTTTATATGCTACTCGTATATGTAAGTGAAGAGTTGAGTGGTTGATATTTTTATGAACGAGTTCTTTATACACTGGACAATAGGGTGGGCCAAAAAACTCGAACGTTTGTGCATTAGATAGTAGGGTGGACTAAAAAACAAGTACTTTTTCGTTTTCGCTTGGTACTCTGAAAATTGGTTGACAGAACTCTTTAAAAAAGGCTCTCCAAATATGAGATCTTAATTCTTACAGGATCTCGTCCAAAGGGTTACGATTTTTTTATTATCAGATAGAAGAATTAGTATCTCGCTCTCAACTAATTGAAAAACTAATTCGTTTCAAAGTTTTTTGTAAGAAATTGTATGCTTTTCAAAATAATATCTTACGATTTTTTCGTAAGCGTAACGGTTTAAATGATATTAACAGTTAAATTAATTTATTTTAGAGTAACATGATGAATTTTATAACTGAAACCTAAAAAGATATCTTTAATGACTACTTCAATTTTCTAAACTCAGGAATAACTATTGTTCCTTAAAATTCTAGTTTTATTTACCTTAATAGCTTCCTGCTGTTCCTCTCCATCTTTTTTGTCTCAACATCCGCTATTTTACCCAAATTTTGAGTTCTCTGCCACATCAAAATCTACTTCTTCCACGCTTCTGATGCGCCAATGGTGACCCCACATGGGGTATCAACATAAGTGGAACTTTCTGCTCGATTATCCTCGGCGTGTCCACTTTTTCTACAGCATTATTCATTGCGTGCTGTCGTTTTTCGTTCATTCGTATTTGTGCTCTTCTACATCAAAATTATTACTGCTTTTCGTGCGCCAACGGTGATCCTCTGTACGATATCAAAATGAGTGGAACTTCTTTTTTCTCCGTGTCCAACTTTCCGCCATTATTTGGTGTCAGCCCAAGCTTTCCTTTCCGCATCTTACTGATCATAAAAGTTGTGCTGCATATTACTGTTATATCTCCGACTTTTATACCGAAGAGCCTGTGCAATTCGTTTAAAATTCCATTGCATTCGTACATGATGTTCAAATTCCGAATTTTTTATTTTTAGGAATTTAAAAAAATGTCAAGAAATATTTTTTTATCCGTGTTTGTCAGCTTACCAACTCAAACTGACTTCCTCAATAATTTCACACCCTTACTTACGGTAAATATTGTAATTTTTCACCTCTGCTACCTGACCCATTTACCCTTTTTAGGTAGATTTCTTAACAATGGCAGATATAACTTTTCTACCTGCCAGCGTGTAAATAAGAATAACTCCTTTGGCATTGGACGATGTCTCGGGACCCGATCGACCCGTTTCGACTAAATTTAGTACGTAACACTCTTCTTATATTCTGTAACATAACAGTAAATTCGGACGAAATCGGACTACAAGCACGCCTATTTCCCCTATAGCATAATTCTAAATTCCTTCAGATGCTTTCACTTTTCATAATACAAATCAAGCACCAATGAATATAACGGAATAAAACTTAACAGAAATAGTGCGCTTATGGTATGCCATCTTATTACGAAAAATTGTCTAAATCCTAACAACAGTATTCAAGCGCCCATATATCGAATATGTGGATCAAAGTTTCAGCCTTTTATCGAAGAAATCGGTCAATCTGTGAAATATAGTATAGAAATTTGGAATGTTTTTTTTTAATAATAGAATGCCGTATGAGAACAACCGACCAGATATTCACCATGCGCCAAATCTTGGAAAAGGCCCGTGAAAGAAGAATCGACACACACCACCTCTTCGTCGACTTCAAAGCTGCTTTCGACAGCACGAAAAGGAACTGCCTTTATGCCGCGATGTCTGAATTTGGTATCCCCGCAAAACTAATACGGCTGTGTAAACTGACGTTGAGTAACACCAAAAGCTCCGTCAGGATCGGGAAGGACTTCTCCGAGCCGTTCGATACCAAACGAGGTTTCAGACAAGCCGAAGTCCCTATCGTGCGACTTCTTCAACCTGCTTCTGGAGAAAATAGAACTAAATAGAGAAGGTACCATCTTCTATAAGAGTGTACAGCTGCTGGCGTATGCCGGTGATATTGATATCATCGGCCACAACACCCGCGCCGTTAGTTCTGCTTTCTCCAAGCTGGACATGGAAGCACAGAAAATGGGTTTGGCAGTGAACGAGGGCAAGACGAAATATCTCCTGTCATCAAACAAACAGTCGTCACTGTTGACAGTCATAACTTTGAAGTTGTAGATAATTTCGTCTACTTAGGAACCAGCATTAACATCACCAACAATGTCAGCCTGGAAACCCTACGCAGGATTGCTCTTGCAAACATGTGCTACTTCGGACTGAGTAGGCAATTGAAAAGTAAAGTCCTCTCTCGACGAACAAAAGCTAAACTCTATTAGTCGCTCATAATTCCCGTCCTGCTATATGGTGCAGAGGCTTGGGCGATGACAGCAACCGATGAGTCGACGTTACGAGTTTTCGAGAGAAAAATTCTGCGAATGATTTATGGTCCTTTGCGCATTGGCTACGGCGAATATCGCATTCATGGAACGATGAGCTGTACGAGATATACGACGACATTGACATAACTTAAAAGACAGCGGCTACGCTGGCTAATCGCGGATGGATGAAAACGGTCCAGCTCTACGACCAATTAAGCAGAGGAAGAGGAAGACCTCCACTCCGTAGGAAGGACCAAGTGAAGAAGGACCTGGCTTTGCTTGGAATATCCAATTGGCGCCACGTAGCAAAAAGAAGAAACGACTGGCGCGCTGTTGTTAACTCGGCTATAATCGCGTAGACGGTGTCTACTCCAATTAAGAAGAAGATGCCGTATGAGAAAAATGGTTTGAATCAGACCAATAATTTCCTTCGTAATGAAAAGATTTTCGAACTTCTACTCAGCCTCAAAGTATTTGGCCAACAATTTAAAAAAAAAATTCCATTGTTTTGGTCGTTTCGGTTACGAAACGGTTCTTAAACGTTCACAATGCGTCACGATAATCTCCGTTGTAGTGTCAGTTGAAGAATCTCCTCGTTAAAGGTCTCCAATAGCTTTCAACATAACTCTCATTTCGCTTTGAATTCTCCAGGTGGTGGTGAAAACTTCTTTTCTTTCGATTGTTATCTTTTTAAGTGATTAATTAATTTTTTAGTTCCTTGAGGTTTTCTAGATTATTTGCGGCGTGGTTCGTTTTGAAGTGAGTTCCTGTTCCGTTAAGTGATATTACGTTGTCTGTTTCCCTGAGATGTTCGTTTCTAGTAGAGTGTGATGGTCAATAGATGCCCGATAAGATAATTTATACCACTGTGGTGCTTTATTTCAACCGTAATGTCACGTTACTATTGACATGAAGGCACTGATAGTTGATAAATCAGTGCTTTGTGCCATTTTTTTGCGAATAAAGAGTCAGACTGCCTTAGAATACTCCTCTACAACTCGAACATATTAATGTGAGAATATGTGTGGGAGTTTCTACAACCATACTCGGCTTATAAAATATGATCAATGATACGAAGAATATAGTTTAAAGTATTTATAGCTTTTATTCGAACCATTTTGTAATTGGTTAATTGTAATAACTCGTGCTTACTAAGAGAACTGAGCTGCAATGATAAAAGATAAGATTAATTTAATTTGTCAAATAAGTGGAGAATACATTTGCAATTCCAGCTGACATCTACTTGTAAGTTATTACTGACAAATATAATCTGATGAGAAATATCACTTCATCTTTGTATTTAAGCATAAGTTCTGATGGCATTAATTGCCACTTCGAAATCTCGAACAGATTTTCATAAGAAACCACAATTAATAGTAGACCAAACAAACGTTGAATTCGATTGCACTGTAGCTATAATACCCTTTACAAACAAAAAAGTTTCCTTATAAGAATTTGATTCGATGGTTGAGTTTGTACGGCGGCTATATGCAATGGTGTACCGATCTGAACAATAACCCATGCTTCTTAAGAAGAAAAGAACGGACACAAAATTTCAAATTTGACTACATCGTCGCAGCTCTTCACGCAAATAATATACAAATAGTATGTATTGTATGTATATATAACGAGTTTTTAATAAGGACCCCAAAAAAGTATACCGATAGGGACAGCAAACAATTTGACATTTCAGCAACGAGTCGAAATTATTAAAATTTAATACCGCAACTCAGAGTCAGTGGCCTCAACTTAAAGAGCGCTACGTCCAATTGATGGTCGTCATAATCATCCTGTCAGATCAACAATTGAGCGTCTACTGGAAAAATTTGAGTCTACAGGCACAGTACAAAATGTTCCCGTGCCAGTGAGACAAAGAAGTTCCCGTTGTGTCGAGAATATTGCTGCCGCATCAATTGAAGAAGACCTAAATCAGTCTCTTACACGTCGTTCTGGCGAATTTTGAGAAAAGATCTTGGGCTACATCCTTACCAGTTCAAATTGACGCAAGAACTGAAGCCGCTTGACCAGAATCATCGTCGTATATTCGTTAATTGGGCAATATGGCTAATTTCTGGGCTGAATGGCTTCGTCAATAAGCAAAATATCCGTTACTGGTCAGGCAGCCACCCACACGTGCTACATGAGTCACCGTTTCATGCCGAAAAAATTACGGTTTGGTGCGGTTTATGGGCTGGCGGCGTTATTGGGCCGTACTTCTTATGTAATGATCAAGAGCGGTACGTTACTGTGAATGGGAACCGCTACTGCTAAACTATAACAGAATATTTTTAACCCGAATTGGCTGATATGGACTTAGATAATATGTGGTTCCGACGGGACGGCGCCACAAGCCACCAAGCGAATGTCACAATTTATATATTGAAAGCCAGGTTTACGAAAAGGCCCAGTCAATTGGCTCTCGGCCAGGATTGACGCCGTTAGACTATTTCCTGTGGGGCTACGTCAAGTCTATGTTCTATGCCAACAAACCATGGACGATTGATGAATTTCATACGAATATCGGACGTGAAATTGCAGCAGTATTGGCCGATTTATGCTTGAAAACTGTAGAAAATTGGGTTCAGCGTTTGGATTTCTGCAAGCATGCCCGGGGTGGCCATGCAAAAGAAATCGAGTAAGGAATTTCCTTGATATCCCATTCCAAAAACCCGTTACGTGATGAACTTAATAGGCCCTGTTCAGGGTATAAAAGTATACATAAATATGCCTGTAGTTCAACATATCTAGAGTAAAATGCGTTTTAAGGCCACGGATGGCTACACCAACCCTTTCGAGCGGCCACCCACGTGGAGTGGCAGCAATACATTTGAGCTTCAAAAGTGCCGACTGACAATAACAGATTTGCAAAATACCGAAAAGACAACGCGTGGAATGCGCAGAATTGTGGGGACCGATATGTCACACGGTGCACCGATGTGCGATCGCCTTGAAGGAAAGCACACACAAACAGTGCTCGGGCTGCAGCAGCTTGCAACTTGTACTCCAACGCACATGCTACACATTTTAGTGGGTGATTGCCATTGTTGTTGTTGTCGCTGAACTGTCTGCCGACTGCATTAACTTCAATAACCTCGAGATATTGCAACGCGCACACATATACACACTCACGCGAGCATTGAATATCATAAATCACGTGTGTGTACATGCAGATGTGCCACGCCGTGCCACACAAAGGGCGAGCATGGGACCACCAACACCCAACATCAGCCGCAGCACAACACCGCTTGTCAGTTGATTGTTTTGCGCACGATCGCGATCGTTTGTCAACATAATCACCCTTCGTTTGCGGCCAAGTGCTAAATCACTACGAGCGACAATTGTCAAGCATCGAGGCAAAATAATTAGTGACTTTGTTGATCATTTGCCGCTAAGTGGCGGTGAAGGGAGCCGCGGAGAGCGCTTATTGCGACGATCGGTGTGCGCTAATATGCCGAGGCAACAATGTTGGCATTTGTTGTTGTATTGTTGTATGTTCAATTGACGAGAATGATAGCGAAAACGAGTAACGCTGCGAACAAAGAGCACTCATTGTGATTGATAGGCGCCAACAAAGCCTTTGCTGCGGATTCTGCGTAAGCGTACAACAACAATGAATATTGCTACATAAAAAGCTATAAAAAGCGAATAAAGCGCTTAAGTAAATAAAAGTCCCAACAAACAATAAAGCAAGACACACACGCACACAAATACCGAAAAGAAAAAGAACAACCGACAACGGCAAGGCAAAGGCAAGCGAACAGTCCGCAGGCATACCAACGAAATCGAAAGCCAACAACACAAGTATCGTCAGGCGCCACAGCGACTTAATTAAGTCATCAACCAGAAGGCAGACTAATTGAAGATTCTGTGCGGTGCGATCACTGCACACACCGCTCTCCGTGAAGAACGATCGCCGTCCACGCCGACGCAACAGCAGGCCAACACAAACACACTCGTCGGCGCGACGAGCGATTCGGGAGGTCGTCGCCAAAAGTCGGCAGACGATGGAGCACACAAACGCAGCTGTAGCAACGGTATCGCCAGTAGCGCGGATTTGGCTTTGCAAGTTATCCCATGGACGTAGCCACACATTGCAACATACACCCAGCAGAGAGTCGCCACCATCGTCGATCGCAGCGCTCGACTCATTGCCTCTTGACCTACCCACATTGATCTCCATATGCAAAGCTTTATTGCTCAAACGTTGGCACTCCACTCTCTACATCTGCACACCACACACACATACACACGAACGATATCAATAACTTTCGTCGGTTGGTCGCCTTGGCAGCCGACTTTTTTATGCAGCTTCGCTTCGTTACATTCAAGAGCGTAGACCACACGCCGTCACATGTCGGTGCTCGGCACAGCTGGTCTGTTGCGTCCAGACGGTCGGCCGGAAGGTAGGGGAGAGGAGCACACGGTGTGCGTTGAGGAAAGCCTCGACGGTAGATGGTGTCGTTGTTGCAACTGAAGATGTTGTAGGTTTCACTACCAAATATCTAACATTGCGATCGATCCGTTCACAAGAGATCGCCGCGTCGACTAGCATCGCATTGATTTACGCTGCTGCTGCCTAGCGTAGAGTGCAATATTGTACGTTGTAGCTTTGGAGATGATGACGCATACTTATGGTGATGTAGATGAGGGTACGAAAGTGCTATAAACGAAATATCCGATCACTCCAATTTCAAAAGTAACCTACAATTTTGCTAAAAGCCGCTGAAATCCGTCATAATATGAAGCTATGAAGTAATTCATTGGTCCAAACATCGCAATGGGGGCTTCAAAAGGGTGAGCGGGGAGCGAAGGTCGTCGAGTCACAACTAGATTATTCCAAAACCGTAATAAATGCATAGACAGAGTAGATTTATGCCACAAAATTTCGCCAAAATTTCAAAGAATATGTGAAAATACTTCAAAACCTCAAAACCAACCCAGAAATCGTCGAAAGCAGTCAGGTTCGGCAAGGTCGGACTGCAAATATTCGTTGGAAACGGATCAAAACCAATTATTAATAGATCGATTTTAAAGGGTCGAGATAGATAGAATACAAAATCTTACACAAAATGTTGGAAACGGAAACTCTCTGACAAATTTGATACTAATATTTGTTTCAGAAAATATGATACGTCTCTTTGATATATATTAATATATCAGAAGATACACCAATTTAGAGAATCCTCCATAAGCGTTTTTACTTGTACGTTTAATGAAAGCTTAGAGGACTGTGAATACGGAGTCTCTCGAAACACATCGAATCAAAGTTACCTATCCATTGTGTTGGTTCATCTAGTTTTCAAAATTGCTATACTTTTCCTTCCTCTAACGGGTTTTTCAATAAGAGCGGTAAAAACGGTTTGGGATATCAATGAAATTATTTATTCCTGAGAAAGTACATTCGATGCCATTATGTATGGAACACGATTTCCTTTCATGGCCACCACGGGCACGCGTGCAGAAGTCCAGACGCTAATTTTCGACAGTTTTCAAGCATAAATCGGCCGATACTGCTGCAATTTCACGTTGGATATTCGTACGAAGTTCATCAATCATCGCTGGCCATATACCATAGACTTGACATAGCCCCACAGGAAATAGTTTAACGGCGTCAAATCGCACGACCTAGGCGGCCAATTGACTGGGATATTTCGTGAGATAACACGTTCACCAAACTTGGTTTTCAATAAATCGATTTTGAAATTCGCTGGGTGGCTTGGTGTGCCGTCCTGTTTGAACCAAATATTGTCCAAGTCCATGTCTTCCTATTCGGGCTAAAAATATTCGGTTATCATGGAACCGAACGATAACTTGCCGGTCTTGATCATCTCGAAAAAAGTACGGCCCAATAAAATTTTTTCGGAATGCAATCGTGAGTCATGTAGTACGTGTGGATTGCTGCCTGAACAAAAACGCATATTTTGCTGATTGACGAAGCCATTCAGCCAGAAATAAGCCTCATTGTTGAAGAGAATTTTTCGATGAAAACCCGGATCATTTAGCAAAATTCGCCACAACGACGTGACAAGATTTTGGTCTTCCTCAATTGATGCGCTAACGGCAGCAATATTCTCAACACAACGGGAACTTCTTTGTCTTACGGGCACGGGAACATTTTGTACTGTGCCTGTGGACTCAAATTTTTCCACTAGATGCTCAATTATTGATCTGACAGCGCGGCTATTAACGACCATCAAATGGACGTAGGGCTCTTTAAGTTTAGATCACTGAATCCGCATTTCGGTAGTAAATTTTTATAAATTCGATCGTATATACATATGTATTTCCATGATGAAATGGCAAATCTTACTGAAGAGAAATGTCAAAAGAGCGGGGAAACATATGCCGTCGTTTGGTCTACTTTTGTGTCGTTCCTATTGAAAATCCCGTTATATCGACTGACGGAGCCTCAACTATGAAATAACGTATTTTCCTATGAATTAACGATTTAATCTACTTTAAGAGTAATGTATTTCTTATAACAGCCATTCAAGTCGGTTCCAGTTCGAAGGTGTTAAGCTTCGAAGGTTTCGAAATATACGTCTGTTTCCATTTGGGCCTCCATCGCTCAGCCATGGAAAGCGAGGTAGTCAAAGAGAGCTTTCGATCAGACACCTAGAAGTACTGGCTCGGTTATATAATTCTCGTTTTGAAGCTGTTTCCGTGTGGCATCGATTTTCCAATCGCTGCAACTTCATTTCTTTGCTTTTGATAGGAATACTTATATACTAGTTGCTGGTCGATGATGCGCTTCACATGATCCGATTTAATTGAGCATGTATGTATTTACACAACAATATTTGGCCCGAATGACGCGGCTCACAGTGTTGGTCTCATAACTCAGCTCGGGAGAACCGACCTGAAGCCGCGGTGAGCAATGTTATACCACCAACCAACGCACACACCGCGGTGGGATATTTAAAACGATGAAGCGCCAACAACAATACTAGCAACAATAGCCATATTCCCTTGCAGCTCCTTCGAGTTTCTATTGTTTGCTTTTGCTTTTTTATTGTGCTTTATGTGTGCAATTTGGTGTGTTCATGCATTGATGCGTGCATAAACTGGAGCATTTGGAGTGCCTCCATTTGGGGCATAAAATGCCAACGAGTTATTGCGTGAAATATGCAGGCAGCGCTTGACAAATGCTCCGCTCGTAAATGCCAACGCATCGGCGCTGCCTCTCCCCCTCGTGCCAAGCACCTGCATTGCTTTTGCACCTCGGCCATGTTTGCTGTGCCATGCCAAGCAAGTTCAGCGACGATCAGGTCCATAAAATTAAGTATGGGCATTCCAATGGGAATAGTGTCAATATCAGCAACAACGAAAACTATTAGTAGAACAACGACAACAACAACAACAATAGCAAAGTAGTTTGCATCCAGCAAACAAATGGTTAACATATGTTAATTAAAATGCCCCACTTATACGCCATTTTTATGGGCCAATATTACTGCAGGTATGCCTAAGTGACAGCGGTTTGTTGGTTCTTCACTTTCTTGTGCAACTAGGGTGGTTCGAAAAGAATTAAGCGATCGTTGTATATGATTATAAAAAAGGCAAGCTAACATGAGGCTTTAACTAAGACTAGCCAGTTCCTTCTCTACCTGGTCTTTTCAAAGGAGTGGTGGTCTTCCTTTACTTCCCCCGGCGGCTACTGCGTCAAATATTCTCAGAACTGGGGTGTTTTCATCCAATCGGACGACACGACCTAATCAGCGATACTGTTCCAAGATAGGCGAAATTATCTACGACAGAAGATATTTCGCCTTCCCCTCGTTCTTTACCAAACCCATTTGCTTCGCCTCCTCACCCAGTCTGGAGAAAGCAGGACTAACGTTGCGGCTGTTGAGGCCAATGATATCTATATCATTAGCGTACGCGAGCAGCTTTACACTCTTATAGGTAGATTGTACGTCAGCTATGCAGCTCGAAATATTTTCTCTGTATCTTGTCCTTGTCTTGTTCCTTGTTTAAAAGGTCGTTTGGTATCGAACGGCTCGCAGAGGTGCTTCCCGATCCTGACGGAGCTGATGATCTTGACGAAACTGAATGAATCCCACAACGAATATGATTCAAGTGACTCGTGAGTTTGAAAATCAGGAACTCGCAATGGTAATATGCAACCGATAATGATCAAAGAAAAGCAATCACATCTCAAGAGTTAAATGAATATATAGTTTAGAAACCTTCTACATATACATATTTAGAGAGAGTTCGCCAACAACAGGTGTACTCAATGAGCATCGATTTCCGCGATGGATGAATTTCCGCAACCAAATGTTGATGTCCCTTTAAAACTCAATGAGAACAGTGAGCAAAACAGGCACAACAACAGCAATCGGTGCGACAAACTTCAATATCAAGTGGGGAATGCGAACTTAGAGCTCACATTTGTTTGGTACATAGCAATAAACAAGCGCAAAATGAGACCAAAACACAAGCAAATAAAGTACTGTTGCAAAAAAGGAATGTGGGGGGGGAATTTTTAAAAACCGAAAAGAGAGACAACAACCGCTTGGGTGGTCGCGCTGTCAAAATGTGTGGTCTTTATTAATAAAAGCGCATGACAGCAACAGCAATAACAACAACAATGCTAGCAAGAAAAAGGAACAACAAGCAGAAAAGCGACATCAGGGAAGACTCTTCGATGAGCGACGACGACGACGACGGCGACGATGATGATGACGACAGTCGCAAAGGAAACACGTAGCAACAACGGCATATAAAGAAGTAAACAACAACAACAATAACAACTATAGAAGTTGTCTGTTTGTCTGTCTACCGGCTGGCTGGCTGTCGTCCCTTGCAGTGGTTTGATGGCCTGCGGCGGCAGCGGCGATTGGAGGCGGCGGCGGTGGCGTCATCCAAGCGAGCAGCAGCGGATGTGCTGAGCAGTTGGCTGTTGACTCTTTTCCTGTGCAACAGCAGCAACAACAACACATGCGAATATTTGTTGTTGGGATTGGGAAACATGTTGCTGCAACATGTGTTTGTCGATCTGTTGATATGTTCTACACTTTGAAAGCGATTTTTTTTCAGCTGCGCTGAAAGTTCTTCTTGTTGTTATTACTGAGATTGAGATGGTTTTTGTTGATGTTATTGAATTTTTCGGTTGTTGTTGCTGTTGCTCGAGCTTATCGACAGCAAGTGGCAGCGTGATTTTATGTTGTTGTAAGTGTTGTTGTTGCTTTTTCGGCACAAGCGCAAACGGCGAGTGATCTTTTGAGTTTTTGCCGCGCTGCGCGTCGAGCCATAACAGTGGCAACACCAACAGTTGCGGGAGCTGCAAATTAAATGAGCGCACAAAATGTTCGCATTTAACGCAAGCAACATTTTTGTTTTATTCTTATTTATAGGCTTGTCAGCTGCTTTCAGTTGTTGTTGTTGTTGCTACGTGCAGCATACACACAATTAAATATGTAGATGTAGCGTTGCCGCTTTTGGTAGCACTTCATGCTTGATGGCCTAACCTGCACTAGCCCTTTATTTATGTTTGTTGTTGTTGTTTATATTGTTGTTGCTCTCGGTCTCTTAGCGTTTAATTTCTGTTTGCTTTGCTGATGATGTGTCGGCCGCAGCCATTTGCCACTGTTAATACACATGCTTGTTGTCATTGTTGCTTTTGCTGCTGCAACTGCTCCACTGTTGTTGTTGTTGTTGATCATCGTATCGCTCGCATTAAACTTAATTTCAGTCGAAATTAGTTCGCTAATGAACTCATCAAGATCATTTTTGCCATTTACGCTTATTTATTTGTTGTTGTTGCGACTGCTGTTGGTAAAGTACTTTGTGTCCTTTGTTGTTGCCCTTTTATTTGATTTTATATTTGCTATTTTATTTCCTTAACAATTTATTTCATTCTTTTATATGCTCACCATTCTTGCAATGTTGTTGTTTTTGCTGTCATAAGTTACCGTGATTCTTGCTTTGATAAGTCTTGTGCCGTGTTCTCGGCTCTGGGAGTGTCACATGGCTTAAGAGTTTAGACGAAGTTAAGCTGCAAAGTCACTGAAGTGTTCATTAAATGTCATTTTGGGTGCAGTCTTAGAGCTTTTCATAATTAAAGACAGCAAATGGCAAGAGTCATTTATTTAGCCAGTTCTTTCTGGGATATATTAGTAGCCTGAGATTATGAAATTAGGGTTGCATGATCCTTGTTGGTGTTGGTGGAAGCTGGGGAGTGATAAGATGCGGATTTAGTAAAGTTTATTCCAAGTCGGTGGGCTTCGAGATCATTTCGCACAAGAATGTATACTGTGCTGAAGACACATTGAACTCGTACTCCTTTCGAAATCTAAATGAGTGCTTCTAGACGTCATAAGGGCCGTTCACGGAAAAATTTGTAGAAATCTGTTTAGTTTCTTGGACTATCGAGAGCTAACATCTTTCATAAGTTTAAGAGCACGTTTCAGCGTTATATACTTATGAATTAGGGGCTATGTTGTATGTTATTCCTATGGAAAACGGGGCGAATTACCTAGAGTGGAGTGCAATAAATCAATTTGTGATATGCTCGAAGCACTTCGTCTTTATTGACGATTTCGTAATACATACAAACGAGTTTTTGGTATCACAAATAATAGGAGAGTCCACTGTCCAAATGGATTCCCCGTGGAATTAGGCGTGAAATCCCCGATTTGAAAATTCAAAATTCAAAATACATTCGTCATGGTGTTTGTGAAATGCGTTTTGATTAGAACTAACGTTAATTTAAGCCTTCAAAAATGCTTCATTGTTTAAAAAAAAAAGTAGCTTTTCCGATGGTGCCATCAGCCGCGCTTTAGAAAAAGTATTCCGGGTCGGTCCAACACCGGGATTTATTTGCTTGAGGATATCAGACCAGGATAGCATAAAGCTGAACGATCAGATTCAAGTGCTTGTATAGAAACTTCGTTTATTGTAAAGGGCATTGTAGCTCGATACCACCAAAATTATGGATCATTAAGCAAACCGTCATCGCATTCGCGACTTGGCTCCCACGTCACTGTTGACAATCATAACTTTCAAGTCGTAGATAATTTCATCTAATTTGGAACTAACATTAAAACCATCAACAATATCAGCCTTGAAATCCAACGCAGAATCACTCTTGTCAACAGGTGTTAATTCAGAATGAGTAGGCAATTGAGAAGTAAAGTCCTCTCTCGATGAATAAAGACCAAACTCATGACCAATGAAAACATCTGATGAATCGGTCTTGGGAGTGCAGCCGCTGACTAAGTCATGTTGTTCGGATCGAAGAGAACACTCCAGCTTTGAAGGTTTTCTTTTCAGTACTCGCCGTTAGAAGCAGAGGAAGTGGAAGACCTCTTGAAGCCAAATCAGTTGCAAATACTACAATATACATGGGTAATCATCTACATAAACGTAAGTTAATCTGTATATTATCTAGTATATCGTCACAACCCCCATCAAAGTGGGTGTAAATGTTTTATACGATGTTATTACCTTGTCGTTTTGATTACTACTTAAGCTCTACTTTATTGAATTTTCATCCCCATTATTACTTGCGACTCCCTTCAGTATTTTTCTCCAGTCAACTATGTCTGTACAGAAGTGTATGTTCAATGAGTAGTTGGCGTATATTCCACCCATCGTTTTGTGCCAATGCGATATGAACACATACCATAATTTCGTGGTCTGAGCTTTATGCTGTGCGTTTGTCTCGCTTTCAAGGGTGGCTGCCTGTTGTTAGTTGTTATGGATGTTATATGAATACTTAAGTCATGCCGTTTTTTGATTACCATGAAAAATTAGCTATGAATAAGGCTTTTATTGGCTTTGATATTCATGTACAATATATGTTCATATATGTGCATATGTTGTTGTCGATGAAGTACTCCTTAGTTCAGGGGAAATTATTGACTTAATGAGTACATTGCTGAACACATTTCGAGTGGATGGTGGAGGACTTATGGAAATGATGTCAAAGCATTGGTAAAACTGTTGATGATGATCTACTCGTATTTTGCTTAATTGGTGAGCGGCAGAAATTTGATCTGAAACACTTTAAATGGCAATGGCTGACATTAAGTAAGTAAGTATCATATAAATATTCTATAGAACAGATATGCTGAAAATATATATACTTTGAACTGTTAAGAAAACTTTTCGCTCTCACTTACTTTCAAGACCAATATTTCTTAAGCTTTCCTTACGTTTTTAAAGAAAAAACATAGAAAACTTTAAATTTAATCATTCCGATTTTCGCTGACTCGTTCGAGAATTTCGACTGATAACTGGCGAATGACATGTGTGATGTTTTGTTTCGCAGGATTGTCATGGCTGAACAAAATTTGGCTCCAAAATTGGATCTTCTTGGAATTTTTCAAGAGCGCATAGCTCACTTCAGTTCTTGTACAAACTGCATTTTGAAGACTTTCAATTTAAGATCTCGACGTAAAATGCGCCAAATTGTTCCATACGACAGTCCGAGTTGCTGTGAACGGCGCCGAATAGACTCTCCACGGTCTTCGTTTACGCTCTCAACCAAGGCTGCTATATTTTCTTGACTGCGTGCTGGACGTGTTCTATTATGTACTTGTATTGATAGAAAAGCTTGGGTGCAAAGGATATATGAAGGATAGAGGGACTAACTAGTTCGTTCAGATACATATGAAGGGGCATGGCTAAATCGATTCAGCTCGTCATGCTGACATTAAGAAAGTATATGCATGTACATATATATTTATTGGGCATTTGTTATACACTTTGCGACAAACTTATTGTACCCTGATCAGAGTATAATGAAGACGTTTCGAGATTGGTTATAATATATACACAAGATGCTATCAGTATCCAGACGTATCGATGGGGTGAGAATAGTAAAATTCAGAAGCATTAAGGCGATTATCGAGCATGGTGGTCTTATAAAGTGTGTTAAACGAAATATGAAATTCATACAGGTATAGGAACAACCTGACGAATTCTAGAAATGTATACAACAATTTCGGTTAAGCCACTTAGCCTCGGCTACCAAACAAAAATTAGAAAAGCTAAAATGCTAAAATTGTTGAAAAATTATACTTCTGAATGCGAAGAGAATCCATAAATGTTCGAACAAATGCACACCCGCTTCCTAGATCTCAACTGGGTACATAGTAAATAAAATAAACCTCAATTCTACATGTTTAAGGTCGAGGAGTTCTCTCTTGAACTTACGGGTACTTAGTATATGTGTATATTTTATATGTTCAGGCAAACTCAGAAAATAATCTTGCTTTCAGCTTCGCAACTGGTAGTGGCGTTAAATCAGTGAAGCTCAAGAGTTTGAAAGATTATACTTATATACATATTTATGTAATAATAAGTTTGTAATAGTTTGTATGAAGCGCTGCCGATGCGCCTACGGTTGATTGAGTCCTTTTGATGAACAGCCATACACCAACAACAACGTCATGGAAGTGTTAACGATCGCTGCTGCAAAAATCAACAGCACAGCGAAGAGACACCATGTCAGCGCACTGACTTTGTTTTTTATACTCTCGCAACAAAGTTGCTAAGGAGAGTATTATAGCTTTGTTCACATAACGGTTGTTTGTAAGTTCTAAAACTAAAAGAGTCAGATATAGGGTTATATATACCGCAGTGATCAGGGTGACGAGTAGAGTTGAAATCCAGATGTCTGTCTGTCCGTCCGTCCGTCCGTCCGTGCTAGCTGTAACTTGAGTAAAAATTGAGATATCATGATGAAACTTGGTACACGTATTTCTTGGCTCCATAAGAAGGTTAAGTTCGAAGATGGGCAAAATCGGCCCACTGCCACGCCCACAAAATGGCGAAACCCGAAAACCTATAAAGTGTCATAACTAAGCCATAAATAAAGATATTAAAGTGAAACTTGGCACAAAGGATCGCATTAGGGAGTGGCATATTTGGACGTAATTTTTTTGGAAAAGTGGGCGTGGCCCCGCCCCCTACTAAGTTTTTTATACATATCTCGGAATTTACTATAGCTATGTCAACCAAACTCTACAAACTCGTTTCCTTCAGGCATTTCCATAAACAGTTCAAAAATGGAAGAAATCGGATAATAACCACGCCCACCTCCCATACAAAGGTTATGTTGAAAATCACTAAAAGTGCGTTAACCGACTAACAAAAAACGTCAGAAACACTAAATTTTACGGAAGAAATGGCAGAAGGAAGTTGCACCCAGGCTTTTTTTTAAAATTGAAAATAGGCGTGGCGTCGCCCACTTATGGACCAAAAACCATATCTCAGAAACTACTAGACCGATTTCAATGAAATTCGGTATATTATATTTTCTTAACACCCTGATGACATGTACGAAATATGGATGAAATCGGTTTACAGCCACGCCTTCTTCCAATATAACGCTATTTTCAATTCCATCTGATGCCTTCTCTGTATAATATATATGTACATTAGGAACCAATGATGATAGCGGAATAAAACTTTACACAAATACGGTATTTGGAAAATATGTAAATGACGGATAATGAAATCTCGATTATCACCTTATCATGCGAGAGTATAAAATGTTCGGTGACACCCGAACTTAGCCCTTCCTTACTTGTTGTTGTTGAAATTGATTTTGAAATTACAAGAGTGCGCGCGGTTACACAAAGCTTGCTTCCGTCAACGCTTTTTCTATACTGCAAAAACGCAACTGAGCATGCGACAGATGCGTGGCACAGCCAGCAACAGTCGTCGCAAATAAAATATCACTGAACAGAATAAACAACAACAGTAACAAAAAAATGTACAACATGTGTGCTGGTGACTCTTGAGAGGAGGCTGTTGCATGCAACGAAGCATAAAGTCGAAAAGCAAAAGAAAAATATAATTTCTGGCAGACGACAACACTACCAACGAGTGCAAAAAAGTTCTAGCCACACCAAGTCAGTGAATCAAAAACCAAATGTTAATGAGTTAATTAGTGCAGGCGAAATGCAGCAACACATCCACATGTGAATATAGACGACGCTGTTGTGGGTCCACAACAAAAGCAAGTTCGAAAAAATATGCCACATGTTTATTTTTGGGACCGACCCTTTTGTGTATGCGAAGCTTGGTAAAGCTTGTGAAGGGCGCAAGTAAAGTTCGACAAGTGAGTTAATTATATGTATTTGTGTGTAGAGATGCATAAGTGCAGCATTTCAACACTTTATGATTAAACTGACAGCTGTAATCAAGCGGTTAAAAAATCCAACAAATTTTACATGAACTGACCAATTATTATATTTCTGTGTATTTGAAAACAAATCTTTATTATCGCCAACAAAATAGACTGCTGAGCCAAAATAAGCATGTCGACGCTTTTTCCAATTTTCCATATACATAAGTACATTAGAGTCTGTCAATTTTTTTCTTGACAAAGCGGTTATCAAAATCCTAAACTACGATGAATTCTAAGAAAATTTGCCAAAGAAACCATGGGTCTAAAATGAAAATCGAGCCTCCGGTTTTTAGCGAGAAAATTTCGTATATTGTATTTCGTAAAAAAAAAATCCAATTCCTATTCCACTGTCGATTGTTTGCTTGTTTTGTAGCTATCGAAGCTAATTTGCTCAAATTTGGTATGTGATGTTGTATTTAAGCAGAAAATTCGACAGTACAGAAATTTTTTATAGGGGGCGTGGCACTGCCCACTTATGAGTTCATATGCATATCTCTGGAACCACCCCACCGATTTCGTTCAAATTTGGTATACATATTACACAATGCCTACTTAAGAGATATCTGGAAAATGATCGAAATCGGATAATAACCACGCCCACCTCCCATATAACGGTAATTTTTGAAAACACTAAAGATCGGAAATTTTAATAACTGTTGAAGGGAAACATCTTGAGTTTGGTATTCGGTGTTGTATTGCAGCCAGAAAACCAAATCATTCCAATTTCTGTTACACTGTCGATTGTTTGTCTGATTTGCACTTGTTTTTTTTTATTTTATTTGTTTGCTATGATTTTATCAACTTCTCAGAGAAAGCAAAGCAACGCTGATGAATTACTAATAAAACAATTGTTTCCGAAACCATCGCTTTAAATTATTTTGATACAATATTACAGTTAGAAGTTTTTACTCAAGGAAGAAGTGTGTGCCTCTGATTTTCGCGATTCTAACATTTTAAAGCAAAACTTAAGCGTCTTTTAATTATGGAGTCATCTCCTATATCAATTAGTTCTTGTGCTAAAGATATTACATTATCAAATCTCTCGGAATCATATTTGAAGCATATGTCAGATCCAAATTTTAGTGCTTTTGGTTTGCCAAGTGATTTACACGAACTAAACTTACCAACTTGCCGCGATGTTTTAAAATATTTTTTTTTTTTGAGTGGTCGGTCTAAAAATAGAAATAAAATGTTTTCGTACGCATCTTTTACTCCACAAGTGGCGGATAAATTGAATGAAATTTGGAGCAAATTGAATATTGGCATAATGACGAAGAAAACCGTAATAAACAAGCTGAAAATCTTGCTGAATAAATATTTTAAAGAAACAAAAGGCACGTCTACATCTAAAAAATACACCGCATTTATCAAGACTACGAAGAACAACTTATTCTATATTGGAAAATGCAAGTGCGATTTACAAAGAAATTGTTGCTCATGTGGTTTGATGCCTGATCATTTACACGAATTTTTGACTGATCAGCATACCGCGAGGAAACTGACAATTCCAGCGGTCCTGGCGGATGTTGTTGATTTGGATTTGGCTCCAACAGCTACTGAATATTCATCTTACCGGCCTGACTCATCAGATATGGACGTTGATGAAGATCTTGTGTTCAAAACACCGAATGCAGAAAGGCCAATTGTTATTAAGCGCGGCCCATATACGAAAAGACTTGATACCCCCAATTATGCTATGATGTGCGACAGATTTGGTGTGTCAGACAGAGTTGCTGCGTGTTTGGCTACGGCACTTTTTAAAGATATAGATTTCAAAGACGACAATGGGGAACTTATTATTGTGGACAAATGTAAACTAGCGCGAGAAAAGAAAAAAATCAGGGATTCTGTGCTTCAAAAACAATGCAGAGATTCCAGCGTGCTGGCATTCTCATTTGATGGCAGAAAAGATGAATCATTGACAATGGAGAAGGTTAATCATAAGCTTCACCCAAAAGTGGTTAAAGAATCTCACATCGTGGTTGTGCGAGAACCTAAAACCGAACTCTTGGGTCATTTAACACTCAATGCTGAGGACGCTGGTACAAAACAAAAGCTGCTATATGACTTCTTTGTTAAAAAGAACTTAGCTCTTTTCGATCTGGTTGGTATTTGCTGCGACGGTGAAGTCAGCAATACTGGCACGGAAAACGGCATACTACGACGGTTTGAAGTACTGTTAGACAGACCATTGCACTGGTTTGTTTGCTTGTTACATTTTAATGAGTTACCTTTTCGCCACTTATTTTGCGCGCTAGAAAAATCAACTACAAGTGGACCGCGAACTGACAGTGGAGCTCTGACAAAATTAATGGAAACCTGTGAACAGATTCAGGTAAGGTAATGAATTAGTACTTTAATAAAGATCTCTATTTTTGGTTATAAATAAGTAACTTGTTCTTTTTGTAGGTTGTACCCGACTTTCAGCGTATTTTGCTGGGGAATATGCCTCCTTCCTTGTCGTCAGAACAGGAAAAAACTCTTTCAACGGACGTTAAGTATTTGTATCGGATAGCCAACGCTATTCATATTGGTTCCTGTCCAGAAGATTTAGGCAACGTGAAACCTGGACCCATCGTTCACTCTCGTTGGTTAACCAAAGCTAGTAGACTTCTGCGATTGTACGTCACAACAAATTCACCATCCGAAAATTTAAGAATTTTAGCAACGTTTGTCATGAAAGTTTACGTACCTATGTACTTTAATGTTAAGTATTACAACTCGGTAATATATGGCAGTTCACTCTTATGTAAATATATTTATTCAACGCAATATTTACCACAAAATCTGCGCGAAATTGTAAATAATGTTGTTCAAAATAACTCATATTTTGCACATTCAGAAAATGTTCTACTAACAATGCTTTTTGATGCCAGAAAGGAAGTGCGCCAGAGGGCTTTAAAAAAAATTTTGTACTATCGTGAAAAACTTTACGACCCAACAAAATTAAGAGCTTACATACAAAAAACCAACTATAAATTTTGACTGCACTGATTATGTTGAGATGATAAACTTAGATAACAATAGCATTTTGTCGGAGCCGCCCTTCACTGCAAACATACCCTATGACCATTTGCTCGAATACATAGAATTTGACAATCCTCCACTTCCGGATCCACAAATTCCTCCACATATTCAAGGAACCGAGCGCTTTGTGCAACTGCTGACTAGCGTTTCACGTCGAACTATAGAAAAAAATCGCGATGGTGTTATGGCAGTCACGGTTGCAAGTCGAAACGCAACATCCAGGATGGACAGCAAACAAGACCTTAAAACTAATTAATTCTGAACTTTAGAAGTATATTATATTTTGTTTGGCCCTTAACAGTTAAGTTTTTGCTTTATATATAGATATAAAATGATATTGTTAACTGCAATACGATTTCGCGGAAGATGAAAGCTATTAAAGTTTGAATTTTATTTATTATTATTTTAATTTTTATGGGTGGATAGGTAACATATACACACACCGACCACAGCGGCCAACGACCATACCACGCTGAATACATCGGTTCTCGTCCGATTTCATTTCATTTATTGAAAAAAAAAAACAAAATGAAAAGTTTCTCGTTAAAAACCGGAGGCTCCGTTTTGATTTTAGAGCCATGGTTTCTTGGGCAAATTTTCTTAGAATTCATCGTAGTTTACGATTTTGATAACCGCTTGGTGCATTTTTTTTGCTCCATACAAATTGACCCACTCTAATGTACATACTTCTTATAAGCCTCCGCTAAAATAGCCTTTGATGCCCTCAGTGAATTTTCGTTTTTTTCGGTTTTGACACATGTTGTTGATCGTTTTCGAAACTACATTCATAACCCAATGATTCAATTTGATGTATGAATGGTTCTTCCCTACTTTGTCCAGTATTTAAGTCATTTGGTGTCGATCATTGACACGCTTGATACCCAAAACATTAACCAAAATGTGTTGAGTCGATCCAATAGAGAAGTTGAGATACTCGGCTATCTCTCTGACGTCAAAGGAACGATTTTCAAGTATTGCATACTTAATTTTTACGATAGTATCGCCAACAGTTAACAAAGGTGGATGGAAGACTTATATGAGGCAAGTTTTCGCTGACTTTACGACCTTCACTGAATACTTTGCGCCATTCAAATATTTGTGTTCGTGACAAAGTAAACTTCCAAAAATACTTCTACATATTTTTAGCTTTTCAAGCAAAGTTGTTGTGACATTTTTTTGTATGGTAAAAATCACCAGACAGACTTTTCGTTTTGTAAACATTACAGGTACAGTTGGATGGTTGCTCTTAATGAAGCTTCATTGATGTTCGCCATTAATGTAAAAAGCATACACCTTCTTGTCAGGAGATTCTAATGAACACTGATTGATCTGATCCTGATGTAACTTTTGGCGTTGCTCAATGTCAGTTTACACAGCCGTATTAGCTTTGCGAGGATACCAAGTTCAGACATAGGGGCATATCCTTTCCGCAGTTCCTTTCCGTGCTGTCGAAGACGGCGTTAATGGTGAAAATCTGGTCGATAGTACATTTTCCAGGCCTGAAACCACACTGACAAGGTCCAATCAGTTTGCTGACGATGGGCTTCAACTTTCACACACTACGCTCGATAAGACCTTATATGCGATATTAAGGACGCTTTTCCCACCATAATTAGCGCAGATTGTAAGGTCAAACTTTTTGTGGATTGGACAAAGTACAGTGTTCTAATAGTATAGCATGCTTTCATCCAACCATATTCTACAAAGAAGCTGATGCATGCACCCTTTCAGTTCTTCGCTACGGTATTTGAATGGCTCGGCCGGCAGTCCATCAGCCCCTCCCACTTTGTTGTTCTTCATGCGGGTAAGTTGGGCAAAGAAACGTCTATTCCATTGTCACCGATTCGCCATCTTCCTTTGGGGGTTCAACAAGAGTATGCTCCGGTTTTGAAACTGTCTGTTAGTCGCCGCATCTTTTCGTAGAGTCTTCGCGCACTAATAAAACGAGTGGAAAGTTACGTGGCTAGTGGATTACCCGTGCATTGCTGCGACTGAGCGTTTGCAGATCTTCTTCTTAATTGGCATAGACACCGCTTACGCGATTATAGCCGAGTTAACAACAGCGCGCCAGTCGTTTCTTCTTTTCGCTACGTGGTGCCAATTGGATATTCCAAGCGAAGCCAGGTCCTTCTCCACTTGGTCCATCCAACGGAGTGGAGGTCTTCCTCTTCCTCTGCTTCCCCCGACGGGTACTGCGTCGAATACCTTCAGAGCTGGAGTGTTTTCGTCCATCCGGACAACATGACCTAGTCAGCGTATATCTCGTACAGCTCATCATTCCATCGAATGCGATATTCGCTGTGGCCAACGCGCAAAGGACCATAAATCTTTCGCAGAACCTTTCTCTCGAAAACTCGCAACGTCGACTCATCGGTTGCTGTCATCGTCCAAGCCTCTGCACCATATAGCAGGACGGGAATTATGAGCGACTTATAGAGTTTGGCTTTTGTTCCTCGAGGGAGGACTTTACTTTTCAATTGCCTACTCAGTCCGAAGTAGCACCTGTTGGAAAGAGCAATCCTATGTTGGATTTCCAGGCTGACATTGTTGGTGGTGTTTACGCTGGTTCCAAGATAGACGAAATTATCTATAACTTCAAAGTTATGACTGTCAACGGTGACGTGAGAGAAAAGTCGCGAGTGCGACGAGTAAGGAAGGGCAAAGTTCGTATATGGAAGTTGGGGTAGTATTGACCAGATTTTATTCCAATACCAACATACTATTAACATGTCACTTACCAAAAAACTTATCATATAGAGTAAAGTCAGTCGGATGATCGATAATCCTGATATTACTTCTATGGGAGTAAGTCAAGTATTCGCCAAAATTTATATATTTTAGGCACAAAAACACACAGTTATGAGTAAAACACGCTAGCTCATTTTCATTGAGATAACTTACATATTGGCCTATATTTGTGTACTGGAAACTGAACGAATCAAGTGGAATTTAAAATTGTGCAATGCAGGAAGTAGGCGTGGTTATTTTTCGATTTCACTCATTTTTACAACGCTACATAGGAATATGAAAAGAACCCCACGTACGAAATCGGTCGGTCGGATCGCGAGATACGGAATTTCTCCAAAAAGTTAGACCGGCCCTTATAAAGCGTTGTCATACCATCCCGACGGCAAATTTTTCCGTTTGTAGTGCATTTAGTTATTGATTAATCGCGCTTTTAGTCGTTTTGAACAGTACCGTTATATGGGGAGTGGTAAGAGAATTGGAGTAACCAGATAATAATTAATATTAAATATTTTCAAATTATTGGTAGTTCTATCGTGAGAGGAGGTGCTCCAAACAAAACATGTATCGATATTTATCTGGACGTTTCACTTCCTTCAGAAATTATTCACCTGTTCCGAACATATGTATAATTGTAATATTCGTCTACCTGAGACTGACGTAGTAATCTTTAAGCGAGGACATCGATATGTTCTAAGTGGAGTGCCTTTAAAAATCTTCGAAGTACTACAACCTTTTTGTGGATTGTATTGTCTTTATTCTTGATGCTTCAAAACTTTGACATTGTACCTAATCTGCTCTGAACATACAAATGTATTGTTTGTATACCTGAGCCTGAGGTTAACGCCTCCCCAACACTCGGTAGTCAGCCATAAATTCGCTACTTGCTACTAGTTTGTCGACAAAAATTGCACAAAGCTAGATGCGAATCTATAAAAGGTACGTAAAATATTACGGCAAGTGTAATTTCAATTTGACAACCAGACGCGCAAGACCTAAGGATCGAGAAAAAATTCGCAACACAAGAACAATTTTCGACACCTAATAAATCAAAAATGGAATTTGATACATTCTTCAACATTGATTTCTCAGGAGACGTATTTGCTTGCAGCACGCCGAAGGGACTAGAAAGAAACGCGTAAGATTCACCGAAATAGTGCCACATATGATGATAGATGATCAGTGCCTGATGGATCAACGCAGAGAGAAGGAAAGCCCTCGAAAGACGATGAAGAACCACAACCAAAGCGAAGACGTGTAAATGAATCAGAACCGAAAGTTGAGTTTGACGTTGCCCACTTGGAAGAGGAGGATCCGGATGCAACCGTGATTTTTATGGTAGGAGATCCGGATAATTACGATTTAGGAAGCTGCGAAGCAGACGAAGAAGAAGATGGATGTTAGTTCTTAGTTTTATTTACGAACTTATTTTATGTAAGTAATTTATTTAGATTAAAAATAATTTGTAAATAAAATATATATCCTGATTGTTATACATATGTTGTAAATACTTTCTTGTTAAATAAAAAAAATACACAAATTGTTAATTTATATATAATTATACTCCTCTAAGGATTTATTTATTATATGTAATATCTCTAGCAATAATCTTGTGGAAGTTGTCGTAACAGCGGAACGTTGAAAAGTATCAGATATAGTTGGAGCTTTGGCTGGAAACAGGATCAGGTAATCTTCTTATCGTACAGTTTCAGGTTTGGCTTTCATTCGATTTTTGATTCACTAGATTTTAAGCGGTGTCTACGCCAATTAAGAAGATTTCTGGAGGAAAATGAATAGACTTCTCTGAGGTTTGCAATCACAAATATTCATCGAAAAGCTGATCCATTTCGGAGTTCTCTATTTTGTTTTTAACAAAAGAATGAAACCTCAAATTTAATGGGAAATGTCGAAAAACATACTTTGGCATTTATTTTTAGAAGATTATCTCTTTCTGCGGCTATGTCTCAGATGGTCCATCCGTTGGGTCCAATTTTCGATGGCACGTTTAAACATTTCGACTGGTAACTGGCGAATGACACGCGTGATGTTTTGCTTCAAGACCTGAATTGTCCGCATAGTCTTTCGACTTTACATATCCCCACCGGAAAAACGGTGTGATATCACACGATCTTGGTAGCCAAACGACCGGCACAAAACGTCAAATTATCTGCTCACTGAAGTGTTCTCTCAATAAATCCATTGATTGACGCGATGTGTGGAAAGTGACGCTGTCTTGTTGAAGTCAAATCTCGGCGAGATCACGAGCTTTAATTGGTTGGTTATCATGGCGCGATATGGACCGATGATTCTGCCGGCCCACAAACCACACCAAATCGTTGTTTTTTCTGACGAAATGGCAGCTCTTGAATCTCTTCAAGTCATTCTACACGTCAGTCCGAGTTGATGCCAACGGCGTCGAATCCAAGCTCCGCAGTCTTCATGTACACTCTCAGCTATGGCTGCTATATTTTCTTCCCTACGTTCTGGACATGGACGGTCGAATATTATCCGATAATGAATGCTGCGTCTCAAGATTGGAAATGATGTTGAGAATAGTACGCTAGGTAGGCCGATTATGTGGACCATAAGTTGAGCGAAGCGCGGAACACATTTGTTAAAGAACGTGAATTTCCGTAATAAAGTCGAACTATTTGTAAACGTTGTTGAGGTGTCAATTATGAAATGCCAAACAGTACTGAACAAAAATCACATGACAGCTTGACACGACTCACTCGTGATTTGTTAAAAAATGGCTATTGAGTTTTTAGTTTTGAGTCGTTCTCGAGAATTTGTACATCTTTATATAAAGAAGAAAGACTTGAAAACCCGATGCTTTTTAGTTCCTCATTCAAAAGTCGGGTTCTACTACAAGGGCAGCACCAGTATTCTTGTCTTGGGCAGCTTTGCTCGCCTCGCCGTCGCTTCGTACTTAATCTGTTTCACGACGATAAATTCTGTTAAAATATTGCACCTACATTACGTTGTAACTCTCCGTTATTCGAACTTCATCTTTTCGTTGATACTTTTTTCTTTGCCAAACACACTTTTCTCACTTCCGAATAAAACTATAGCACATAGTACATATGTAATTTGGGGTTACTTTCATTCAGTATATAAATACATACACACAGACCTATGTTGCCTCATTCACCCAACCATATGCTATACCCACATTCGTTGGGGTAAAAACAACAACTTTGCGGTTATGGTCATGGTGCGATAAGACCCAGGACACGAGCGCTGTGCGGCGCGTTTATTGAATTTTAAATATGTTACTTGTTGTTCGATAAGCTCGGCGAGCAAGTGACTTATGATTTGAGTACTTATGGGAGTAAATTTGTTTCAAGAGGGGAGATAAAGGAATTACACGACATGACTTTTCGGGTATTACAAGTGTAATAAATGCCAGCCACAATTGAGTGCGAATGTGGGTGCGTGAAAAGAAAGTGGGGAAAGGCATGGGAAGTAAGCGATTGGGGATATTACGCAAAGAGATTTGATAAATATTTTTATGTTGGAATTGGGTAAATGGCTTCTTATTGATTTTCGAAATTATGGAAAATACGATTTTTATATGTCAATAAAACTTTAAGGACTTAAAGAAGATATAATAAGAATTGATTTAAGAATGTCTTTATAGAAACAATGTTTTGATATTTGCAAATCTGAAATCTTAGCAGAACGGTTTCATTTGCACAACTTAATGCTGCTATTACAAGCTCGAATCTCCACTCTAATGGTCTTGATAACACGATTTGTCTCCATTAAGTTAAATTGACTCCAGATTCATTCAAATATGGCAAACTCTCATATAAACCATTGTTAGTATTAGATACTTTTTTGATTCCTACGCCTGTACTCTTCTCTCTATCTATTCTATTCTAAAGAAATGACCTAATGCCAGATGGAGGTTCAGTTTAATTTGAGGTGAAAAATTCTTCACACAGGGCGTCCACATTTTTTGCGAACTTTAAAAGCAACTTGATGTCTAATTTGATACTTTTTTCAGTACTTAGAACTCCGAATCTCCTAGATACTTGAGTCGAGTTCTAGATAGATAAAGCTGGACAAAAGCGTAGGAGGTGTTACAGCGTTTCTCTCGTGTTAACTTCTCTGCATTTTCTGCATATATCGTTAGAAGTCAGCGAGTTTTCCTAAGGTCTAATCCACCTGTCAGCTCTTTCGCCACGACTGGCACTTCTGGCAATCTCATCAGCTGCTTCTTTTCCGGGAAGCCAGTATACCCGTATATGTAGCCACTTTCCGGCAGCCACTACATCTGCTGCTTCCATGCTTCTAAGAACATTCTCTGACATAATACGATGTGAGAACCGGTCTTGAGACAGCAGTGCAAGTCGAGTAGAAAATGAATGATTGCAGTTCCTCGACGTAAACCTTTCTTGTGTTTGTTGACGTGAGTTTTTCGCTGGACAGAGGCGGGGGCGAATCTTGGCTGCAACAAGATAGTGATCCAAGTCGATGTTAGGACCTTGGAGCTTACGCACGTCTAAAGCACTTGAGACGAATCTTACGTCTATCACAACATGATCGATCTGGTTGGTAGCTTGATGAATTTTCCTATCTGGAATCTAGAACTACAAATAACCTTATTTAGGGTCCCGGCTAAATCGATCAGCCTCAACCCATTCAGGGATGTTTCCACGTGGAAGCTGTATTTACTGACTGTTGTGCCAAAGATACCTTCCTTGCCCACCCTGGCGTTAAAGTCGCCAAGCACGATTTTGACATCGTGCAGCTCTCATAGGTGTCTCTAGGCGCACTTAGAAACATCTTTGCTCATATCGTCCTTCTCTTCCTTTGGGGCGGTGGCGTTAATCATAATCAGCGATATGTTCAAGAACTTTGCTTTGATGCGGATTGTGGCTAGATGTTCATTTACCAGGGTGAATGCCAGGATTCGTGGTTGACAAATCACATAACCAGTAAGAGGAGCTGGACCCAAGAACTACAGAGCAAGGTGTTTGCACCAATTATGTAAATATTTATAAAGATGTATATTATTTTTAATAACGGTGACTAAACGTTATTACGGTAAATAATGTAGATTAAAAGAAATATTTATGAACTGTTGGGTAAATTTCTGAAAGAAAAAAATTAAATAGAAGCATAAAGCGAAAATGCAGAACAACAAAAACAAACAGCATCAAATCAGCCCCCTGAGCAAAATAACTCAATTTATAAATGGTCAATAAGGCGGAAAGCGCGCTGTGACCACTTACCAGCTGCACACTGTTATGTGTGTGTAATAGTACCGGCATTAGACGGTGTTTGCTTGTTGCCGTTGGAAAACTGTCGATTGGCCGCCGCTTGACTGACTAAACTGACTAACTGGTAGCCACTTAATGGCGCTGACTGCAACAACGTTTTAACCGACTCGACCAACGGCTTCGGCGCGCAACTAATCGCTGGGCGGTCAAGTCACCTCGTAAAATTTTATCTATAATGGCCACTGAAGACTCGGCGTTGGCCGGTTTGGTTTTACGTGGTGAATGGAAATTCGTGGACACCAAACGGCAAGCCTGCTCAGCCACAAATATACATAGGTATATAGTACATGTACATATATAAATATATATGGTGCATCGGTGTGCGCTGAAATGTGACTGTCTCAGCGCTCCATGAAGCTGTATTTATGTATACGTATAACTGCACAGTAATTATATATTTTGTTATGTGATATAATTAAAGCGAACCAGTAGCGATTGCCGGTTGCTCGTTTGATAGCAAAATCATGATTTGGTGATTTGTAGTGAATTGGTTTTATTAAACGATTGTATGGTGCATATCTACACATTGAATGCATAACTTTAGTATACATATATAGTAATTAGTCTAATATAATGTTTGTTAGCTGAAAATATTGAGATCGGCGTGCTCTGTAAACTCTGTAATTAAAATCGCGTTTAAGTCTTGTAAATATTGCATTGACTTCAAAACTTTTGTTGGAACAAAATGGTGGAAAACAATAAAGCGAGCGTTTGAATAAGAGATATTCCGTTTTTAAGTAGAATTTAATGAACTTGGAGTGAATTACGACGCAATGATCAAATCTCCAAATCTTACTAAAGTATCAACCAGTCTGATTAGACTCTATCAATTAAAGTCAACTATGAATAACAACTCAGCATGAGGAATCTCTACGAATCCCTAATACACTCTACTTTACTTAATGTACGTAGGTTGCTATATATATTTCTGGCCTAATAATGTAAATGGGCATATTTATCAACGAAAATGTTTTTTTTTGTTTTTTTTTATTTATTTTTTTTCGTCGATTGCTGTTTTGTTTTGGGCTCATACGCATAGATCCATGATACGACCTGTGACGATCTTATAAACGTCTTTTGAAGCACCGCGATCGTATTTTTTCAGCATTTCTCTACACCAATCCACACGAGCCTTTTTTTGAGCGATTGTCAAATTGTGCGGGATCCAACGAGAACAAACCTTTTTTACGGCGAATGTATGCTGGTGGGAGAAATGCATAGGCATGCCTCTATCTGAAGGTATATTACATGACGGTCTTGCATTATCAGTTCACGTACGGCATCGATGTTTTCTGGCACAACGGCTGTTTTTGGACGACCTTCACGGAATTCGTCTTTGAGCGAGCGTCGACCACGATTGAATTCGTTGTACTAGTTTTTCACAGTGCTATAAGATGGTCCTTCATAGCCATACAAAGATCTTAGTTCATCGATTATCTCTTGTCGTAATAATCCACGTCGAAAGTTGTGAAAAATTATCGCACGAAAATGTCCACGAGTTAATTCCATTTTTTGGCCGAGATGAATTTTTTAATTCCCTGTAAATAAAACAATTCACGATTAAATGACAAAACGTTCTAAGTGATGTTATGCTAAAAAATGTCAAACTTTCCAATGGAAATGTCAGATTGCACCTGGCAACACTTAGTGTTGCCCTAGGCCAGAATATATATAGCAGCCCTCTTATCTATCAAATTGCTACCAAATCAGGAAAAAACATTACCTTTAGTCAGAGTGAAACTAAATACCGCTCACAAATAAAGAAGATTCCATACAAGTGCTAAATTTTGGTCGTTCAGTTTGTACATCAGATATATTCTAAAGTGATCCGATTTGAAAAATATATTCGAAGATGTTAGCACTGCTTTTGAAAAAAATGCGCGCCAAGTTTCGTGAACATATCTCGCCAAATAAAATTTTTCACCATAGCAATTTGATTTTGATCGTTAAATTTGTAAGGAAGCTTGTGCTATATGCTATAGTTAGGTTAGGTGGCTGATCCAGAGAGATCTTACGTGGATTGTTATGTAGTATAAGAAAGAAAGAAGAATAAAGGAAAGAAGAGCTCCTGTTTTCGAACTTATAAATTAGCAAAACGCTTAGTTACCAATAAAAGATCGCACAGGCATTTAATTTCCATTCCCGCCAGTTCGGTGGAATGTCTAAAGGTATGCGCTCCCAAGTGTTAAAGCCTTGACCTCCCAAACGCGGGACAGTCAAGAAAGAAGTGTTGCGTTGTTTCTACCTCGACATCTTCCTTTGCTTTTGCAGATGGTGTCTGGGAAGATTTTCAGCCTTACCGCATGGACGCCAATAGGGCAATGGGAGACTAGAGAGAGGCTAGCCTCACTGAGGGCAGAGAGACCACTAGAACTCTTCTGATCGATGACGGGCCAAAAAGAATTTCCGACAGCACTTGTACGGATGGTGGTCCAGCGCTGGCCAAGCTCCTGCTCCTGGTAAGTCGGACGCAAATTGTTGTCAAAGATGAATGGAGAAGGGTGAGGTGATATCACCTAGTGACTTTCCCATCCATTTGCCAGCCTTTCCAAGACTGAGGTAGAAACATCTTGGTAGTTATCTTTTTTGGCGGAGATACCGCTTACGCGATTATAGCCGAGTTTACAACAGCGCGCCTGCCCTTTTCGCTGTTAGCGCCAATTGGAGATTCCAAGTCTACCCAGATCCTTTTCCACCTAGTCTTTCCAACGGATTGGAGGTCTCAATTTTCCTTTGCTTCTTCCGGCAAGTACTGCGTCGAATGCTCTCAGAGTTGGATACAAAGAAGCGAAGCAAATGGGTCTGGAAGTGAACGAGGGCAAGACGAAATAGCTCCTGTCATCAAATAAACAGTCGTCGTATTCCTGACTTGGCTCCCATGTCACTGATGACAGTCATAACTTAACCTCTTTTTATGTTTGGTTTGTGTATTCATGTTGTTCAGCCGATGGTGGTTGCAACATACTAACTTCAGCAATTTCTTTTGACTGCTGATATTTTTAAGTCAAGCTTCTCAACAAAGTCACTGGTGCAAATTTTAAAGAAAATGTGTATCCATTATACTCCTAGTCAATATAAATATGTTTTTACGTTTGGTACGCGCCTTAAAAGCAAGAAAACACGTGTCTGCATCAACAACTCTATCTGTATGACATAAATGGACAAATTAGCTCGAAGTAATCGTAATTACATTTAAATTACAAGCTTAGCTAAATTAGCAGCAATCAGAGTTTGCAACTTTCAAACTCGAAACTCTTTAATCGCCATCCTAAAACGGCATAAGACACCAAGCAATCACTAGCCGTTTGCCTACAAGTCTATTAATTGGTGGCATCGCATTATTGCTACAGATTAAAATAATTAAAAATCTAACAAATTAATTTGGACGCAGCCTAAGTGCACAACAAAAACTCCAAATTCCAGCAAAACAACTGTCTTCACACAATTGCCGTGTTTCGTTTGAAATGCCAGCGATGCCATGACAGTCCGCCTGTTATGTGTCCAATACGGGGATACATATATACGTATATTTATATACATATACTTACATATATTTATAAGTATGTACATATGTAATCAGTTTGTGGCTTAGAGTTTTGCCTATATTTTCACATTTGCCACACAAAGCTTCGCCAATTGGCCAACAACTACAGAAAGCCATGCCAAAACTTGTTGTTACTGTTGTTGTTGGTATTATTTGCAATTTTCCATTAGACAATTAAGCATTTTCCGCGCAAACAATTTTGGTATTGCATGCCGATCCCAAGGGAGGCAACCACATTTAGTTGCAAACAATTATGCTGCCACATTTCAGCCACATGCAGCACGGTCGCTAGCATACGCTGCATATAAATGTTCCACTACAAGTATGTACCATACTGTATAAGTCAGTTGGATACGGTCGAAAAGTTTCACATTACTGACATAGATTCTTCGTCACGCATAGAAAAAGTGAGTGATTTGGTCCATATATAAGTACATAGGTGTTTATAAACAGCAATGTAGTAAGAACAGGAAAACCCGTTAACTTCGGTTGCACCGACGCCATTATAAAGGGGGATCCATTTTGAGGTTCCCTTCTTTTTTAAAGAAAAAACACAGAAACTTCAAATTTAACGGGGAATGTTTATTATCATTCGAAAAAACATTCTTTGGCATTTTTTATTAAAATTATCTCTTTCAAAGGCCGCGGCTACGTCTCGGATGGTCCGTCTGTTGAGTCCACATTTCGATTACACGTTCGAGCATTTCGGCTGGTAACTTGTGAATGACACGCGTGATGTTTTGTTCCAAGAAGCCTGAATCGTGCGATTCTCCGCATAGTCTTTAGACTTTACATTTCCCCAAAGGAAAAAGTCTAACGGTGTGATATCGCATGATCTTGATAGCCAATTGACGTGAAATTATTATCTGTTCACCGAAGTGTTCTCTCAATAAATCCATTGATTGATTCGATGTGTGGGAAGTGGCGCCGTCTTGTTGAAACTAAATGTCGCTGAGATCACGAGCTTCGATTTCAGGCATCAAATAGCCGGTTATGATGGCGCGATAATGGTCGCTATTGACGGTTACCGGCATAATTTTTTAAGAAATATGGAACGATGATTCCACCGGCTCACAAATCGTACCAAACCGTTGCTTTTTTAGATGAAATAACTCTCTTGAATATCTTTAAGTAGCTCTCGTCCCAAATGCTACAATTTTGAATGTTTACATACACAATGAGCCAGAAATGGGCCTCATCGCTGAATAAAATCGAAAACATCGGATATTCTTGAAAATATCTATAGAACGAAGCGATATCGCTTGGGAAGATCGAGCGGCTTCAGTACTTTCACAAGCTATATTTTGTGCACTTTCAATTTAAGATCTCAATGTAAAATGCGCCAAGTCGTTCCATAAGTCAGTCCGAGTTGCTGCGAACGGCGTTGGATAGTCTCTCCACGGTCTTTGTGTACATTCTCAACTACGTTTACTATATATTCTTCGCTGCGTGCTGGATATGGTCTACAGGGCATTCTTAGCCAGCGCACGAGCGTTTGGTCAGTTGTCTCCGAGCACCTGGAGAGTCAGGACAAACATTTACGCGCAACGTGTTTCTGTGAGTGGTGCAAGCCGAAAATGCAGCGTTCGTTAGAGCAGAGGTACGCTATTAAATTTTGTGTGGAACTCGGTAAATCTGCGACAGAGACGTTTGATATGGTCAAGCAGGCGTACCCAGGTATTGCTTTAGCAAGAATTGGTGTAATTCAGTGACACAAAGCCTTTTTGGAGGGCCGGGAAGAGATCGCTGAAGAAGACCGTGCTGGAAGACCTGCGTCGTCGACAAACTCCGACTATGTGACTCGTGTGCTCAAAGTTTTGAACACAGACCGTCAACTAAGTATTCCTTTCCCAGATGTTAAATTTATCAAAATCTGTGATTCATGACATTTTGACGGAGCACTTGAACATGCACAAGGTGTGCGCGAAGGTCCCTAAAGTGTTCACTGACGACCAGAAATTGCAGCGAGTGAAAGTGTGCCAAAAAAGTTGGAACAAGTGTGAAAGTGACCACCAATTTTTGAACAACGTAATCACAGGTGACGAGTCATGGATCTTTAAGTATGATCCCGAGACAAAGACGCAATTTTGAGACGACAGAGGAGATCCAAGCACCATGCACGTCATATACCATATATAAATACAAATAAATATATATAACTCCACGAATCATCTCATTACCATCAATCAGCTTGCGTAGACCTATTCCCCTACCTCTCCAAATTTTATTTATTTGTGCAGCGTGGAAAAACTCGGTAAAGATGTCTGCAAAATCCGCAGTCAATGAAAAACAGTAGCAGTGTGGAGAAAAAAAAAGCGCAAAACACTTCCTTGGAATCCCACACGTTCGCTCGATTTGTCCAACTGTTATGTTTCAATGCGCTGTTATGTTGTGTTCTGTGTTGCAAGTGGAATGCGAAATGCTTGTTGACAATTTTCGCGCTGTCTCGTCACTGCCGCCGTACCCCGCAACAGCAACTAAAGTGTCTACGCACCGCAGTCCGATACAGTGGGATAAAGTGGGTCGATTTGTGGCAAGATACGTGTGAATGGCAGTGTAATTTCTATTATGGTCATTCAGTGCGTTTGCTGATGCTGAGCGAAAAAAGTGTTGAGTGATGGTGGTCACGCACTCTAGCTAAATTTAAATCGACTTAAAACTATTCAACCTGGGTTCAAACCTTACAAACGGAATTGAAATTAATTAAAGCATAGAGGCGCTTCATAATTAAGAACGATATAGTACATAATGAGGCTGTGGGCAAAAAATAATAAGACTTTTTCGATTGTTATAAATTATTCAAAGAGGGTTGAGAACACATTGACGACGGACCACTTCCAGGACGGCCATCAACATCAAGTGAGGATCAACATGTCAATAAAATAAAATAAAATAAATTTGGTGCTTGAGAATTAACAGTCAGTTATTTTACTGGTATCGCTGTAATATCGGAAGTATCAGTGAAAACCATGTTTAAAGATCATTTGGGCCTCAGAAGAGTTAAAGCACGATTGGTTCCAAAATCACTAAATTTTTCGAGCATTAACGTTTGTGAAATAATTCTTTCGTGCTACCAGGATGTCATGAAACGTATTATTACACTGACGATGGGTCTTGGGTATATGCTTACGATCCGGAAACAGACAAAAAAACGACGTTAAAGCAGGTATGTTGACAGTTTTCTTCGTTTAATGAGTTGTGGTACACTCCGAATTCCTTACGAACACCCAAACTGTCCACAAGAAATAATATTTGCTCCAAACTTTTCGTGAAAGAGGCCGGAGTTGTGACTGACAATTCTTGGTGTTTGCAGCACGATAATGCAACTTCGCCAAATTTTCAACCAATATCCTACCGCAACCACCCTATTCGCCTGATTTAGCTCCGTGTGACTTCTGGCTATTCAGCAAACTCAAAAGACCGCTCCGCGGAAACCGTTTTGAGTCAACTTAAGACATTATGCATAAACCGCTACGAGCATTGAAGGAAATTGATTTTAACAGCTGTTGGTTGCTTTGAGGGAACGATATAGATTTTGAAGGATTAATTGAGAATTTTGAAGTTATGAACAAAGTCTTATTATTACTTGCTCACAGTTGTATATATCTCCATAATAACTTGAGATGTTCTTTTTATTAAGTTGAATATTGTCATCTGTGATGTATATTATAAGAGCTTCCCGGATCTATAAGTTCTTACTTTTTCTTTTTAGTGCTCTTTTAGTATTAAAGTCACATTTGGAGTTTTTGGGTTGAATTCGAGTTTTCGGTTATTGGCAACCGTTAGGAACTAGGGTCGTTTTCTCAATGCCTGGTTAGCAGCCATCTCTCAACTAAGTTCTGTTGAAAGAAAGATTCTTTACCGAAAAAAGGAGTAGTGGTTAGGTTAACCAGAACTTTACTGACAGATCGCATTTAACCAGAATTAAGAAAACGGCTCTAAGATTTTATTAAAATGATCTGAATGCTGGCGTAACCCTATTGTAATAAAAAACGTTGGAAAAAATGTGATATGCGTACGTAAAAAATAACGGTATGTTTTCATGTGCATCTATGTATGTACAAGTATTTACCGATTTATTTATGCGTAACTTAGCGTCAATTTCACGCACGCACACTTGCTTACTTATAAATATGTAGATAAGTGCATTCCCATATGTGGTGTCCAGCGGTTAACAGCTCTCACTGTTCTACTGCAATATTTATTAGTAGCTCCTACCGCTTGTTGATCGCCATTCAAAGCGTTGAGTGTGGAATATTAATTGCATTCATGCTCCAGATGCATTTGTTTGTCGTCACTTTACATTCGCCATGCGGACATAATGATTTAATAAGAATGCCCAAGAGTAAATGTGAACGTCCACTTGCAAGTATTTGTACGATTATAAAGGTTTCTAGTGGGTTTTGAGGAACAAGTTGTGTATGAAAGCAGTCGCACTTCAGCACCAAATAAACTGTTATGAAAATATTTGACACTGTATGGATACATTTTTAGGTATACCTATTACAAAATTTAATTTTTTGCTTAAAGAAAATAAATATGGAAACTTATTAAGCTAAAATTTGTATATTATTGAGGTTATAACTCTCAACGAAGCTGTATGGAGGAGGACGAGATGAAATCATCTAGGCACCTTTTCCATTCCAGTCCATCTTTAGGAGGGCTAAGGATGAAACACGTCGATAGACAAACGGTATACTCGTATCTAGTAAAACGACTGGGATTGATATGAGATATATCTATCGAGGTCGGGTGATCAATATCCAGGAGTTTTGAGCTTCACAAAGGATCAGTGGATCAACAGGGCGGACGACTTAATCTAAGTTACATTGCATAGTTTTATAAAACATGCCCTCAATACTAAGCGCTATCTCCGACCAAATGGAATCTTCAATGCAAGCGCAATAAGTTTTGAAGTTGGATGTCAAAGAAAAAGCTTGAAAGAGAGACTTAGAGAGAGGATAAAAATGTGAAATAATATTCCCACATATATAAAACTTTGAGATAAAGTGCTTTTCTTTTCTTTGAAATTCTAGAGAATATGACTTCTAACGAATTATTCGAAAAATGTAATACACAATTTTTGTTTCAGGTTCAATCCACCAAAAACTTCCTACCAAGTTGTCAGTGGAGCTCAGGATTGTTAAAGTGTAAAAATTAAGTGATCCCTAGGCTGGTGTTTGTCCCACAAAAATTGAATTCTCGTTCGTTTTAACCTATTATTTTCTAAACACATTCGGTATTCTATTCTTATGCTATGCCAATATTGTCAGATTCTTCACCCTCTTCAGCCCAAAGCCATCTTCTTAGTTCTCATGTGCTGTAATTACCTATCTTCTGGTCATCGTTCCCTTCATAACCGATTGAGTGGAGGGTCCATGTACAAGTCCGAAATAATCTCATGCATATGGATTCAGTTGTTGCGCTGCAAAAGTTGTTACCGGAATCAAAACGTTGTTAATTTAAAATGTGTTACTTCTTGTTTGTCGCTGTTGTTGTAGTTGTTGTTGTTAAAAAACATGACTAAATACATGTAATTGTTACAATTTAATCGGACACACACAGGCACTTACATACATCAATCAAGGTTTATAGTTGCAGTTGTTGCTTCGTCGATTGCATGGAATTTATTGAAATTGTTGTTGTTGTTACATTTTAGTAACACGTTGCAGAAAAAAGGCTGGCAAGTTGTCGCGACAATGCTTCGTAGTTAATTGATGTTGTCTATGGAAACGCAATGAAATTTGTAAACACTTATGGTCAATACACCGAAGTCGTCGAATCAATGTCATTTTTGCTAGCGAACAGATGTTGTACCGCTAAGTTTGTGCGCACTTAATTTATAAAGTTAAAACTGGTTGTGGCTTCATTGATTACCTTGCCTGAGGCCACTCGAATTGGCACTTTTGCTCTTCCTGTTCATTGTGCGATGTTTTCCAGATATTATTGCTTAAAAAGTTGTTTGAAAAAGCTTTTCGATCCTGGCAGTGATCTCACTTGGACTGTTTCGAACGCCGGTCCGTTGTGGTACCTAAAACTCCTACATTCCTAATTGATCATAAGGCCCTTCTAAATGGACAAAGCGCCTATCGAAAATTTCTTGGGACGGCCAATGTCAGCTTCGGCTATGTTTCCTGACAATGAAGGAGAAAGTGCCTGGATGTTTCCACCTTGCCCTCCTCCATACAACCTTAGCAATTTACGTCCGACTAGATTTTTAGCCTTAGGATGCCCAGGAAGAAGCCCTACAAGCCCTATGAACTTTGTAAGCGAAAGCAGTTCAATATATTTCCCATGTTCTATTTGGGAACTCTTAAAAAGTGCATGCGAAGTCCATTCGTCCAGTGTGAAAATACCATATTCGTTGTCACCTTTATGTGAACAGGCAACAGCAGCCGCTTCTTACTGAGGGACTAGTTTGCGTATATACAGAGATACAGAAGACGAATCTGTCTAAAACGGCTCAGCTCGTTTCTGATTAGTTCTTCTTCTTTTTTGGCATAGACACGACTTACGCGGTTATAGCCGAGTTTACAATATCGCTCCAGTCGTTTCTCCTTTTTCTGTTTGGCGTCATGTGTAATCAGGTCCTTCTTCACCTGGTTTTTTTCGACGGAGTGGAGAGGGCTTTCGCGTTTTCTTCCATATGTCAGCAGTTGTACACTCTTGTAGAAGAATGTACCTTCTCTATTCAGATCTGCAGCTCGAAGGAGTAGATGAAGAAGTCGCACGATAGGTAATCGCCTTGTCTGAAACCTCGTTTGGTATCGAACGGCTCGGGGATGTCCTTCCCGCTGCTGACTGAGCTTTTAATATTGCTACAACAGCTAACAGTATACACAGGCGTATTTTTAGTGGAGATAACAAATTCAATTATAGCAGAATAAAGGAAGCTTCTATTCGTGCTGTCAAAGGCAGCTTTGAAATCGAGGAAGAGGTGCTGTGTGGATCCCTTTTTCACGAATCTTTTCTTTAGACGGGTAATCGCTATTCGAACTTCTTCATGATCGGGCAATGGAACGTTGGTTCCATCGTCGTCAATTGAGAACACACTGATTATTTATACATTGATTGATTTTTTCAATAAAAGAGACCATGATTTTAACACCGTTTTCGACCAAGCTATTTTTAAAGCGAAGTTAAAAAAATCTGACAAATCGCTTGTATGAGAAATATGTGTTATAGTTATTTGGTCTGACCGATTCCCACAAATGATCAATATAATATCAAAATCCACTTTCAAATTAAATTTCATTTGGATATCTCAAAAACTGACTAAGAAGTTTTATGATCCCTAAAATTGCACTTTAGAAATCGCTGGCTCGAATTCGGTTTTAGACCTATTGTTTCTTAGGCAAAGCTGTCTAGAATCATCCGTAGAACATTTTTCACATACGCGATTTTTCCGTTTTGTTGGCTGCCTGTAACCCGCTCTATTATATATACTTTATTTGGTCTCGAAGGTTTTATTTTGGGTGTTAAAACCAACAAGTTAGATTAGTATTCTGAAAATTTCTCTGTTTTATGACTGACAGTTGTCTGAAAATAAATCTTTTCCACTTCGGTCAACTTCATGTTAACGTTGACGAGGATATCACATTGGGCCTTACGAAATATAGATTTCTTTCATATAAATTATTTTGTAATGAAGCTGATGTGATAATTTTTGGGAATTTTTTAAACGGCTCTTAATTATGGTCTTCTGTTAAGGTGTCGCATAAAAGTACAACACTTAAGGTCTATACCAGAAAAGTGCGCGAATCACAAGATACGCAAATAATTACATAGGTATTTTGTATTCATACAAGTATTTTTAGTGATTTTGAAACTTTGATGGGAGTTATACTGAATATTTCATTAACAAACGTCGGATTTACCATTATGTTATACTTGTATATTGCCTTTGAACCATATTTTGAAGCCTGTTACAGTACTACAACTTTCAGGTATCCTAAATAGCAGTCTACTGAACATTATATTGGAACCGTGGGAAAAGTAAAAGAAAATAATTAATAATCCAAAAAACTTTCATTTCCTCAATTTTTGCGTGATTTTACTTAGGATTCGTTTTATATACTTTGGGTTTCCAGGTAACACTCAAAGTCTTTGTTCTTTTTGTTGAAGTACAAAGTGTTAGCTTAATCCTTTCAGGTTCGTGCTCAGCTTAGTTCAATGGACTTTAGGTTTCTACAATCAAGGTCTTTATCCTTTTTTAATGAACAATATGTAAGCTTTCACCTTTGAGGTAAAAGGAGAAATCTTATGACTCTGGAAACGTCTGTGTGTTGATCGTTTTTTAATATATTTACTTTTACTTTTCAAACTCAAGATCATTATGAATTCATTGGTGAAGGTTTGTAGACCAATAAGAAGAAGATCAATCCATTTGCCTTTTGCTTTATTATAGTGTGAGAGTCGCAGCCTTTATCCTGAAATTTAATTATTATGAATATGGGATCCTTCTAAAAATTCAAGAAGTCCGTTAATTATTTTCTACAAAAAAACGGATCGCAAACAATGGTAGAATAATTGCTAAATGCAGAAATCTTCCCTGACAACAGAAGAAGATCAAGGACAAATTTTTTTCATATTTTTTATTGCATAATATTGAAACTTGGCCTCGATGTATGCAAAATAAAGTAACTCGTTTAAAAAGGGTAGTTAAACAATGAACTGTTACTTAAAAAGAAAAGCAGCTATTCATCAACTCACCTACCTGCGTTACACCTCCAAGAATTACACAATAACTTCGATCAATATTTTAATGATTTCACCGACGAACAAAAGAAACTTTTTGCAGACAATAGATAAAGGCTTAAAGACGCCATCTTTTAAGGAAAGAAAAGGAAGAGTATAAAAAGAACATCTCTGGAAACACTGCTTAGAACACTCACGACCGGCATCAAGTGATTTACTAAGGTTAACGAAAAATATTTTCTCACCAAAGGAAACATTATGAGTACGGATACTACACCGAAATTTGGCGCACTGGCGACAATGGCAAAATCTTTAAAATTAGAATCACATCGCAAGAAGCGAAAACAGCGAGTTAAATATTACGACATATATACGCCGGACGTCTCCGATACCGATGGCGAGGAGCAAGTGTTGCTCGGTGCCATTAACAACGACTCTCCGAGCGCGAATAGATCTTTAAATGAGCATAATGGAACCGACTCTTATGTGGCGACGCCGACATCGGCAACAAAGCGAATCAAACGGAGACGACTGAATCTCACAAAGGATGAGGAGTAATAATTTTGTTGTTTTGGAAAGTAATACTTAGTGAATGAATGGTTTTGTATGTGTGTGTGTGTGTAGAAAAAAAATGAGTCATTGAAATTTGAAGTCCTGTTATTGACATTATTTTATATTTTAATAAATGAGACTATTTGACTTCAAATGAATTTTGTATTAAAACCAAATTTTTGCACGTCCAGACCTTAAGTTTACGAAAAACAATTATTGTAAGCTATATACTCTTCGCAGATGCATTTTTTAATAGCATAAAAGGGTTTAAACCCTTTCTGGTGGATACGGTGGTTGATCGATGATATTCATTGCATTTTTTGCTTTGAATTCGGCCAACATCGTGGCTCGATGCGATGGTGTATTATCATCGTGCAGAATCCATGAATATTACGACATATACAATATGCCAGATGCTGAATTGTTCTTCCTCAATTCCGGCCGTTTTAGACGGATGTACTCACACAAACGGCTCTCTCTCTCTCTGGAGCAAATACCTGCTGCACCAAAACACGAATATCGAACTAACAATGAGCATCACCTAAATTTTTAAACGGCCTTGACGTGGTTTTTGGTTTCGGATTGAATGTTGACTTTTTTGCATGTCAGACTCATAAACCCATGTTCATCGCCAGTTTTAATGTTCTCCATTAATGTGGGATCGGAATTCGCACTATCAAGCATGTCTAAAGAGATCTTTTTACGGTACTCTTTTGGAAAAAATTCAGCTTTATCGGGACGAGTCGAACAAGAAGGCGTTTCGTCCATTAAAATCATTCGAACGGAATCACGATAGATGTTTAGCTCTCTTACCATCTCTCTAACGCTTGCCTTTTCATTAGTTGAAGTCGAAGGTCATCCAGAGCGAGGCATGTCTTCAACGATTTCCGTCTTTGAAGGCTTTGTACCACTCATAAGCTTGTGTTTTTGATAAAACTGAATCACCGTAAGCCTTTTCCAACAGTCGTAAGGATTCCGTAAACGAAATTTGGTTAGAAATTCAAAATTTTAGACAACTTCAACCGAATTTACCTCCGTGGACCAATATTCTACGGTGAAATCGGATTATTCTAAAAATTAACTAGTAATTTAGGAAAAAGCTCCGGAATTGTTGACGCAAGTTTGTCAATTTAATTAGAAATACATACTTCATTTGTTGTTGCAACAGACGAAGCTTCTGCCACAGCCACCGTTTCTGCTGATGATGCCATCACATCACTAAAATCCACCACCTGCTGGCCAACTCGCACTTATGGATTTAATTAAATTTTCGACAATTCGCAATCGACTCTAAACAAACAAACAACAACAGCTGAAAGCGCACAAGGAAGTGAATGCAGGGGTGTCTTCCGGTGGCGAAAAGCGCAATCAATGATGACGAGGTAATATTATCGCACATTTGACGCTCATTTGTTCGAGTGTTAAGAGTAATTTCATTGATGTTGTAATTTGTTCTCATTGGTATGGTATGTTGTTGCTATTGTTTTTGTTGCCTATATCAATGTTGCTAACAATTACCGTTACTGGTGTTGATGGCGTACGTTACAATTGCAATTTCAATTTAATCAACTGCCAAAACAACCCCCGAAAACCAAATGAGAATTCTGCTTGGCAATGTTGGGATAAATGGGGAGAAGGGCAGGGAACAGTGGATGACTTGTGAGTTTTAGGTACCGAATTTTGGTGTCAGCATAAGCGTCGTTTGTTTGTTCTTACTACATTTGGCTTTTGAACTGCTACTTTTCGACAAATTCAACCTCAAATGACGGTGGAAACATATGTACCCAAGAGGACCGCCAAGTTAAGCTGCTTTCAAGAAAAAAACTTTCGAATAATTGAAAATTTATAACCAAATAGCGCCACTAAGTTGTCCTTGCTAATAATTAAAGCTGCCGTCATTGCGCTAAGCTTCGGAGAGTGGCGAATTGAACAAGCGATATGTTTAACTGCTCAGAGAGCTTCCGTCGGAACAGTGCCGACCATGTTGGGTTAGGTCGTAGGTTGATCCTTTCGTCGGATCTCACTTAGACAGCTGTGAACGTTGTTCCTTTGTGGTACTCAAAAACTCCTGAAAATAGATCTTGTGATCCGCGTAGATGAACGATTCCTTTTGAGTTTACCACAAATTTGTTAAAGCCCCTTTTACTGCCTTCACCGAAGATGTGTATATGGAGATATTTAAATTTCAGTCAGGCAAAAGATGAGTAGGAGAGGAGAGAGTGGCACGTTGATTCCACCTCGCCTTACTCCATACAGCTTTGGCAAAAATCAAACGGAAAATAATTAGCCATTACACGTGTGAACTTATAAGTAGTTCAGAGGGCCTCTTATGGTTCACTCTGGGCCAGAAGGATGTCGAAGCCACGCAAGCTCTAACTGTTGACCAGCTCTTGTCGAGCTCGTGGGAGATTAATAGGTCTACAGCTAGAGCGCAAGAGGACAACAGAGACCGAGTCGGTTCCGATGTAATGAAATTAGAGTAAGTGTATCCTCCCTAGCAATTCTATCGACTTTGGAGGCGATTCCGCTGTAACTGCGCATCCATACAAATCTAATGAGGAATCTTGAGAGCTTGCTGGTATTGCTAATAAATACTCCGTGTCTGCTATCGGAGTCCATGCACAACTTTACTGCATCTACTGCTAACTTGATGGCAGCCACCTCCGCCTGAAGAATGCAGCAGTCTATCTTCTATCCTGCTTCTTAACTTCGATCCATCGGTGAACGCTCACTGTAACTCTTCTCCAATTCCCTCGCAGATATGTGAGTAAAGGAGGAACTGCCAAGGGCAGCTTTCGCTATGCAGCTTGGCAGGCATGCACCCAATGTAATGTGGAATTTCGGTGTGTGCCTTCTTGGGACCCCTCATATATCCAGCTTCCCTGAGTCTAATACTCTTAGCAGCAGTTAAATGTTGTTGTCGTTGTAGCGGCAGAACTCTGCTGAGTTGACATTCCTTGACCGGATAAAAAACCGAATCTGGTCCGGTTACGTAGACTCCACTCTCTCTCTCCCTGTCTCTCGAATAAAAACTAAAAAAACACAATATTCATATGATTGGTACACATTGGTAAAAGAACTATATGTGTAACCTTATATTCCAAACCAAAAATTTCTTATAAATAAACCTGAGTAAATGTATTCGAATACCTATTCCTAACCCTCCCAAAAAGTCTTCCTACATATACATAAAATCAAACACTTGATTTTCATACAATTAACAGTTCATGGTGTCAATAAAAAATTCCTCAATTCCACCACCCATCAATATATCGATTTTATTGTGCAATAATCTAACTTCATTTGTTCGCCACTTGTCTCGCAACTCACAGAGGACATCTCAAATGGCAATTCGGAAATTTCAAACGCAATTGAAGCACTTGAGAGCAACGCCCCCCACCATATCTTACTCTCCACTCACCCAATTCACCACACCTCCCTCTCTGGCTTACATATATAGTACATTACTACAAACAATCACAACAAATTGTATGAAGCCACCCACAGTTAACTACCGTTATCCTTTAATAACAAAATCCCAAAAGGATATGTCTATCACGAAAGAGCGGTAACAGAACAGAAATTGGGGAGAAGAAAGGGCAGTAAAAAAATGCTACAAAAATCAAATGTTGAGCTTGGGCTCGTGCCACTGGCGGATGTTGCAAGTTGTTGAGTGCGTTCGTATTTTTTCGCTGACATCATGAAAAGTTGTTGCGCTTGTTGTTGTTGCCTTTACTGATGCTGCTTGCCGTTGCTGTTGCTGCTCTCGTTGCTGTCAAATGAAGTTGAATTTAATTAAATCCTTCATGTCGTTGTGTCTGTTAAAAATAGACAAATGACAGTTCTCGCCTGTTTGCCTTCGTTCTCAATTTACAGCAACAACAACAGTGCGCCCTTTTAGTTAGTATGTGTTGTATGTATGTGTGTGTGCGTGTGATCATTGCTTTTATTCGCAGCTGAGTCGGCTTATCGCACGAATGCAATTCTCATAGTTTCATTTCGAGTTGTCATTGTTGCCGTTGTTGTCTTTGTTATTGCAGTTGTAGTGGTATTTAGTTTTTTCTTCGCCAAATTGTATGTACAAATTTCGGAGCAAAGTTGAAATTGATTTTACATTTAATAAAGTTGAAGGCTTTGGTGAAGCAATTTCTTTTATTAAAACTAAAAAAGTTCGAGGAAAGGAGATTGTGGTTTTAAATTTCAGTTAATCGGTTGAAAAGAGTGCAAAGAGCTCAGTTACTTTGAACCAAGTATGCTTTATTGGCTAGCCAAATGTTAGCTTTAATAATTCTACTGAACAAATTCCCCGCAGCATTGATAACATTTCTTCTTAAACTCGCGAACACCATTGTGGAAAAACAGAGCCACTACTGCTAACAAATAAGCACATACCGCTCGAAATAAGTATGCAAACGGCTTTGGATATTCTTAGGACCCAAAAAGCACTAAACTACCTAGGCGTAAGACTGCACGCCAGACTAACTTTCTGGGTACAAATCCAACTTAGCAGACTAATGGCCAACATAGGGGGCCCAGGTAAGAAAAGAGAAAGCTCCTTATGTCGACGACTACCAGCGTTCTATTATACGGAGCTGAGATCTGGGCAGATGTGCTTAAAAACGAAAACCGGCGTAAGGTAGTGGCCAGAGTGCACCGCACCGCAGCCCTCAGAGTTGCATCAGCCTACCGAATAGTGCCAGGTGATGCAATATTGTTTATAAGCGGTAAAGTCACAATTGGCCTTCTGGTATACGAAAGGAAAAGCTGTGGCTGGCTAAAGACAACATCCCAAAATAACTAGAGTGCAATAGAACAAATAAAGAAAGATACAATAACAATATGGCAATGAATATGGAAGGACGGGAGTCACGGCAGATGGATGGACAGGCTAATAAAATACCTACGCTCGTAAATTTGAAGAAGTCGTCCGCTGCACAACCCAGCTGTTATCCGGTCACGGATATTTCAAAAAGTACCTCCACAGAATTGGAAAAGCCGAAGAGCCATCATGCCTGTGCAACGACGCAACAGAAGACGACGCAACAGAAGACGACGCTGAATACACATTTTTTTTAGTGTGTGCGATGGCAACGAGACCGCACCACCAGAAGACCTGGTTGGACAATTTAATCAGCATCATGATAGAGGAAGAAGCAAGCTTGGGGATTATCCAGAAACTCGCAGCATGGGATCTGAACGCAGGTGCGCAGATGTAAATCTCTCAATGAGAAAAATGGAACGCCACCCCGAAGCGCAATGCAAATGAGATTTCAGGTTGGACGACGGTTCCTTATAGAGGAATTTTTAGTGACCTGCAAATGGCACATACCGTTGCTGTGATAACAGCACTGATGATGCGGAAGGCATTTTCCACCCCTCACCCGCAAAAAAACCCATTCCGCCAAGGAGTTTTTGGACACTCAAAACTCCTGAAGGAGTTTAGATTTTCTGTTTAACAATTTCATTTTCTGTTCGCACGTGAACATTCCTAACATATACATGATACTACAGGTAGGTATATGAAACTACTAGTTCCTAATACAAATTAGGTTGTCTGTTGCCTCTGGCTCACTGCGCAATGGTTAAAAATCAATGATAAATCTTAAGTCATTCGAAATTAATACCCACTATTGTCCAACATGTTATATGCCCTCTCCAATCTTCTGAACAATATTTACTAATACTATATTCTTCTTCTTATTTTTCCAGGTAACTATTATGAGAAATATCAGAAATCAGTATTGTTTGCATCAAATGTTCGATATTAAGACCAGGACATGGTATGTAAGTCACTATTTTCGTCAATTTTAGTATTTAAATGCGATAATAATGTGTTGAATTTCACAATCTGAAGATCTAGACCCAAAACAAAAACATTCTAAAGGCAGATGAAATCATCGCTTCACATTTCTTTGAAATATAGGCAATCGTAATGTTTTAGTCAATGGGAAACATTATAGAGCCATAATTAAGGATTTTTTCGTACCTGAATTGGTGGATTGAATTAAGACGGTGCTAGATGCCATACTGCTACGAAACCAGCAATTTATTGGTCGTGGGCCTGTGGCGTGGACCAATTTTTTTGTGTGGTTCTGTGGAGGTGCCTGTCTACGCAGATAAGCCTGAGACGATTGACGCGAGTTGCAGGAAAAATTGGTTCAATTCGCTGGGATTTACTTAAGCCAGCCCCGGCTCAAGTCCGAATTAATTTTTAAAACCTAATGGGAAACACTTAACATATTGTATATGCTTGATCATAACATAATATCATTAAATTATATAAGTTTTATTTCTATTTGGAAACCATATGTCTAAACAAAACACCCTTTATGTGCTTTATCTGCTTCCCCGGCAGGTACTGCGTCGAATACTTTCAGACCTGGAGTGTTTTCATCCATTCGGACGACATGATCTAGCCAGCGAGTCACGTCTCTTAATTCGCTGGACTAAGTCAATGTCGTTGATGATCCTGGAAGATATTTAGATCTGTTCCATTAAATTATGATCAATTGACAGCCATCCGGGTGGTCTGCATGCGATGAATCGGATCCAAAGCGTGGAATGACGTAATAGTTGGGAGCAAAGTTAGGCCATCCAAACTTTGGGATGCGAAAAGACTCATATAGCAGTCGTCAACTATTGGTTTGACTGCACTGATTTACAGTGGTTTTGTTGTATTAGAATGCATGAAACTATCAATGATTTTATAAGATTTGCTCCCGATTATTTTACAATTTTTTAATTTTAATTTTCCCTGTTAAAAATAATAAAACATAAAATAAAAAATTAAAAAACAGCTTTAAAAAATATTTTTTTTTAAAGGATACCTCGAAGTAAACAGATGTCGAAAACACCATTTATATCTCAAAAAAGCTATTTTTCTCCGCTTTTTAAGGACCATCAATAATCTGCCATCATCTGTCGATCATATTAACCTCGATACCCCTCTTTCATCTCATTTAGATACTTGATGCTCTGCTTGTACCTCACTCCAATTGCCTAAATTAGCCGAAAAATTATACCGATGATTAGCTCCTAGAGTCTGAAAGCATATATTTCACAATTTCTTCATAATAAGAGAACCCTCTATGATTACCTAAGAGATTTTCGACTGTCAAAACAAAACTTTTAGAAGATTTACGTTTCACAACTGCCATAAGTGTTGTAAAATCTGTATCTTTCATTAATTGCTGTCTTTGAGAACCATAAAAGAAACCACCTTTCAACTTTTCCATACACTTCGCAAATTTTCTACAAATTACATTGTGTGGATCTATGAGGTGTCTCTATGAAACGAAAGGTAAGCCTATAATGTGCTACGGAATTGCATAGGATACTGAAAAATACTACACTCCCGAAAAATTGGCGAGTGTTCAACGCGCTGCTCTCATCAGTATTTCTTGTTGAGTACGAACAACATCAACTATGACGATTCACCGGTGAACTTAGCAGCAAGTTATAGGGCTGCGAAAGCTGCTCTCAGGCTGAGTACTTAGATTACTGTAAGCTTGAACAATCTGAAATTTTCGCAGACTTTTGATTTCACATCAAAAACTTGGACAACCAGATCGCCTAGTCTAGCCCTGGCTGCCTTTTCTCTGTTCACATACTTTCAAGGATTGCATAGAAGGGAAGGACTCGGTAGATGTGGGGCGGTGAGGTTTTTAAGGATGGAACAGAGCTTGCTGAAGGTTTGGTGAAGGAGTACACTATTGGGAACACTCCATCAGCTCCAGTTTTAGGCTTTCAGACGTAGTGGCTGCCAACTTTGATAGTGGTAACTAGTAGTACATCGATATTAGCCTAGAGTTCGTTGACCGTGCGCTCAAGCTCAGTGAAACGATATATAGACTGTTTATCTTTTATCATTGAGTAAGGTAGATAAGCATGCTAGGGCAGATACTTCTAAATAACTGCTGAATGGGAACGAGTAGGACCTCAGTTAGTTTCTATTGGTTCACTACTGAACTGTTGGACCTCAAGCGGTGGTCGACTTTTAGTAGCTGTTCAACTTTCTTCTAGCCCAAGGTAAATCGTAGGAGATCTAGGAAAATTTTCGCTCTCAGCAAGTTCCACTTTTCAATGGTTGTCCTAGTTCTAACTGGACATCGCTGGATCGGGATTCCTACAGTAATATTGAATATCTTAACGCATGCTAGCTGTATTGTCTGTTTAAAAGAAGAAGAGTTAGAATAATCTCAACATTTCCTCCTCGAATGTCCCGCTTTTGCACGATTTAGGCAAAAAAACCTCGAATCTCATATTAAAACGTATATCAAATTGCAAGAATTGGCAGCAGGCAGCATGAATGTGCCATGCCAAGCTACTTCTGGAAGGGTACAGTCTTGCAAGGTTTAAGTAAGTAAATGATCAACCTCCCAGAGCGAGACAAATTCCATCTTCTTGTCGCGCTCTAAACACTCAATATTGGCTCAGGAAGCACTTGTCTAACATGGGCATTGTCTCTTGCTCAAACTGCCAGTTCTGTGACATGGATCAGCAAACTTCAGAACACCTGATTTTGGATTGCCCAGCAATTTGCAGAAGCAAGTTCAATGCGTTAGGTTCCATTCATCAAGAAGCTGGGCCTTTGTGATCATATGTGACATAGGGGAGCACATTAGAGACCATAGGTCGCAGTGTAAAGCCTCAATTTTCGTATCTATCTATGGCCCTTGATGGCAATTATGTGCAACAATAAATGATGCTTGTCTGAGAGTAAAATACGATCTCTTTCTTACTCTTGCTTTAAGATTTGAAGTGTTTCCTACGACTTTCAATCAATTGTCAGTTCAATGTAAATATAAATAATTCTTAATTAATTTAATTAAATATGAAAGGTTGCGTGCCACAGCAAGTAAAAGTAAATGAGTCAAGCGTAACGGCACATACCAAACCACAATCATTTCGTAGACACCTTTTACGATTAATTATGTCGGTGTGCGCGCCGCTCTATCTGAGGCATGCGCTTGTGTGGCTCGCTGCAACGCGCTTTATCGGACATTTTTGATCACAACTTAAACGATCAATTAGCAAAACGAACGGCCATCGGTGATGCAAAGCGCTCAGACGCTAATGAAAACCGAAATGACGCACACACATATGTACATACAGGTACAGGTGTTTACATCCACATACCTATATATATATATACTAGACAACTTGCCTCCCGGCTTTATCACATGCACACCGCCGTTTTATAGTAGCGCTTGTCGTAACTTTTTCGGGGCGCCAATGAAATTAAATGAAATCATTAAGCCGCAAATATGTGACCACAACAGAAATTAAATAAAAATAAATGTTCACCAGCGCAACAACAATAATAAATAATACAAATAAAAGCAAGCGGACTCAAGCGCAAAGCAACAGAATCGCCCAGCGCGCACCGCTCCATTCACCATTCACCAAGCACCATTTTTGGCCGCCGCCGCGCACACATTTAATTTGTACGCTTTGGTCCGGAATTCGCTACCTGATATTATGTATGCTATTTTAAGAATTTACGCGCAAGGACATTTGGACAACTGCCGCTGTGTGGCGGCGTGGCAGTAGTGGCATCAGCTGCCGCCAAGTGCCGCCGCGCTGCAGCTGATCGGCGCCGCTCGCGGGAGGTGCTTGCTTTGGTCATTGATATCATTAGCGCGTTGACCCTTATACCGCTCTGGCGCTCGAGCTCACAGGCTCCCAGGTTGCTGGCTGCTGCTGCCGTTGCAGTTATGTTAATTTTGTTGCCGCAATCGCCTGCTCGGTTGCGCGCTTCTTTCCTCATTTACACACTTTTATTGTGCGCATTTAATTTCTCTTTATTTCAGTTCTGCGTTGTTTATGTAATCGCTTTTTCGTTGTTGTATTTTTTGTTAACTCCTCCAACAAGTTGACAACGGCAATAATGTTAAAGAGTTCCTTTGAGACTATTGATATGCGCTCCTTGTATTTAAGTCATGTTTTCCGCTGCTGTAGGTTGTTGTTATTGCTGTAATTGCCGCGGTTGCCATTTGTTGCGGTTTGCTTATCAGTTTTCTGTTTTTTCTTTCGTTGATATGTAGGTGCTTTGGTCTCAGGTGGCAGCGTTGATTGCGCTTCCTTGTTTCTTGTGGGTTGCTGGACTCTTATGCACTCTTGTTCTTCTTTATCCGTTTCATTTACCTCTTGTGTCACCATAAGCAGTTCTGATTTCTTCTGTATTACTTCGTTTTACCCGGTTTTTTTTTTGCATTTCGATGTCAAGTCGAATTCGTTTATAGAGTTGTTAACTACTTCTCTGAATAGCCGTTCTTAAATAATTTCGAAATGAGTTAATTAAGCAATTAACTGGTGAATCACTGGTGCATCAGGGATTCTGTTAAGCAAGTAAGGCGTTGAGTCATTTTTGCTCTGTTATTATAAGAGGTTTTGAGGTAAGGGTTCGGATCACTGCTGGCCTCATGCCAAGAGTATTGCCTTTTGATCTCATATCGAGAAGGACCATTTTACAGACCATTACCTCCATCAGGGTAGGTAGGGTGTTGGGAACAAACTCATGGTTTTAAGGTTTGAGATATGAACAGCCATGAATTAAATGTCTCTCAGAGGTCACCCTTCCAATATAATTTCTATAATCGGTTAGTAAGAAAAAATGTGTCACTTCGATAATAGCATAAAAAAAGTAAAGTTCCGTTTGTAGCCTCAGGCCAACAGCATATGATGTTATTGAAGACCCCACGATAAATCATATGACAACGTCAACAAATCCCTCATAACCCCTCATAACTGCAATACAAGGTGTGTTCCAAAGTAAACAGGACTTAAAAAAAACAGAACAAATGTTTTTTTTGGCAAAATCAATTTATTTATTCAAAATAGTCTCCTTCTGCTTCAATGCATCTTTTTGAATGGTCCAAAAGCATGTCGAATGAGTGTTTTAGCTCGTTGGCCGCTATGGCCGCCAGTATGCCGGTGCAAGCCTTTTGAATGTCTGCATAATGCTGCCTTTCATGGCCAAAGCATTTTTCCGAAAAGGAAGAAGTCACACGGGCCATATCAGGTAAATACGGGGAGTGATTAATATTTAAAATGTGATTTTTGGTCAAATAATCGTTCACAATGATGTCCTTCGAATGTTGGATTCTGAGCAATTTTTGGTAAGCCCAAATGTTGGGTCAAAATGCGATAAATCGATGTTTTGGAGATGTTCAAATCCATTTCCATGAATTTCAATGATGATTTCGGCTATTTTTTGATGAATTCACGCACAGTTTCGCTGGAATTTCCGGTGATCGCGGATTTTGATTGGCCCACATGTTGATCGTCTTTTATGCCCTCACGACCACTTTGAAAACTTTGAAACCACTCGTGCACTCTGCTACGGGATAGGCAATCATCGCCATAAACTTGTTTCATCAATTGAAACATTTTACCAATTTTAAAACAAAATTTAATGTTGGCTCTTTGTTCGAAGCTCATTTTCGCACCGATAACACAAACGTACTGACACTTAAAACGCGATAACTTCACTTCCAAATAATGAAATGTCATGAAATTCTCACTGGATAATCGATAAGCAGATTCTAACGCACCAGTCGACATATGTATAGATGGCGCCACCAGGGGGCGCTAGATTCCTGTTTACTTTGGAATCACCTTTTATGTCTAACGAAAGAAACAAATTTCTTAAGTTTTCTGGTGAATCGACAAAATTTTTTCCCAGAAGGCTAGGGAATATGTAGAGAAGTGGCGCTGAACCTTATAAGCGACTTTGCGGATCAAATTAAGTGATACCAAGGATGAAGTTTTGCTCACAGTATTCCTTCGTTCGTGCTATAAATAGGGCTTGGATATCTTACCGGCCTTAACAGGTATCATGTGGGAGACCAAGAATATTTCATCAACCTCTTAGGTTACGTTAGTTAGGTTGGCTGACCTAGAGAACGTACTTTGAACAACTTTATGTAATCTTTTGTGGAGTCAACTCCTATAGGAGAACTCCTATATCCAATCTAATATGTCGACTAAGCGCCTTGAAGCCAATAGTTCCATACATCAAATATCACATTAGTTTCGTTTTAAAACGTAAGTCGGAGTGCAATGCCTGAGCTTCGATAGTTCTAGCTCTAGTACTATGGAGAAAATTTGTTTCACTTGACTTGCACATTCAAGTAGAGGTACTTTTTTCAATAAGCTTTTTTTGAGAGATCACCTGAGTCGTGTCAAACTGTAATTTTATTCTTGTTGAGTAATGTTTGGCATATAATCGTGGAGAGACTTACGCCTGAACAACTTTTACAAATGGTTCAACTTTAATGCGAGAATTCACGTTCTGTAAAGAATGTGTTTCGCTCGCTTTGCTCAACTTATGGTCAACATAATCGACCTACTGAGCGTACACCATCACCCATCTTGAGACCCAGCATTGATTAGTGGATAATATTCGACCGTAAACATCGAAAATCAGGTGTAGCTGAGGGTGTAAACAAGGTCTGTGAAGAGTCGATTCGGCGCCGTTCGCAACAAATACAAATATTTCTTCAAAAATGATGCTGGGGAGAACTTAACCGTCAATGGCGACCATTATCGCGCCATGATTACCGACTTTTTGATGCCTGAAATTGAAGGTCATGATCTCAACGACATTTGGTTTCAACAAGACGGAGCCAGTTCCCACACATCGCATCAATCAATGAATTTTTTAAGAGAACAGTTCCGTGAGCAGATAGTTTCATATTTGGCCCGTTCGTTTGGCCACCAAGATCGTGTGATATCATACCGTTTGACCTTTTCCTGAACTTTTGAAGTTTCTGTGTTTTTTTATTTAAAAATGTAGGAAACCTCGACATGGATCACCCTTTTAAAAACCCTCGATCCGATTCCTAAGCCATAAAACACCTTCCATAGCTCACTAATTAACTTTTATGATTTCGAATCTCAGCAGGTGACTATAGCTTTTTTCATTAGACATAAGCGGAGATCGTAAAATCAAAAATAGTGCTTCATCTCCGATAAGCACTAAATATTGCTTTGACTTACACTAGCAACGATTTGAGAAAGCAAAGGGGCTTAATTATCAATTCATCTAATAAAATAATTTTAATAATTAAAAATCGAAAATTTTATCACATAAAAATCGCCGTTTTATATGCAAATTGAAGCACGCGGTATCCGATTGAATGGCCAACGCCTTGTGTATTTGTTGTACAATAACTTTTATATTTAGACTGACTGCGCATGCGCACAAACTAATCGCTTACTGATAACTCAATTAACTTGTCGGAATGTATTCGTTTTGAAGTATGCCCACATGCCGAATTAAAACAGCAGCGCACGAATGTTAGAGCAAAGCGAATATGTAAATGAAATAGACAAAGAAAAAGTAATTATTTGCTATAAAAAAGATACACAAAATCACAACAGCGCCACAATAAACAAGTAAAGAGTGAATAAGGCGGTCTCGCGATCACCGCGACCGCTGGATCATTTAGCTTGTGATCTGTTGCTTTCATCTTGGTGTGTGATCGACCGACCGACCGACCGCCTGTGTGACAGTTGACTTTGCTTGATGACTTTAATGTCGCTTAAATTGGATCAAATGCGGTAGGTAAATTAAAAAATGATCGAAACATTTTTATTGATAAATTAACAAATACCCCGAAGAATAAAAAGCCAAAGTGAAATACTACATACATACATTAAATCAGAGAGAGCGAGCGGGTGACATGACGTTAAATGTTGTGACGACAACTTGCACAGTGGCTTGACCATTGATAGCGCTGACAGACCAACAGATTGAACGGTGGTATGCATGCCTCAATAAGTCTTCACTCCCTCCCAACTCAAGCACTTATATATGTACGTGTGGTCCTCTCTTGCTCTGCCGCCAATGACCAGCATGTTTGTGGAAATTTATGCGGAATTCAAATTACGACGTGTGTGGTCTTTCAGCGCTACAGCCCACCAGCGAACTTCAAGCAAAGCGAGCGAACGGGAGAGAGGGAGAGAGAGAGAGTGATTATGGAGCGATTGAGCAAAGTGCGTGTGTGGTGTTGCTGATTACAATTCATGTGCTGCAGATCAATCAATTTTATTTAAGTAGTGACTCACTTGACAGCTTATGAACTCTGATCTCAGCGAAACAATGCCTCCCTCTCACTTTCTGGCTTTGTTGCCTTAGTGGGCGCTGTTTATGAAGATCGACAGCGACGAAATCAGCAACAATTGAAATTAATCGCTTGCACACATTGTGTTACTTTATTGCCACAGCAAATCGCTTAATCGGCGGCAAAATAAATATATGCATTATTACGAGATTTGTGGATGTAGAGATCGGCACCAGGGGTAGATCGGATGCGTGCTCTAAGCCAAGAAGTTACAATACGAGTATGTATAGATATCTACAGAGATGTGAATGGCATTAGACGAAAAAGAAGCAGCATTACAGAAGACCCTTTGACATCGCTAGTTTTCTTTAGTTAAGTATAATATGGTCTGTAATAGCAACTCTCTCGACTACTAAGTTAGGGAGAGAGTGAGAGAGAAAACGAGAGAAAGAGAAGAGGAACTCTTTATGGACTTCAGTTTGCGGCCACTATTTCACGGATGTGGTGATTATACCAAGAATTCTAAGTCTTATAGCTTGGTTACCTGGCCATAGCGGAAAACTGGAAACGCTGGATACTTCAAAGTTGGTTAGGCTGACCGAAACGGACGCTAGACTCTTTCTCTTCCACTACTCAGTTTTCGCTAATGTTAAACTCGATAGTTATACTTTCTGCGAACCTGATGAGTTGAATCCAATTGATATAAGACGCCTCAAAAAAAGGTTCAAAACGTTTGGCCTTTATAAGACGGTCTTTTTTAATTCAAACTTAGAAGTTTTGAGGCGGGAGTCCAAGTGACATCATTTGTGACTTGATGAGTTATCACCCTAATTGCTGAGCCTAATAGGTTAGGCTAACTTTCTCTGAGTTCAAAAGCGGAACATTTTACAGAGCATTATACTCCATCAGGGTAGGTGGGATTTGAGAACAGTCTTTTAATTTGAGATATGCACATTGCAGCTATCCGTGAAGTATGATCATACTGTCTTCAATACGTAAATTTTTCTCAGATAACTTTAAAATCACTCGAAAGCTCGCATAACATTTCCTCACTTTTCTTCACGAAAGCACGCGTAAGCGTGTTTATGCATCGGCTACCATGCAACGTGATGTCATAACATAACCGTAAGCATGATCAGGTATTGCAGCCTCCTCTTCTGTGCCCCGATTGTTGGCCGCGAAAACAAATATGCGAATAAGAATGTTCACACCAATGCCCATAAACATTAACATCAATCTTTCGCGGATCAAATCGAGAAGAAACCGCCGCTATGCACTTGTGCGCCCCATAAAAGACCACCAGAGATGACATGGCCTTAAGTCATAATGCAAGCAAATAAACAATAACAACAAATTAAGATCTCTACAGTAAAACGAACGAACGGTATGGTAGCAGAGTCAAAGTCAGACATGCCTTACTAAGACGGTAAAAAGAGATTAAAGCAATGCCAAGAATTAAACCCTACGCACGGGCCAAGAACTTGCAACCGGCCGGCCGGCGGCTCCGGCAAACCGGCTGATGGATGCCTAAGTCCTGGCGGGCTGTGAGTCAAAGTCAGTGTCAGGCGGCGGCACGGTAGGCTCACTCCGGAAGAAGACGGCGTAGAAGCGGCATCCAACGCATCACAGCCGTCATGGTTGTTGCCGTCGCCGTCGCCCTAGGGCTAGCAGACAGCAGTAGTGAGCTTCATGGCTAAGCGCCTCTACATTTCATGCGTGGCTTTACTGCTTTGTTTGTTATTGTTATTTGTGTGTGTTTTTTCGCAAGTGGCGTAGATAACCATATGTATAAGCAACAACAAACATATGATCGGCTATCTCATGTTGTTGTTGCTAGCTGTCTGTTTGTTTATTAATTTTTGCGTAGCTGTCTTTCAGGAATGGGTTGATCCCCCATAAAGCCAAATTAATCAATTAATGAAGCATTTAATTACAGTGCATGGTCTGGTGAACCGAAGCCGGGAGTAGGATGGAAGGGAAAACGCACAATTTGATGAATGTAATAAGTGCCCACACATGAGTCTATGAGTGGATCGATGTTGGCAAGCAGAAGAATTACTCCATTACCTGTGAGATTAAGTTTTAGCTATGAACAATATGAATAGCTCGTGATTTGGAATAAGTAAATTCAATAGTTTGATTGACGAAGGAACTCTTTCGCCTTCCGCTTGAACCATGCTATGAAGTGGTCTCACGGATGCACTTGCTGTCCGGAAAACATGCCCGCGCGGCCGACTGTCTCAGCTAAATTCCTCCTATGGTCCAGGGGTGCTAGTAAGAATTTGCCCGTGGTAAGGCATAGCCTCCACACCAGGCAACTATAATGTACTATGCTAAATGTTTTTACCTTTGCCTTAGAAATATAGGCATAGTCTTATCAGAAAATAGTGCAATAATACTCAGCTTGAACTGAAATTATAGACTTTGAATGAGATTCCTACAAATGAAACGAAGTTGAAGCTGCTAATGGCTCCTGTCATGAGTTGACTGGAAGTAGTTTTGGTTACAAGGTCTGAGTGGAGACATAATTCTGGCACCACGGGGAGCAGTAATTCCGTGGGGTTAGGTCGTCGTGGCTTTGTCACGTTATCCTTCATGATAGTTGTTTTCAAAGCACCTGGGTGTACATTATAAAAAACCGAATCGTGATCAAGTTGGAACAAATTAAACACATTTTGACGGTCGTCATCGAAGAAGAGAAGTTACCGTGTACAGCAACGAAGCGATCTTTGTTTGCTTTTCCAAACAACCAAATTAAGTCACTGATCCATTTGATTGTTTTATAAGTCTTCTAAAATCCCCAAGACAACTACGAGTTCGAGAGATACTTTGATTACTCTAGATTTTCTAGCGACTTTATAATTCATAATTGTTCATACAGTTTCCAAAAAATTCGTACGTTTCCCCAATATAGAAAAAACACATAACGCGACACCCCGAATTATTGACGATAACTATTTTTCAGTTTAACTCTTTTGTCATCTTTTCTTGCCTTGAAAGGTTAAGAGACTTATCGCTATGTTACTCTTGCCTAGCCATAGCTGATTGCTAAAACTTCAAAGGTTGTAAGAGCCCGATGCCAGCTTTCAGATATAAAACCACAGGGACGAAAAACCAACCAAACCGACCGCTGATTGGACAAACTTCAAATACCCCATGAAAACAACTTCACGAGGAATGTGGATTATGTGTTTAAAAGAATGCATGTTGTAGTCGTTGACAGTCTTGGTCGCATGTAATTCCAGGCCTGTTTGGGTTACCATGAGAGTCATTTGTGGCTCTAGAATGGTAAATACGCTCTTCAACGTATACTCAACTCTCTATCAAAGACGGATCCGAAGTCTATAGTTCAAGAAGAATTAGTTAACCAACTACTGAATATTTCCACATCGATTTAATAAGTAATACACACCATGTTTCCAAGAGTAAAGTAATTCCCACTGAAGCAACCGATAACCAGATTCAGCCCACCTGTTCGCTTTCCATCGAACATTTCGCTGCATATTTCAAACATTTCTTAATAGAGTCATAAAAGCGCCCATTACTGACCTACAAATTACTACTGTGGCCGACGTTTACGCCATGCCACACACAAGCACCGAAAGGAGTGGAGGGAGCGCATGCGCGGCCAGTGCCATCCAACAACAAGACCGAGCTACTGCCTAGAGGAAAAATGAGAAAATATTGTCACAAGTAGTTATTGCTACGGCTTTGTGTCTGGGGCGCGTCAGTTAGCTACTCATAACTATGGGATTACTCTTAAATATTCATAAGTTGTAGTCACCCAAGACCGACAGCGTCTGCGCGCAAAGTAAGAGCAAGAGAGCAGGAACAAAAGGGAGCAATTAAACGATAAAATTACTTGACGATCGGATACTACGAAGGCAAACACATACACACACGCCCGTGATCATGTGGGCATGTAAACGTACGTAAATCAAATCAAATTCCAACTTCTGGGTGGTCCAACGCTACCGTCGTCTTGCGGTACCCTTTCCATGCGAGCTGCAGCGGCCCCACCAGATTAGCAGCGAATTTAAAGAAATTCAAATACGCCTTAAAACTGGCGAAGCGTGCGGGGAATTTCAACTATCGGCATTCGAAAGGGATCAGCGCTCGCAGCGCAGCAGTTGGGCAACCGATGACAATAAAACAACTACAACAATTACCGAAGAATTAGTGAAATAAGAGTTGAAAAGCAAAAACAATCAATACGGGGGCTATTAAAGGCTAACGGCTAGTAATCAAGCATTTTGATATGTTCATTAGGTAAGCGACGCATGCGCCGCGGCTTGTAGGTGAGACAGCAGCAGGGGAGCAGTTCTGCGCTGGTTTTTGTTGTTGGAGTAGCGACAAAGAGTCGTAATTAGAATAAAAACGCATGTATGCTTATGTGTATGTGCGCGTTGGCAAGAGATTTAGAGGAGTTGATTGTTCAATTAGGCAGCGAATTGTTTGTGATTCGGCGTGCACAGTGGGTTAATCTATAAAAAATCATTAAAATATGGTAAAAAGTGAGGAAGAGCTAAGTTTGGTTTCATTTTACAATGTATTTCATATTTCACAATGTCAGCAAAATTCCATTTATAAAAAATGTTAGGATAGTCTAGTAATGCAAGATGGTGTACCGTTACGTAGTTCATGAGAAGAAGTCATCCTTGAGGATGCCAGCGATTTGAAGCAAATTTCAAGAGTCTGCGTACTTGTTAACGATGCCTCTTCCGGCGTTTCATATCGTAGGTTCCTGAATGTTGGAAACGTTGTATTGCTAGTGCCGGGCAACTGCCGAAGAGATGCTTTATTGTTTCCATGATGACTTGCTCTTGACATTTTCTTGCACTAATCATCTCGATTTGTCAACCCCATTCTGTAGGCGTATTCCGCCACTAGACTGTGACATGTAAATATTGCAATCATCTTCCTGAAGTCTCTTCTATCAAGAGAGAGAAGAAGCTCCGTGTTGATATACCGAATTGTATCTGACTTTTGCAGTTTTCTATTCCGGTAGATCATTCCATCGCGTTTTAAACCTCCTTCGCGGTTTGTTGGTCATATTATCGGTTGACAGCCAAACACAACTCTTGGTCTAATACCCGGTAGAAGTGAAGTCGCTTTTTCTTGGAGGCGTTTTTCGCATATCGGCCAACACATCGCTTGACGGTCTACGTAGATGTTAACTCTGAAGCTGCCTACTGTGGCAATAGAGACTTGATCCTCAACTTTACGAATAGTAAGAACCTATCCTTGGAATTTACTGCAGTGGTTCGACAACTTAAAAGACTGCATTATATTTAACTCTGGACAGAATACACCGCACCAATCCGTTCTCCTTTTTTGAACCAACGGTATAAGTATTTCATGTATTGCGCAGTTACCACGCCGTAACTCCAAACATCTCTTCTACCATATGCTCATTCTCAGCCATATTTCCCAATTGAAAAGTGGGATCATGTAGTCGGTGCTTGCCAAACTGCCATTACTTACTGAGCTAAGCTCTCTATAGGTGAATTCCGGTAGAAGTCGCATATCGGCAACATCTCTGACAGTAGTTGTCCACCAACTGTTTTGCAGAGTAAAATTGTTTAATCAGCGGTAGCACCAGTCTATGAGAAAGCGAAAAAAGCACACTTATTGTTCTGAGCATCTGCTTACATGCATACCAAGGTACTGAAATGGCTTTTGCTTAAAACTCCAAACATCTCTTCCACATTGTGCTCATCCAGCACAGTTTGCTGTCCAAAACCCAAAATATTTGGTGCGGTTCTTGAGAGAAAGACCCCAACCTGTAGCACCGCAAAGCAAAGGGATTTTGTATTTTACTACAAGCAGATCCGTTTCTTCTTCCACATTGTGCTAGCACCAGTGTGTCCCATGAGATGCCCAATTTTGTATTTTCTAGTGAAAACAACTGCATTGGGAGGGAGTGATGGCCATGTACATCAAATGGTGTGTTGACATTTTTCCGTTATTAAAATGGCAATCTTGTCTTCACAGGCCACTATATTTAGAGCTTTGACGTTTCAGTTTCTCAACAGTTTTATATGTCTCGCCATATGTCGAAGGAGCCGAGATAGTATTCACTCTATGGAATATCTCTACAGACTTCTTTGGTCATTCTAGCGTTGTTTCATTCGTCTCTTAACCTTCTACAGATCAAAAGAAGAGAGATGTAATAGGATGAGCGATAATAATAATATTAGGTGTACAGTAGGACAAGGTCTTAACTGAATTCATTATTTCTTGACGCTAAACCACATTAGGGTTAAAAAAATAAGTCCAACTTATTTAAAAAACGAAAAAAAATCTGACCTATTGACCTCTGTAAATGGTTAAATGTTAACCGGTTAAAATCGAAAATTATAATGGTTATATGAGCAAGTATTTCAAATTTTTACCTAAGCCTGTAGTTGTTAAGGAATCTACTTTGTAGTAAAGTGAAGTATTGGACGTGAGCATAAAGCCTTACTTTTGGAGGATAGTTGAAGATTTCAAAATGGCATTATTTCGGTGTGCAATGTTGTGGAGCATTTTGCCAAAACTTGGTCGAAAACGGCGTATGGACCAAACAGGTACGCCATCATGCCTTTAGATTAGTTTTTCAACTGATCTATTTGTTAGGTCCAACACAGCAGCTTTTCCATAGAGATTTACAAGTCTAATATTAAGCTTTAGACTATAATTAGGTTTTTACCCAATTTGGTTAGCTTTTCTCTCCGAAATATGATGAAGGGTTGTTGTTTAACGGGTACCTAACCCCGGTTGAGATTGCAAGGATTAGATAAGTTGTCATCGTGGGGTTAGCAGGGGGTGCAAAGATATTGTTAGTTTCATGCGGGGGCTCGTTGCACGCCGGAGATATGATTGCTATGTCAGGGTCATATAGAACTCACAACAGTCGGTTCTACGTTACCCAAATTGACCTGGATTTTGTCCGGCCAAGGCTGTACTTTCAGAGATATAATCTAGTTTGGATCGGTAAGTTTTAGTATGGTGAAAGGTCGTTTTCTTCGAGTTTAGTTGAGGTATCTCGGATAATTAGAAAACTCGTTATGGATCGATCTTTAGTGACGACATTTCATTGAAGTGTTTACTCAAGTTATAGCTGATGCTGACAGAGAGTCAGAAAAATAGAAAGACGTATATCTCGAAAGGCATCATCCTCGTCAGTAATATTTTGTAATGATTTTTATTACCTTTCCACACTGTCCACTATCCGAGTGAAAGGTTAAAATCATGGATGCCAGCCATGAGATGCAGAGATCTCAAATCATCCACTTCCAGATCATAAAAAGATGAATAACTAAATACTTAATAAACCCACTACTCTTTCTACTTGGGCTGCTAGTTATTATGTGTATTTAATAACTTAATCTAAATAATCTAGCTGTGGAGACGGCGCACTGCAACTTAGCGCTGCGCTGCCACATACTGTGCGATCTAATGAATCGAATGGCGCTCGGTATGTAAACTGTCTAACTGTCTGCTCCGACATGGCTCATATTCGTATGCACATTCGTTTTTTATATCTTTTGTATCTTAATTAATAATTGAACACACACACACGCATACACACAATCGCAATTTAGCTGGCATGACGGCATGCAACACAGACTCCCTATGTGTGTTTGTATGTGTACGCGATCTGTAATCGAAAACCCACTAAGTGACAGTCTCGTTGACTTTGGCTGATTACTGTAATTGAGAAACCTTATAAGTGGCGCTGACGAGTTCATTTACGGACACACACACACGTACATATGTACATAGTGAATGTGCAAAAGCGCTGGCTGAAGGTAAAACATACTTAGATGGCATACATACTATGCTACATCTGTTATACTATGTATATATATAGTTTATATATATATATGTATATATGTATATATGTATGACTGTGTAAATATGCGAGATTGTCTGTAGCCTTATTAAGTTCTTGATCGTATGGGGAACAGACAGACACCCATAAGTATGCTTGCATATAATCACATGAGCGCGTTATTTTTCACACCTCAGCTGAAAACAAAAGAGGAGAATACATCTCGAAGAAGCTTGAGACGGGACACTGAAGAAAATGAATACTTTAAGTCTTAGTATTATTAAGGACCGAATTTGATCTCATCCTTCTTCGTTCTTGTTTGCTTCGTTTGTACAAAATTTCTTCGGTTCCGAGCTTTTCTTATTTCCGGGCTTTTCTTAAAATCCGCGTGGTAATCTTAAATTTTTAGTAAGGAGCAAGTTTCATATCATTTGGAGGATTGGTTACGTTACTTCACATGAAAATGGAAATTCATCCCTATGGAATCTCTAAAGATACAATAAATGTTTTCTTCCAGGCTATTGGTTGAAGTGTGTGATTAACCCTGTAACTATTGGGACCGAATTCTATGCTATGTAGGCTTTCATGTTGATATGCGAGTATCACGACTTGAATGAAAAGACACATATCAGCTTACTGGAGACGCAAGCAGACTGACTTTCGAAGTTCAAGCATAGTCCATGTATTTATGTATATGTAGTAGTCTACTACTCAAACTTTTCTTAATACCTGAGTAATGTGTATCTGCTAAAAATTGGAGAGTTATTTATTTAATTTGAGTTGAAGTATTTGTCATGCAGGACGTCAACGGTTGTTGGGAACTTTAGAGTTATTTATTTAGATATTGCTGGACAGAAATAGAGGAGCTGTTCTAGGGTCTCATGCATGCTCACTTCTCTGCACTTTCTGCATAGGCCACCCGCCGCGTATGGGATGCCAGTTAGTTGTCACCTGTCATTAGGTCAATAACCATCCAGTGCTTTCGCGACCGCGTGTGAAAAAAGCATGTATGACTTCCGTCGGGGTTCTTATACACGATCTTGGCGATTCACCATGCCTTTAAGGCGTTCCATCTCACACTGATCCGTTTGGCAGCCATTTATGGTGTATCGATTTTAATATTAACAACATATTTTCTGTTCTGGTTCGGTAGCCAGACGGAAGTCACTTTTGTGTCCTGGATCCCAGTATATCTGTAGCCGCGGCCTCTTTGCTTCCAGGGACGGTCTCTGTCGTAGTACGATGTGAGATTATTGCCTTAATTGCCGCCTGGTTATCAACGTCTATATTGATCTTCCTTACGTTATTCCCTGTGTTGTTAGATCTTAACCGTTTTCCTGACCGCAGTCTTCTGCCTGAATGATACTGCGGTATTTCGCAAGCTTAAAGTGTCACCTGAGATCTAACTCCGCGCAATATACTCCGCCGCCCTTTCATTAACCATTTTTAAACCGTCTGTGTTGATGTGGGAAGTTATACTGGGGAATCGCATGCTCTTGTGTCATCTGCCTTCTTTTAGTGTTATTTGAAATCTTCTCTGCCAGATAAAGCATTAGGATAAGTGGTCTGATTTATGCACCGATCCCTTGCTTATAGAGCCCGTAGTTTACTTTTTATATTACATTCCATCAGCCACCAAAGTATTGATAGATCAATCAAAATTTCGGCTTCTGGAGTAATATTATGGCGTAGATTTCGGAGATAGTTTGTTTGTTTTGAAAGATATGTCGCGTGAGTCGAATAAAAATGGGACATTCGCAAAAGCTCTGCCTTAGTTCTGGTGTGTAAGTGTTGTTTTTTTACAAAAATGTTTCTCTCTGCCAATTTCTCACAGTGTACACATTCGCATTAATAACTCCATTCAAAATGTATTGATGTCGTGTGGCATATTTGTGCATTGAAATTTATCGTCTACGCAGACGCATATTGCTTACATTGTAGCCGCACACGGCAGCAGCAACGGGAGCGCAGGCAAGCAATTTCGTTAGACTTTGCAGATTACGAGTATTACTGCAGCCAATATTGAGTTAAAACTATTAATAACGCTACTAATATTTGCTAGCATGTAAGTGAGTTGGACGGCAGCAAAATACCGCAAGACACCCTTTCGCCAATTGCGACGACGACGACTCCAACCGCCAGCGAGAGGTGTGAAGCGCAAATTAACACACTTGACAAATTATTGCCACACGCACACCAACACACACACACACACAAACACATGAAAGCAGCAGGCATGAGTTTAGTTTGCCCCAAAGTGGTTTGCCTTCGCACAGCGCAACGCAATGCAAGATTCAGCAGCAACCGGGGTATCGGATCACTCGACTCTGGCAATTGAGGCATTGCAACGATCGATTGATGGCAGACTTTTTAATGAAATTGTCTGTTTTATCAACTGAAAAATGCGGTTTCCCATGCCACGCACAACAATGTGTGCTTATTTATACTCAGACTATTTATTTGTATGTACATATGTACGTACATGCGTATGTGTAGGTGTGTGCGTGTGGCAGTCGCTGCAATTTTATCTGGCTGCTGATTGCTGATTGTCACACTTTATGGTTGATTGGAGGGGCACATTTGCTAATTGTAGGCCTGTTATTTAACATACAGTCTTATATATGACATATTAGGGTGGTATTGAAAAAATCGAATATGGGGTTATTGGTGCCAAAATCGGTAATGGTACCTTCGAAGACTGTTTAAATATCGATTTTGATGAATAGCTGGAATAAAATAATCATAATACTCTGAACAGGATATACTTGTATTAAGTCTGCCACTATGTTTATAACCCCCGAAAGCGAAAGTAAAAGATTCTATAAAGTATTTAGGTAACCATACACGTCTTATCACAAAGACACTCGATGCTATTAATAGCGAAATTAGGCACTTTTTGACCAACCCTGAAAGCTCTGTTAATGAGTTCAAAATATCGCCGTTCTGCTATCTGAATGGATGGTCACTTCTCTGAAGGAGGCTGCACTCCGGAGCAGCAGATCTACTGTTAACTTAAATACTGCATCCTCGACTTGGAAGACACAGCAATAGTCGGGAAGTCTGAAGCTGGAGTTGATATAGAGCTCCTGACAGTAAGCCCTCCACCAACCTTTCCCCCAAGCTTTGACCCATGCTTAAACTGAGCTAACAGCTTCTTCCCACCCACAACTACCCCTCGTCCAGACTTCGATTTGGCGACTCCATGATTCATGTGGTCCGGTCTGAAGTCAAAGTGTCTGTGCGGATATCCGAATGTTCAGATACGTGTTCTTTTAAGAACCCAGATTCTCTGAGTCTGATAGCAACTTTCGCAGCCCTACACCTTTTGACGATGGCTACGGGCACTATGCACATATGCTGATGAGCGCCGCCCGTTCAACGCTCTGGAGTTTCTTTGCAAGTGTGATCTTTGGTAGAGTCCTCCACCACACCACCACATAAATACTCCACAGAACACAATGGGCTTGACTATGATGTCGTACAGCCATACAGAACCACTTTCCGTGAGAGACCCCACCTTTTGCTAATGGCTTTTCTACAGCAGAAGGCATCGGCCTTCTTTGCTCTTTCTTCGATATTCGGCTTCCATTCTTATCAAGGGTGAGCTCCACGTATTTCAGTGTACCTGTTGGTTGCAGACGGAAAAATTCTTGGACCTTAATCTACCACAAAATTTATATGAGACATTTTCATTTATGATTCCACTCAAATACATAAATACTAAGACTTATGTATGTATATTAAAGTAAATGTAAATATTATATCGAGGCATTGAAGTGCCACCCTAATGTAAATTTATAGCAGTTGCGTTACAGTTAGAGATTTGTGTTGCAAATTACTTTATAAAAACAGTACAAAACCACACATAATTCACACCTCAACTTGGAAATCCATACCATTACTAGCATCAATACCAAATAAATAGGTACATATGAGCGTATGTATGTTTATAAATTCCCATATATTATTTTAACATGAGTACTTATGTATATATATAGTTGCAGCAATTTTGGCATGCATCTCCGGCTAGTTAAACTGGCTCTTGTTTGCTGCTGTTGCCTCGCTTGACTTGGCTTGGCCGACCATGCGTCCAACGTTCGCTGATTGAGAGATCCTCAATTGTTGCTCAGGTATTGGATTTCCTAGTCGAGCGGCACATCTGTGGTTTTGCTTCACCAACATTCACCATGCAACACACGTTGCAATCATGGTGCACCGATAATTTATTTGCATTGTATGCTTTTTACAAAAAAAAGGAATTCTAACTATAAAATTTACGGCAAACCACACACGCTCTCGCAATTCACACCTTGGACATATTAGTTTCAGTATGACGTGTGTAGTCTTTGCTATTTAAGTGCATACATATATGGTATACTATATATGTATATATATAAATACATATATTATAATTTAATTTACCTTTACATTTCGCATGTCGTGAGATTGACTTCTAAGTGTATGACAATTGCAGAGAGAGAATACTCAATTTCTATTTCAAAAATTGAGAAATGTGTTTCAAAGATCTGACTAGGAAAGCTTATAGGCGGTCTGTTGTGATAAGTTGAAATCCAAAAAAACTGGTCTTATAGACCCTCATAAATCGACGAAGCGATTTCAGTATTTCACAAATTTGTTGAGCCGGCTAAAAATTGTCTCAGCTATGTCTTCTCGTTCACCTAAGGTAGGACTGCCGAGATGTTTTATTTGAAAAGATGGATAATGGAGGAGAAAGTGTCGCTATAATCAGGTACCCACTTGAGTCTGATAGTGAATTAGCTCGAGGCATTCCTTAACTAACTTTAAGCGCACAGTTTTAGAGTTTTGCACTAGGGTTGTGCTCTACTGTCGCAGTGAAAGCTCACCTCGCAGAAAGAAGCTCACTCTCCTTACAGAAAACTCCAACCTTTTCTCCTAGCTCCGACCCATTCGTGAAAAGTCTCACTATGCCTCTTCTCCCTCGACACCAGGATGCACTCTGCGATGCAATGGTTCAATTGTTTTGGGATAATATTGAAGGAGGAGAGAATTTCAGTGTGACAGCCGGGAATATCCATGCTATGTATAGGATGGTATTAAGTGCGATTGCTGGTGTAGCCTTCTATCGAGGATAAGCTTCAGGTATTTCTTCTTATCAATAGCTGGAAGGCGTGAGCCTTCGTAAAGAAGTGTGACGTCTGGGATTTTATACCTCCTGTTGAAAAAAAAAATTTCAGTTTTATTTGGATTGATGGCTACACCGTTTCTATTCACCCAGTTGGATACCAAGTTCAGATACTCTTCAGTTAGCTCGTTCTCGTCTTTGGTTGGAAACTTTTCTTTAACCATGAGAAGATCTCGTCGGTAATCACAAAAATCGAAAGCAGTGTAGAAAGTACTTCACCAAACGGGGTGCCCCTGTTAAACTTTCGGAATGTAAACTAAGTATATATGAAGGAATTCAGAGCTTGATTTTTGTTCGTCGAGAGAGGACTTCACTTTTCAATTGCCGACTCAGTCCGAAGTTACAATTGTTGCTTCTCGACGTCGTACCTTCCCTGTGTTTGGATGTATATCTTCGCTACAACGAGATAGTGGCCAAACTCGATGTTAAGCCCTCAGAGCTTACGAATGTCAAGGACACTGTAGACATGTCTCGTGGCTGGGACAGCTCTTATAGGTGAGCTTTAAGCGCTCATAAAAGTCATATTTGGTCACATCGTCGCTCTCTTCCGCAAATCAGCGATATGTTGAAGAATTTCATTTTGATGCAGATTGTGGCTAGACGCCCCTCCGCCGAAGTCAGGAGTCGACGACTGAGTCTTTCTCCCACCACTTATGCCACACCGAACTTGCCCTTCTTTATATGGCCGCTGTAGTAAACGGACCATCTCGCCTCCGAGGCGCATACCCTTGCTTCGTAGTCCTTATTACGATTGCTGTGGTCGTCATAAAAAGTGAAGTCTATCATCCGAAGCTGTTGTTTCTTTTTCATTGGCAGTGGTTTCTACGTAGCCGGTCCCAAATCCAGCGCACAACCGCGCTAAGCGAGTAGTATGAAGTATATAGCGAGCCGGTTCTTTCAAGACCGATCCCCGCTCGCAGCCGCACCCCTGGTGAACAGACGCTGAAATTAGACTTCAGCGAACCCTAACATCGAATACATCGGAGTGGTCCCGCTCAAGCTTCCTCTCTTTTAACCGTGACCCTAGGTTCCACACGAGTTGGCTGTGGAGTCACCTCACTTTTGTCGTCGAAACATCGCACATAAATCTCAAAAATGAAATCATAATAGTTTGTGCTCTTACCAACATCTTAATCTATCTCCAGCGGCTAAGTTAAAATTTTTCTCAGTGTAAATTTTTTGGCATAATTTATGCCACATTACGACAACCCATTTGCATTCTAATCTCTTAGTCAAATGTCAGCAACAATTCAAATTCAAATATTTTGACATTTAATGTCTTCGGCAACTTTTCCCAGCAATTACGCCTTAAAGACATTCAACAACTTTCTCAGACCAATTGAAATATAGGCAAATCGAGAGTGCATAACAATTAGACGCGTTGGCAAAAAGAAAATAAAACATCGATAAATAAATATTATTTTAATTGCATTGATTGAATGTCCAACTGACTGAGTGGCATTCATCGATTTGGCCGGACAAGTGCAGGCTTGGAAAAGATGACAATAATGATAATCATACTGGTAATGAACATCGCATTCCCAACGCCCAACAAACACATGAACGAACGATCGACGAACAAATCGATCGCAGAAACTGTGTATGGTCGCATGTAGGCCTATTAGCCGAAGATAGGAATGTTGTATGCTTTCGAAAGTGGAGGTTACTCATTACACATTCACTTAGACTCCTTACTATTTAGTCTAATTTAGTTAGGTCTCAATAAAGATATCGTTCAATTTTGGAATTTCAAAAAACAACTAACTGATCTGACAATAAAAATTTTATTTACAATTTTTACATAAAATGGATCTTAGTTCTTTTGCAAAATTACAATGAAGTATATAAACACTACTACTAATGCTATCTATGTATCTTAAGTCCTATAGTGTTTCCACGATTCGAGCTCAATCGTCCATCCTTAATCGTTTCTTACTGTTCTTCTGCGTATTACTTGTCTCCACACCCGCCGTTTCATCGAAATCCTGCGTTTCGTCAGGGTCGTATCTATTATCTGCCACATCAAAATCCAGACGTCTACTTTTTACTCGCTTCTGATGCGCCAACGGTGACCCTATATATGGTATCAACATGAGGGGAGCTTTCTTCTCGTGTATCCTCGGCGTGTCCACTTTTTCCACAGCATTATTCGTTTTGTGCTGTCGTTTTTTGTTCATCTCTTCCAGATTTTCGTCCGCGTCGTATTTGTGTTTTTCTACATCAAAATTTAAACGTCTTCGTTTTACCCGCTTTTCCTGTCGCAACGGTGATCCTCTGTACGGCATCAACATGAGTTTCCACTTCCTTTTTCTCGGTGTCCAACTTTCCGACATTATTTGCTGCTAACTGTAATAGGTGTGTTGATGTGCCTTTCATGCTGAAGAACCCGTTCAATTCGTTCAAAATTTCATCGAATTCGTACAAGTTCATATTCCGAAGTTTATATGAGCTTAAAAAGTTTCAAGAATTCTTTCTTGGTACGTGTTTGTCAGCTTACCAACTCTAACTTATTTCCTCAGAAGTTAGTCACCCTTTTTATACTTACAGTTAAGATCGGAACTTAAGTACCCAATTACCTTCATTTGCTAACTGATCTATATACTCGCACCTGTTAAAAAAATATATCTTTTCTACCTGCCAGAAGGTAAATCCCTCTTATAGGTAGATTTCATTACAATGGTATATCCGAAACAGGTATAAAGTATCGGCAATGGTTGTGAACAGGTATGTTTTGGGTTCTTTCGTAATCTTAAATGAGTTTTCAATTTTATGGGGAATATACTAAGTGATTTCACAATGCTTACCGAGGCTTGACCGTTAGATACGGGTTTTCTTTTTCCATCATCAAGGCTTTAGGAATCATTCTTTTACAGTTTTTTGAAGGAACCCCAATACAAATGGGGAATGGTAGGTAGGCAGGTAGAACTCTGAACCAACCCGTGTTTCTGCTCAAGTTGGTAAAGATAACAATTTTTATGTGTGTAACCTCTGAATAACAGTCAAGACCTTCCGCGAAGATATTAAATAGTCGCTTGTTTTTCTACCGCCTGGCATGTCTGTCAATAATAATGTTATCTCTTGGAACTCTTACTAGAGTTCTTATGTCATTCCCTATTAGTTTTAGTAGTCTGAATCTGCGGCCAATGTTCCATGCTTTTCACATTTGATTTGGATTTATTCCTCCAAGCCTCAGCTACTTATATCTATAACATGTTTGTCTTTTAAATTTATACATAATATAGTCAGACTCATATAAATTCCTTCTTTTCCGTTGTCTAGTTGTTGGATGGTGCCTACGCTGTCTGCTTCATCTGCTTCACAGTTACCTGTAATATCACTAAGTCCTCGAACGCATCGCATGTTAGATCCATTAAGCGATCGAAACATTTTGTACTATCTTTGATGGAACCTTCAAAGACTTTAGTGATTTCAAAGCTGAATAGAACAAGAAGGCTTTCTTAAATTGTTGTGATCACCGTTTGGAAGATACTGCATTGCTCTGGTAGCCGAATAGCGATTCTGGTACCTAGTTTTGCTGAAAAGAATCACTTCCCACTCCATTGTCTAGATCTAACTTATACGTACTTATATATGCTTATTCTTGTGTCCCTCTCTGGAAGGCAAGACAATATTAGGGAATAATAGCGTTTGTTTTGTTAACACAAAAGAAAAGGGTCTGAAATTTTTCGACTGTCCGCAGTATATTCCGTTATTTTTTAACTTTCAGTGCAGTGGACTCTCCAAAATCCCTTCAAACACTCTTCGGGTTTGTGAAAGCAAAAAATTTTAAAAACTGCTTCGTCGTGTTGCATATTTTCTAAAGGAGGGTTTCTGACCCATCTCTAGTGGTATCATTGAATATTACTTTACAATTTCAACGTGATCAACAAATGCCAGTTGCCAAAGCACAACTTTTTCTTGATTCCAATAAATGTAAATGGGCATAATTGCAGCGCTGACAAATTTCGCGCGCAATACTTCGCTGCAATTTTGCTTGCTTCAGCTACCGCATTGCTGTTGTTATTGTTCATAATTATAGATATTATGTGTTTGTTGTTTTTGTGATTGCTGCCGTTTGCAGTACGTGATTGCAATGTTGTTGCGCTAATTTACATAGTGCACTTTGCTGTTATTGTTGTGGCAACATCTTTGGTTTAACTTGTTGCTTTTTAGTTTGTTCCACGCGTAGCAACACCATTTTAATTGCTTCATCATTTGTTGCAATGCATATGCTCTGTGCATATGTAATTATGAGCATTATTTTTATCATAGCGGCACGTATCAAGGATTGTGGCAGTGTGGCAGCAATGCAAATTATTTGTCCACTCAACTGGTGACTGTGGAAAGGGGATAGTCAAATAGTTAGTAAGTGCACCTCGCTGTAGGGAGCTGGAATGTTATTATTTGCCTCTAAGTTTTTTCGATAGATGATTTTCGTATCCGAATGGTACTGCGGCGCACCTCCAATAATTATTTTACTATTTTTGTGGGTTTAAAAAATTGCTTTGCGGAAATCTAGAATTTTTATTAAAAACCTACCTGATCGGCAATTTTGAAAGCAACCATCAGTCGAAATAAAGGTCTCAAGACTTCTTAGAACTCTTCTTCTTCTTAATTGGCGTAGACACCGCTTACGCGATTATAGCCGAGTTAACAACAGCGCGCCAGTCGTTTCTCCTTTTCGCTACGTGGCGCCAATTGGATATTCCAAGCGTAGCCAGGTGCTTCTCCACTTGGTCCTTCCAACGGAGTGGAGGTCTTCCTCTTCCTCTGCTTCCCCCGGCGGGTACAGCGTCGAATACTTTCAGAGCTGGAGTGTTTTCGCCCATTCGGACAACATGACCTAGCCAGCGTAGCCGCTGTCTTTTAATTCGCTGAACTATGTCAATGTCGTCGTATATCTCGTACAGCTCATCGTTCCATCGAATGCGATATTCGCCGTGGCCAACGCGCAAAGGACCATAAATCTTTCGCAGAACTTTTCTCTCGAAAACTCGCAACGTCGACTCATCAGTTGTTGACAACGTCCAAGCCTCTGCACCATATAGCAGGACGGGAATTATGAGCGACTTATAGAGTTTGGCTTTTGTTCGTCGAGAGAGGACTTTACTTTTCAATTGCCTACTCAGTCCGAAGTAGCACCTGTTGGCAAGAGTTATCCTGCGTTGGATTTCTAGGCTGACATTGTTGGTGGTGTTTACGCTGGTTCCAAGAAAATAGACGAAATTATCTACGACTTCAAAGTTATGACTGTCAACAGTGACGTGAGAGCCAAGTCGCGAGTGCGACGACTGTTTGTTTGATGACAGGAGATATTTCGTCTTGCCCTCGTTCACTGCCAGACCAATTTTCTGTGCTTCCTTGTCCAGCCTGGAGAAAGCAGAACTAACGGCGCGGGTGTTGAGGCAGATGATATCAACATCGTCGGCATACGCCAGCAGCTGTACACTCTTATAGAAGATGGTACCTTCTCTGTTTAGTTCTGCAGCTCGTACTATTTTCTCCAGAAGCAGGTTGAAGAAGTCGCACGATAGGGAGTCGCCTTGTCTGAAACCTCGTTTGGTATCGAACGGCTCGAAGAGGTCCTTCCCGATCCTGACGGAGCTTTTGGTGTTGCTCAACGTCAGTTTACATAGCCGTATTAGTTTTGCGGGGATACCAAATTCAGACATCGCGGCATAAAGCTGTCGAAAGCAGCTTTGAAATCGACGAAGAGGTGGTGTGTGTCGATTCTCCTTTCACGGGTCTTTTCCAAGATTTGGCGCATGGTGAATATCTGGTCGGTTGTTGATTTTCCAGGTCTGAAGCCACACTGATAAGGTCCAATCAGTTTGTTGACGGTGGGCTTTAATCTTTCACACAATACGCTCGATAGAACCTTATATGCGATGTTGAGGAGGCTAATCCCACGGTAGTTGGCGCAGATTGTGGGGTCTCCTTTTTTATGGATTGGGCATAGCACACTTAAATTCCAATCGTTGGGCATGTTTTCGTCCAACTATATTTTACAAAGAAGCTGATGCATGCTCCTTATCAGTTCTTCGCCGCCGTGTTTGAATAGCTCGGCCGGCAATCCGTCGGCCCCTGCCGCTTTGTTGTTCTTCAGGCGGGCAATTGCTATTCGAACTTCTTCATGGTCGGGTAATGGAACGTCTGCTCCATCGTCATCGATTGGGAATCGGGTTCTCCTTCTCCTGGTGTTGTGCGTTCACTGCCATTTAGCAGGCTGGAGAAGTGTTCCCTCCATAATTTAAGTATACCCTGGGCATCAGTGACTAGATCACCTTTGGGGGTTCTACAAGAGTATGCTCCGGTCTTGAAACCTTCTGTAAGCCGCCGCATTTTTTCGTAGAATTTTCGAGCATTACCCCTGTCGGCCAGCTTATCAAGCTCTTCATACTCTCGCATTTCGGCCTCTTTCTTTTTCTGTCTGCAGATGCGTCTCGCTTCCTTCTTCAACTCTCGGTATCTATCCCATCCCGCACGTGTTGTGGTCGATCGTAACGTTGCGAGGTAGGCAGCCTGTTTTCTCTCCGCTGCGGCGCGGCACTCCTCGTCGTACCAGTTGTTCTTTTGCACTTTCCGAAAACCAAGGGTTTCGGATGCAGCTGTACGTAAAGAGTTTGAAATGCCGTCCCACAGTTCCCTTATACCGAGTTGTTGACGAGTGCTCTCAGAGAGCAGGAGTGCAAGCCTAGTAGAAAATCGTTCGGCAGTCTGTTGTGATTACAGCTTTTCGACGTCGAACCTTCCTTGTGTTTGTTGGCGTGCGTTTTTTGCTGCACAGAGGCGAGTGCGAATCTTAGCTGCAACAAGATAGTGGTCCGAGTCGATGTTTGGACCTCGGAGCGCACGCACATCAAAAACACTGGAGACGTGCCTTCCGTCTATCACAACATGATCGATCTGGTGGTTTTTCGATCCGGAGACAGCCAGGTAGCTTGATGATTTTTTTTGTGCTGGAATCTAGTACTACAGATAACCATATTTCGGGCCCCGGCGAAGTCGATCAGCCTCAACCCATTTGGGGATGTTTCGTCGTGGAGGCTGAATTTACCGACTGTAGTGCCAAAGATACCTTCTTTGCCCACCTTGGCGTTAAAGTCGCCAAGCACGATTTTGACATCGTGGCGGGGGCATCTCTCATAAGTGCGTTCCAAGCACTCATAAAAGGCATCTTTGGTCACATCGTCCTTCTCATCCGTCGGAGCGTGGGCGCAGATCAGCGATATGTTGAAGAACCTCGCTTTGATGCGGATTGTGGCTAGACGTTCATTCACCGGAGTGAATGATAGTACTCGGCGATGGAGTCTCTCTCCCACCACGAATCCCACACCAAACTTGCGCTCCTTTATATGGCCACTGTAGTAAATGTCACAAGGACCTACTCGTCTCTGTCCTTGTCCCGTCCATCGCATTTCTTGGACGGTGGTGATGTCAGCCTTTGTTTTTACGAGGACATCAACCAGCTGGGCAGCGGCACCTTCCCAATTAAGGGACCGGACATTCCAGGTGCATGCCCTTAATTCGTAGTCCTTCTTTCGTTTGCCATGGTCGTCATCAAAAGGGGGGTCTCTCATCCGAGGCTGCTGTTGGTTTTTCATTGGGGTGAGCTTTTTACGTGGCGGGTCCCAAACCCAGCGCACAACCCTATGCAGGGGTGTTTCGCCTTCTCACTTTAGCTCACCTTCGAACGGATGTTCTTAGGCTACCCAGAGGATACTTGGTCAAAGACCGGAAGTCGTGAGCTGCTTGAGTCATGTGTAAAAGAATCGTTTCTGGCCACTCCCAAGTGAATGGCGATCAGAGAACTTTCCTCACTTGCGTGAACTTCTACACATGACCCCATCCTCCCTTCTTAGAACTCGCTTCTAAGTTATTTTGATAAAATATTTTCTAATTCTAACGGTATTTTGAGCCAGCTCCAAAAATTATTTTGTGAACTTTGAGCAACTGAAAACTTTATTTTTCTAGAACTCTTATTGAGAATCTACTTGATCAACTATTTTGGAAGCAACAGTAAGGCGGAAAAGGTCTACAAAATTTTGAATTTCTGACCGGAATATAGACTAGACTTTGTGCTAATAATAATCTAATGTATTTCAATAGATAATTTTTGAATTCTAACTTTAGTTCGGATGCTTTTTGATTCTCAACCGTATTTCGGCCCCGATAACTATTCTACGACTCTGGAAAATATTTCCCAAGAATCCTATTGAAGATCCATTTGGTCGATTATACTGAAAATTCGTCGAAAAAAGGCTTTCAAAATCGACTCTTCTGAGAGTGACTAGAATTATGTAATGTATTATTTACGACTTTTGAGACTTTTTTTGGAAATGTGTTCTATTATTGAAGATTTACTTGATCGAGAATTTAGGCCATTTTGAATGCCTCCATAGTTTGTAATAAAAAACATATGTATACTTTGACTTCATCCCGAAAGTTTCTGGAATTGGAATTTGGGGATTTCGAAAAAATTTCAGAAACAGATTTTCTGGAGTTAATGAATTAAAATCAAAGTTTTTGTTAAATAAATATATTTTAAAAGATTAAATAACTAATTAAAGTTCTATAAAATTGTGTATAATAAACATATTTAATATTAAATTTTTAATCTAAAACAATAAATTCTTCTTCATTTGCTTTTAATCTTCACCGTCTCGCATCATAACTCTTAATTTACGTATGCTTCTTTCTCCAATCTATGCCGCTTCGCATTATACTATACAACTATACATTCTTCTTCTTCCAATCTTAACCGCTTCCCATTAAAATTCTTCAAATTCTTGTAAGGTCCCATTTGTACTTGAATTTTCTTCTCCATCATCGAAATCTAACCGCCCGCCTTTCACTCTTCTGTAAACCAGTGGCGACCCTACGTAGGGTATCAACATTAAGAATAATGGTTCATCTTTCAGATTTGGTGTTTCTATCGCTGATTCTTGAACACTCGTTGCACCTATATATATTTTTGAGTTTCTTGGTCGCGCTTCTCCTCTTCAGTGTCCGAAAATGATTCCTGTGGTGGTTTGTCGTCAGACTTCTTCTCTTCAGTATCCACATTTGAGTTTGGGCAAAACTCCTCAACCTTCTGCTTGAAAAAATCCACAAATTCGTACAACTGTGCATTACAATCTTATACGTGAGGAGTTTACTTCATTTTTGGATATGACTTTAGCACTTACGAACCCAGCTCTACTTTGGAACAAGAAAACCTTTCCACAGCCGTACTAGAATCAGTACTTATAAGTATTTTGTTTGACCGTTGCAAGAACTCTTGTTCGAATTAGTGATTCCTGGAGAATTTTCTGTATATACTTGTATATGAATTACTGAGCATAGAGAAAGAAATCTGCATTATAAATGTCGGTTAATGAACATTTGCTGAATATTAGACAGAACGCTCGAGCTCATAAAATTTACTTGATTACTGTTCCAAGGAATCAAAAGTAGATCAATCCTGTCTATGAGCAACCCTGGATTTATGTACTCGCAAGGATTGTGCTTTTGGGCTACTTAAGCTAAAATGCGAGACAAAAGATCTCAAAGCTTTAGAACAAGTTAAAGCTCAGTGGGTACCAGCCACAGAGATAAGTGAAAGTATGCAGGAAAGAAAAAAGTCTTTCCACTCGAGCTGAAGTAAAAAGCTGCTTTCTAAATTGAAGCAGTTAAGAGATAGATAGAGAAAAAACATCTCGGTTAAGTTTCGAGGGTCTGTCTAGGGAAACCAATCCAAAGTGATTGCCAGCATTCCACAGCAAAAAATGCAGCAAGTAATATCTATCTATTACCTAAGCATGTATTCGCCTATTTATGGCAACCATTAAGTCATTACACCCATTCACTATCAACATAAATCTCTTGTCAATTGTTATATTTGAGCAAAAAGTCGCGCAAGTAAGCTTCCATGATAGATGTGTTTGTATGTAATGCGTACAGTAGCTGTACTCCTAGTCATCACTGATCAATTTAAGATCATGATGATCGCCTTTTTGGTTGCAACAACAGATCATTTGTGATCGTTTTATGGTTTGTTGCCTCTAATAAAAGGAAGAAATCAATATCGATTGCTCTCTTAGTACATCAATATTACCTAAAACTGCTGAAACATACTACCGCTTAATTGGAGCGTCGAACGACACTCAAACATACCCGCTCCGTTCACTGCTAAACTGCTTGCCTGCCTACCACCAGCCTTGTGCCGAAAGCTCAGCGCTACGGCGCACCTCTCTATTTGTGGCAGTCAACTGCACTCCCAAATGACACAGACATGATCGCGCACGAGCACATATGGTCATTGCATGAAGATGCCGAGACAGGCCGCTCTAACTGCTACTATCGAGCTCTTGCCCCGAACAAGTCGTCCGTCGCATTGAGAAGTAAAGAAATATGCCGAATTGTAAGCGCTGCACGCCGCCGCGAAGCCGTAGTGGCGACGGCAGCTGTGTCGCTTGTGTGGTCTGGCGTGTTGAGATCTTTATGAGTGCGATCGCTGTCAGCGGTAGACTTGGAGTGACATATACACTTATACAGTTGTTCAACGACTTAGTGCGCGCTTTTTGGACGAACTGCGTTCGACTATGGATTACTCGCTGGTACACACTCATTCGAACTGGATATACATATAGATATAGTACACACGAGACCGTCGGTTGATCGGTCTATTTGTTTGTTGGCTCACATAAGTATGTACGAACATGTAGTATATCTGTCGGCTGTTACTAATTGTTGCATACGGCTGAAATGAAATTGTCTTATTGCAATCAGTTGTGTGGCAGCAGCTCCACATACGGCTTAAGCTAATCACTCTTACCATATAAAGGCTTTACGGTAGCCAAAGAGATTACGAATATTCGAGCTTAAGTATAAAGAGTGCTTCAAGGATGAATATGTTTTAAATTTAACCTGACAGATGAAGTGAGGAAAGTAATTTTTGTGGAAAGTAAGTTGAAAAGTGTGAGGCATTGCAATTGAAGTATAAGTGATCCGATTAGGGGCTAGGGTGTTATACTCAGTTGAAGTAGTGCTCGTACTTCTTCTTCTTCTTAATTGGCGTAGACACCGCTTACGCGATTATAGCCGAGTTAACAACAGCGCGCCAGTCGTTTCTTCTTTTCGCTACGTGGCGCCAATTGGATATTCCAAGCGAGGCCAGGTCCTTCTCCACTTGGTCCTTCCAACGGAGTGGAGGTCTTCCTCTTCCTCTGCTTCCCCCGGCGGGTAGGCTTTCAGAGCTGGAGAGTTTTCATCCATCCGGACAACAAGACCTAGCCAGCGTAGCCGCTGTCTTTTAATTCGCTGAACTATGTCAATGTCGTCATATATCTCGTACAGCTCATTGTTCCATCGAATGCGATATTCGCCGTGGCCAACGCGCAAAGGACCATAAATCTTTCGCAGAACCTTTCTCTCGAAAACTCGTAACGTCGACTCATCAGATGTTGTCTTTGTCCGTGCCTCTGCACCATATAGTAGGACGGGAATTATGAGCGACTTATAGAGTTAGCTTTTGTTCGTCGAGAGAGGACTTTACTTTTCAATTGCCTACTCAGTCCGAAGTAGCACCTGTTGGCAAGAGCAATCCTGCGTTGGATTTCCAGGCTGACATTATTGGTGGTGTTAATGCTGGTTCCTAAATAGACGAAATTATCTACAACTTCAAAGTTATGACTGTCAACAGTGACGTGAGAGCCAAGTCGCGAGTGCGACGACTGTTTGTTTGATGACAGGAGATATTTCGTTTTGCCCTCGTTCACTACCAGACCCATTTTCTGTGCTTCCTTGTCCAGCCTGGAGAAAGCAGAACTAACGGCGCGGGTGTTGAGGCCGATGATATCAATATCGTCGGCATACGCCAGCAGCTGTACACTCTTATAGAAGATGGTACCTTCTCTGTTTAGTTCTGCAGCTCGAACTATTTTCTCCAGAAGCAGGTTGAAGAAGTGCTCGTTCTTAGTCAAGCTAAAAATTTTAAAGAGAAGAAAATAAAAAATCTCAAACGCAATCCTGGTAAAGAGAATTAAAATAGAATGGTAATCTGGAATCTCTGGCATATTCTATTGCAAATAAGTTTTACTTTGGAACAAAAAACACTCTATAACAATACTAGCCGGAAGAGGTCATTAGTACTCCCGAGAAATGCGAGAACGAATCGAATCTCAAGGATCTCATATTATATATTGTCTCCTCTGCGACAATATAGGGCTGGGGTAACGCACGTGCACTGCGAAAAGTCAATACAGCACCCCACAAGTTCGGGTTCTGTCTCTTTTACTCTGATTTATTTTATATTGAAAGAACTCAAGAGTTGAAGTTGTTTGGTTACAGCCAATTCATATCATGTTACTTTCAATGTTAAAGAGAAATTCCTATTTACCGTTGACGAGTTAACCCAAGAGTAACTCAATGTAGTAGCTAGATGTACGCAATGAAGCGGCTTAGCTTTAATGTTGGGGAGAGGATGAGGAAGGCCTTATTTTTCCGATATTGTTACAAAGTTGTGCTTTGGTTTTACGAAACCATGGTTAACCCAATACCCTCCAATGATATAGTATTTGTGTAGTGAATGGCGTTCGGGGTGGCCACACTCGCTTAACAGCTAGGAGCGGCTCTTTTTAGTACAGTGGTGCACTACCTACAACACTAGCGACGCCACTTAATATTAGTTTCTTCCCTAGAAAACCGTACAAATTAAGAGTTCCAGAGAGGGACATTCCGAAATCCTCTCAACTTCAACCGCATCTCAGATAACTAAGACCACTGCGCCGCGGAGCCTATTTCTAGCGGTATCGTTTCTGCGGACATACATATATACCTCCGAGATCTATGTTAATCGAGCGGAGTCGCTGGAGAAGAGGCGCATTGAGCTTTATCATGTACGGATCGAATCGGAAGGAAGAGGTTGCAGGAGTTTCGCCTGACTTAAGTTGAAGCATCTCGGTTGCCAACTTTTTGAGAACCCCTCGAATTGGCTAGAATTTATTGAGCCGCCTCAATAAATTGGTCGCAAGCTCTATTCGCTTTTTCCTCAAGCAATGGTATTTCTGTATACCAGTAGTTTTGTAGTTCTGGGCTTCACAACAGATTTTTTTTTTATTTTGCTATACAAATCTGATTATTTGTGGTCTTAGGTAGAATGGCCAAGTAGATTCTTGACCGAATCAGTGCCTACGTCCACAGGGGCATATCGAAATTATTTGGAGAATTTTTTGTATAAATGTATTTACGCAGCGGATAGTAAGAAATATGCTGTTTAAATATTGACTGTAAGCATCTCATGATATTTCGAACAGCTCGACCTGAATCGGATTGAATTCACCATATCATCGACTAACACTAGTCCTTGCTGAAGCTTCATCGTCAAAAATCTTATTCAGTCCGTCTGTGCACTCTTGATGAGTTAATCTAAGTCCAAATCCAAATTTTTTGATCGATATGAATATTTTAAGTTACTGTGAACAACACAAATAGCGGTCGTATGGCAAAATGTTCTGAGTATGTATAACATCATTTGTGAGTTGCCAGATGCCAACGCTAGTGTTGCCAAATCCCGAAATATAAAAGGCAACCACGTCAGACAAATAGACTCGACAGCTGGTTCGTCTTCAGTACAAAAAAATAGATCATTCCAATGCACGCAAAACATCCCGAATTTATATATTATTATGTATGTACTTATATAAAGTATTCCGAAAGTGTAAGAGTCTATCAGAAACAAGCTCAATCACTTCTCAGAGCGTACCAAATCCTTATGGTCGCATGAATTCCTCTAAAAATTACCATTTATTTTCAAAATCTTAATTGGCTGCATTAATCTCTCATTTTACAAACCAAGCCAATTGCCACCTTTAATTTACCAATTTACCAATTTTCATTTTCATTTTAATTTTTTATTTTACTTGCACGCCACAATTTGTATTTTCCTATCACTCTATTTATTATATTTTCGCGCTTTCTTTTCTTACACCGGGTTCAAAGTTCGCGCTGCCACCAACATTGGCCACCTCCACCTGCGACGGTCTTGGAAACGATTTAAATCTCTTCGGCCTGTCAGCACGAAGGCGCGAGTGTGAAATTTAAAACGTGATAACACCGTTGTTCCGGAGGGTGGGCATCAGCGACGGCCGAACATCTGTTAGCTGGTATTGCGCTGCTCTTCATTGGTGGTACCAGTGTCGTGTGTGTATGTGTGTGTTTTAATATTGTGGCTGATGCATGTGAACACGTGTTCAACGGAGTCTTTCTCGACACGCCGCACACTTTTTATTTGATTTAATTTGTCTTCTTTAAAACTTGTGGACTCGCAGATATACTCCAATTTAATCTGACAAACACACGCACACAAACCAAGAGAAGATATTGAAAGCGCCCCCATTTGTTGTTGTTGCAATTTGATTTGTTGTTTATTGCCGCTGTTGCTGGCGTCGCCGCCGACGCTGCTTTGGCGACAAAATTGATTTGTTCAATTTTTCCAACGATTAAACTCGCTGAAATTGACATTAGTAACGGTACATTTACTTTGAAGGTTGCAGCGCAATTCGACGCGTCGCCGCTCGAAGCTTTCACATATAATATGCACCCTCGGCTTCGTGCTCGGGCGTCGTATCCGTCAAATCGTCGAAGTGTCATTCTCACTGCGTCAGCAGAAATTCTTTTGTTATTGTTGTGCGGTGCGGAAGCCGTGTAATTTCGACATTTTTGCACGTCTACTCGCTGTCTTCCTGATTTCTGAGGTATGCTAAAGTTTGCCGGAGCAGGAGGAGGCGGGCGGGAGTTCTTTTTTGGGGAAATGAAAAGTTTGTGTTAAGTTTAACTGACTTCGCTGACGAAATTGTTGTTTTTATTGTTGCCACTGCTGCCGCGCTAAGGAATTTAATCAATTTTGCTCCTTTATTGATTGGCACTTTGGCTTTAATGTTTTCTTATTTGTCGCTTTGCTTAATTTAAATCGATATTTTAAACCATATTTAATTTGTGTTTTCCTCTCTCTTTCCTTGCAGGACGAAGTAAGTACAAAATTCGAGCTATGAGTTAAAGAATTAAAGAATTATTGAGGTTACTGTTACGGGTAAGTATTATGGAAACTAAAATATCTTCTTTTTTATAGACGCAGACACCGCTTACGCGGTTAAAGCCGAATTTACAACAACGCGCCAGTCGTTCTTCCTTTTCGGTGTTTGGCGCCAATAGGAGATTCTAAGTGGAGTTAGGTACTTCTCCACCTGGTCTTTAAAGCGGAGTGGGGGTCTTTCTTTTCCTCTGCTTCCACCGGCGGGTACTGAGTCAATTACTATTTGATGGAGTGTTTTCATCCCTTGGGACGACATGTATTATTGTGGTCCGACATCGACGTTCCGACCAATGAGTAGCTTCTTGAAGAAAAAAGGATGTGTGCAAAGCTTCAAAGTGATGCCTCTAAAGCTGACGGACCTACGATTATATTGGTCGACTTCAGGTTAGGTTAGATTAGTTGACTGAGCGAAAGATCGCACTTGGACTTCTATATTCAGTCGTCTGTGATGCCATAAAAATATGATTCCTATAATTCGAACTTACAAATCAGTAAAGCGCCTTGTGGCCAATAAAAATTTGCTGAGGCGTTTAATGGAAAAGAAATACCCACCAGTTCGGTGGGACACCTAAAAGTGTGAGCTCTTAAGTGTTTAAGTCTTGATCGCGCAAATGCGGAATAATTAAGAAGGAAGTGCTGAGATGGTTTTACCTCGCTCGTCTTCTCTCATTCAGCTTTTGCAACTGGCGTCGAATAAGATTCTCAACCTTACAGTATGGACTCCGATAAGGTAATGACCCCACAACCAGGGAGAGACTAGCTTTACTGAGGGCAAAAAGCTCACTGGATCGCTTTCGATCGATCTTGGGCCTTAAAGAGTTTGCGACAGCACATGAACCATTTTCACGAAGCTTAGCTATCAGTCAACCTTTTATGGAAACAACGGTACAATATATATTTAATGCATAATTTAATTTATGAGGACACTCCGACATGTACTTTTTATTTTCATTTATTTTTTAACGAGGAGGAGCTTCCTAAACCGAAGTAAACCTCTTTTCATCTGGTACCAATTCCCTCGGTATCACCGTCTTGCATTACGTCGGGAGGATGTTTGAGCAATCCTCATACATTTGTAATGCACTGAATGCATTCAGTGCTAAGTTGCCAATAAGTACTTAGATTTGGGGAAGTGTTTCTCAAAATGACTTTCGTTTGGTCCAATATATTTTACTTCTTGTTCCAACTTCTTTAAGCAAACTGAGGTCTGCAAAGTTGGCACGTGGTGAAATCTAAAGAATACAGTGGATGGAGCTGCAGTTTGAAGCCTAAGTCGATCAAATAGGCTTTAGTGACGGGGACGTGATAGCTGCAATGATGGAAGAATACGTCTTTTATTATTCAAATGGGTCCGTTTTTAGTTGAGCTCCTAACCGTTTTGTCCTTCTCCATGTAGTCGATGTAGATCGCGTCTTGTCGATCATAGAAAATAGGGACCATCAACTTTACAACCGATAGCACAGTTCGTTCGGAGTAGGTTCGCCGGCAGGCGCCCTATGTTTCAACTGTTTCGTGCACTGTGATATATATAAGTGAATACATTTTCATCCGTGACCCATTCAACGTAGAAACTACTTCCGATTATGCTTAAACATCTGTCAAATTCAGATGTGAGGTGTTGTTTTTGCACCCATTGTCCAACCCCCACTTGGTTCGTTAGGTTCAAACTTGTTGTCATCGAAGACATCTTCCGATAAGCCCAGAAATAAGTTGCACAATAAGCATTATCAGGTCAACTCAAGCTCTTCGTCTGCAAAAATTCTCTTCTTAAACACCCTTGCAGAAACTGTTTGGAGAGGAGTTCATTATGTTATGTGACCGGAAGCATGCGGGCCTCATTATGTCGGTGTTCGACAGCAGACATGAATAGGCATCTTTTAATTGTTCTAAATGCAGTATTCTGACACGTCGAAAGCTTGTTGTTGTTGTAGCGGTTGAATACTACCTAGTTGATAGTCCGTGGATGGATACAAATCCGGGTGCGTTCCGGTTACGTAGACCTGACTGTCGTGGGAACGTACGTCTGAAGCTTCTTCGTCTGTGCTTCAATATGCCGTCCAAGTGACCATATCGGTGCGGCGTATTTTATTTAGCATATAACTTATGCAGTCTTTTAATACCTTCAAGTGAAGGTCTACCAATAGCAGATCGTGAATTCTTGATACGTTGTACTTCGTACTCATTGTTTTAGATGTACCTAAAAAACGAATGGCGACCAAAATGAAATTCTTTTAAAAGAAATTTGGGCAATCACTATCGAAGGAGAAAAGTCATCACATTCAGCATTCGAAAGCTGTTTGATTTCACTTCACGATTTCTCTTCCAAATTAAAGTATCGAATCACCTGTTTTGCTTATGTACCCACAAAAGTGCGAGTCCGGTTCGCTTGAAATAGCTACATAGTAGCCGAATACAAATATGTACTAGTTATGTATATGTATATAATTGGATCACTAAAATCTCTAAGACTTTCATTGAATATAGTGAAATAATGAATTGATCCCTTAATGGATCCAACATAATACTATAAATTTTCAGTGGGTTCCAGGGCCCAGTTATATTCCTGGCAACCGTGAAGCAGATGAACTAGCCAGAACAGATACAACCCAGCAATTAAATTCCGATAAAGAGAGAATTTTTATGTCTCTGGCTACTTGTAGATATTTAATCGACAAAAGTGTTATAGACATAACAGAGCCTCTGCGTAGTCAATCCCTAACTTGCTTAACAAGCAGGCAATTGTGGCGTGAATGGAATGTGGTGTGCTCATGCCCGCTATTAAAATTCAAAAGGAATGGCATAAGAACTCTAGTAGGACTGCTAGCTCTCTTACTGGCAAACATGTCAGCAGTCTTGGGTTACTATACAATGACTATTGTAGAAGCTGCCAAGAGGTACGTAAGAGAAGAAGGTACTATACAAGTAGAATATCTTCTATGCGCACACAAGACTTTGTATAGGAAAATAATCCGGATTTTAGCCCTGGTGGTTTCATAATGGACCTCCCAAAAAGCCTACGTGCGTCATCAAAAATCCAGAAATATCTACTGTCTATATACATATATATGCATTAGTAGCGGGTGATGCTAGTTTAATAATGTTTTTTTCAAAAGCGTTGCTTTCGATCGAAACAGAAATAAGAATCGAACTACTGTGATATTGGCAGTGACAGTTGGGCAATCTAATTTTTATTTAACCCCTTCCTCAAACCCGAAGGAAGTTGTTTTCCCTTTAATTAACAGTTAAATGTTGACAAGCATAGCGAACAAGCGCGACAAAAGTGTTGACAAAGGACACCAGTGCCAACGAAAAGAGTGAGGAAAGCACCCCATTGGAGGAAAATTAACAAAGTATGCCCAAGAATATGCAAAGCGAAGTGATAGTGCGAGCCGATTCCGGTTTTGCCAAAGTGAAGTAATAAAATTTTATTGCGCCGCAACGGATTGCCTGATTGTCGGATTGCTGAGTGGGTGCAGAGTGACAGGCAGAGAGTTTTCCAGGGTTTTTAGCACAAATACAGAAATAATTGAGCCACAAGAATTTGAATTTGCTCGCCAGCAAAAGCGCTTGCGAGAAAGTTATCCGATTATATGTATATGTGTATGTGTATTTGAATCCTTTAGGCGGTCTTTAATTATTTTTTATGACATTTTCCAACATTGCCATATTAAAATGTTGACACTTAATTTCATTCCACCAATACATTCGCACACTCGCCACTCCTAATTGCTTTTTCGTGGAAAATGTCCGATGTCGAATGAGTTTTGTACATAAGTAGTAATTGGTGAGTGTGCTGAAGTGAAAGTTACTCCTTTATTTGAATAGTTTTGCGAAAATGAAGCAATTTCGACAGCCACTAATGGGCATTTCTGGTTTTCAACTTTTCAACTGGCCGCCAAGTTGAGCGAAATGCAAATGTAGCATGAAACGGCAAGTAATTACTATTTTGAGCTATTGGAATGAGTGGCTTACAAGCTAGACATGCTACATACATATACGTACATATAAATATACATAAGATCCAAGAAGCTACCACTCTGCCCACAGGTTCGCAATAGTTTAGCTGCCCCCACTCTAACCCCTCTTTCAACACGCTCGCATGGCCAGCGTTAGGGCACAAACAGAAAACCGCGACTTGAACGTCTTGTCGTGCTTCCGAGTTATTAATAACGGCAACTGCGACGCTAAGGAAAATATTTCAGTCAAATTAAGAAATATTTGTGGTCACCACAAAACTACTTAATATATCATCGTCTTGGACTTACATAATATCGCCATTCGCATATTAAAGTGTATAAATCATTTGTGAGATATGTTAAATGACCCGAAGTCTTTACAAATTGTTTGCGAAATGCTACAGAGTTTCGACATTTTTCATGCATAACATGGGTAGTGGGAATCTTTTTAGCTAAAAGGCTTCAATATTTCACTTCGATGGTATGCCTTGCATCTAATGCCGGAGAAAATAAGTCGAACTGATGAAATGAACCGCTTTAAAATACGATAATCATGGCTAATGGAAGAAAAGCCTTGAAATTGCCCTCCGAACACAGTGGTTCGAGAAGTAATGTTTTCTTTGATTCACAGAAATCACAATTTTATGTCGTTTCAATTCAACTATGAAAGAACAATAGAACTTGAACGGTTGAAGAATTTATGACACGCCTTTTCATTGCGGAAATATTAATTTTTATGTTAGTTGAAAGCTGGTTGGGACTGAGGCTAGGTTAGGAAAATATGCTGATTTCTCGAGAGGTCACGACTAATAGCACTTGGACAGCTAGAGACTGATTCCCAAAACACTTAAGATCAAAAAGACCGTTGCATAAAGACAAAACGACTAGAGCCTGACAAATGTTTTTATAATAGGTAAATTTCGCCCTGTTCCCACGACAGTCGAGTCTACCTAAACGGAACGGATCCGGATTTTTATGAGGCCAAGGACTATCAACTCGACAGATTTCTGTCGCTACAACAAAATAACAGGTCAATTTCGGCCAATTTGCTTAGTGCCAATGAGACTTTGACCTAATTCCGTGAATCTTTTTCTTTCCACTCTGGTTCGGAAGTGTTTTGCAATCCACAAGTGTTAATTGCTGACCAAAGCTTACTGAGCTCGTGCATGGCCAATAGGTCCAACGCCCTAGTACATGATGAAAAAAGAACGATTGCTCGTTCCCATCCTAATGTAAACTAAGTAAGAGTGCCTTTTATTGCCAGCTTTACAATTTCAGACGCTTCCGCTGTGGCCAGGTATATCACTCTCTATTTTTGGAGTGGATTAAAACTTTCCTTGAACTTCGATCCATCATCCACATATCACACAATGGTATAGTGACGACAGTGCGACATAGTGGCACAAGTTATCGAGGATATAGTCGAAAATATAGAGGATTTTGGAAACCTCCCCTCTGGGACCCTTAATGTGTCCTGTTTACCGGAGTCTGATCGCAGACCGGTGGGAGTTACTACATATCTTCAACACAACACTACTGTTAAATACTAAATGCTGAGCATAAATAGGCGAATAGTTAAAACCCAGACATTCACTTGACCTTTAAAAGAATTTTTGCCATGAAAATTTTCGAACCACTACTGTCTACAGTTTTATTATGTTGAGGTACCAAAACAACACCATAACCTTAAAAATAGCAGAATGAATTGTTTAGCAATTGACCGCAAGGGGACAGCGCAGCTTCAATTCCGTCCAGGTCTTGGGCTATGGTTGCGAAGGTGACCTTCTATCAAGCCCATCTTTCAAGTTTCCGGTGTTTCTCTTTTGGCTTGGCACCCATATAGTACTGTGATCAAAAAGCAAAGTAAATTTGTCTATAAAATGTAATTTATTTACTTATTATTTCAAATCAATTTCATGCCCTTCACAGAAGTCACCGTCCGATAAAATGCAATTTCACTAATTCCTTTTCCAATCCTCGAAACAGCCGGAATATTCATATTTTTCCGGTATAGCCTTCAAGATCTTCTTCCATTCAGTTTTTATCTCCTCAATCGTGTCAAAGCAACGTCCCCGCTTTGGCCCTTTGAGTTTCTTGAATACCCAGAAGTCACTCGAAGCCAAATCAGGCGAAACGATATTAGTGCAGTCTTTAGCAAAAAATTCGCGAAGAACAAATACTGTATTATGTACATTATCGTGATGAAGGAACCAAGAGTCCTCCCCATAATTCCGGCCGATTTAGACGATTAGCCTGATACAAACTAGACAGTTTGGCCCGATGGAAGAAAATCATAGTACACCACACCACGATAACCACCTCACCTTACTATTCATCATGACCTTGAGCACAATGGTGAGACCAAATACTTCTCGACTAGTCTAGAGGATAAGTCAGCCCATGTGAATGCTCCAAAGCAAGATACTTACTGCTACCCTGATAACAGGCCGCTCTTCTTGAAAGACCCACCGGTAATCTCAAAGCTTGAAACTATAGTCGAAGTGGAGCTCCGCAAATTTCAGGCATTGGTCAATTGCGTCGAAATATATGCAACATTTATTAAGGCGAGCCAACAGATATGAATCAAAAAGCTTTCATCGAGATCAGTTGGTTTTGTCTTCATGAAGTTAAACCTCAAGGTTTGTTTTATACATATGTCACTATCTATTCGAAATATTTGATCATCCATACCAGAACTCTTCCACTTTTTGCCTGTCGAAATGAAAATGAAAGCTATTCCTAATAAACGACTCTTACTTCGCACTTTAAATTAGCTTTAATTACACAAAAGTCAGTTCATTTCAACTTCGGCACAGAGTGCCAAATTGTCGTCATCGTCTTTGATTGCTTTCTGAGTAGGCGGAGGCAGCAATGACTACGCGAATTCGCTGTCAAAGTTCAGCTAAAACTGTGATGACGCGTCGAAAACCAAAATAAAATTTAATTATTTAAAAGGAAAATTAAGTAAAACACAACGAAAGACAACTTGAACTTTGGACTATTTAACATTTGAATTAATTGCGTAGGCAACAATGGCATCGGGTGAGGGAAAACTTGTCGAAGAACGAAGGTGGGTGTTGCGTGAATTTGGCTGCAATTCCGAGCGCTTTGCCGAATTACAATTCATTGGTGCCGTGTAATTTTTAGCTCCTCATAAATCTTGGCGGCAAGTTCGTGCGTGGATGCCACGGAAATTTATGCAGACTCGCTGCGCAATGTGGCCGGGCTTAAAGCAAGTGGTTTACGAAGTGCGGCGCTGGAGCCACTTCAATGAGGGCGCAGGCCAGGTAGTGTCCGAAAATGTAGACAAAGCGGAACGTTTGCGTCCAGTCATTGTGGCGCAATTACGCGCATCTATTTTATTTCGGGCAAATGGAATTTTTATGTTCCGGTTGTGCACAAACACACACATATTATATATACACGTGGGTATCCTTGCATGGGTGCATACAACCCTTAGACACACGTAAAATTTAGTAGAATGTTGATAATTCACAATTACTTACTGGTACTCCCAAGTACCTCTGAGTTTGGGTGAGTCCTGCTCAATTAAATGCGTTTTACACGACTACACACACAAATATCCATATATATTTACACATATGTCTACCGACTTATAACGGTGGTCATGCTTAGCTACACTTTTTCACACTTCGTCCCTCCCCTACTTAATGGCTCTGTGTTATGTCTCTCTCTGTACTTCCAGGTCCGCGTACACGTAAGCCGAAGAAGTTGGCCGGTGAGAAGGGCAGCAGCAGCGGTGCATCGAATGGCAGCGGAAGCGGAGGTGGCGGTGCTGCCACCGCAGAGGATAAACGACCGCGCACGGCGTTCAGTGGCTCGCAATTGGCGCGCTTGAAGGTGAGTTATTGCTGCGCAATGAAATTTAATTTCCACTGAAGCACAGGCAATGAATTGAAAAATATCTGGTCGTACTTATGTATATACTGTATATATGCCGTAGAGTACATATATGTACGTGCTATTTATTATCTTAAGTGGAAGGCAGTTTATAAACTGGTGGTAGAAGTAGCAGAAGAAATTGCATTTTCGTCAATAAAATTGAAGTATTTTTAGTTTCTTCGTGGTTAAAAGCTTCGTTACCTAACCTTAATAATCAAGTTCTTAGTCTTAATATCCAAATCTCAACCATTCTTTGTCGATTATATGCTTTTGTTCTATCGGGCTGGCACACCTGATATTTTTAACCGGAAAATAATCTCATTATTCTTTATAATTATCCATTGTCTTTCAAAGGTAGAAAAAAGTTCAATAAACCATTTTTGACAGAATCTGGAATTCAAAGTCTTTTTAATCACGAATGGATGTTTCCATCTCACTTCTTCCATAGAGCTTTGACAACTTTTTAGCCTTACCCCATGAATGCGTATATAAATGCTCAGTAAGAACCCCTACATTTGAGGCAAGATGAATATTTCTGAGAGCAAGTATTTCAAAAGATCTATTGTGTTTCAATCTAGACCAATTGGTTCAGTGCTAGAACGCAAGATGGCAATGAAGACCCAGCTCAGTCCAATTTCACTGTGAACGGGGCTTTGTTGTTGCCACCGATTCCGTTATGATGAGGCTTCCGAACGAGTTGGATGATAAAGTATCTTGATGCTAATTTTAGTGAGGATAGACACTTCTTGATTTGCTCTGAGCGCACAGTTAGCGAGAGAACTAGATCTCCACTCTGCTGTCGGAGTGAATGCTCACCACACTGAGAGAGGTTACACTTCGTACCTTAAAACCAGCCACTTCTACCTGAAAAATACTTCAAAAGTCCGGTTAGTCCCAAAGCTAGGATTGACGGAGAGCTTCTTCCAGCAAAACTTCCCTTCGACCATTCCCTCCTTGCTGTGACCCAACCGTGAAAGACTTCACTTGGTCCTTTTTAATTTTAATTTATTGATTTCAATGTATAACATCAGCCAATTAATGCTAAATTTTCCTTATTAAGAGAGAAAGACATTTTCATCGTTCACAAGATGGAAATATTCATTGAATACTTAGGACAATTTCTTTTTTTTTTTTTTTTTTTCTTTTCTTCTGCTGCATATGAGATTTTATTATTTTAACGAAAGTTATTTACACACAACACAATATTAACATTACAGTTTTTTATAAGCTTTAGTGGTTCCAATATACATACATATATAGTCCTTCTGCAATCTGTCGGTTTTGGGATGTTGAGAAACTTCAAAGCACGCGCTTTTGGATTGCGCAGTGACCTGCTATTGTAGAATTAAGGCACTGAGATATATACATCTAAGCAGGGAGCACATTCCTTCAATGGCTCTTAGTTAGATCTTGGAATTATAAGACTTCTCGGCCTATGTTAGTCTGGGTGGAAGAATCCTAAGGTCGCTGTGCAACATTCAAATTAATTCTGCTCATAAATTTGTTTAGTATTAGTCTTAAAAAATCGAGAAATAGTGATTTTAGTAAAAATTTTAATTTGCATCGGATATAGAACATCTTGAAACGACTTTTCTGAAAGTAGTGATGGTATATACTATCCAAGAGTATAATAATTTTTGGGGATTATTGTCTTTTATAAGACTCCGTAAATTAGGTCAAAATATCTCTAAAATCGGTTTAAATTAATTCAACCCAGTATCACCGTTTCATTCTAAAGCCTTTTGAAAATGGAGCAAAATCTTCCTGGGTACATGATTAATTTATTTTCACATATGAAAAATCTCTCTTCACTATTTGTTTTCACATATTTCTCCTTTCTTCTTTTCGCTCCCAAAAACAGCATGAGTTCACCGAGAACCGCTATCTAACCGAAAAGCGACGCCAACAACTCAGCTCCGAACTGGGACTAAATGAAGCGCAGATCAAAATTTGGTTTCAAAACAAACGTGCCAAACTGAAAAAGTCGAGCGGCACCAAGAATCCTTTGGCGCTGCAACTAATGGCGCAAGGCCTTTACAACCACTCGACGGTGCCGCTGACGCGTGAAGAAGAAGAACTGCAAGAGCTGCAGGAGCGCGAGAATGCAGCAGCGGCAGCCGCAGCAGCAGAGGTAAGAAACGGTGGCGCTACGACGGCAACAACTGTGTCCACGTAGATACTCTCACACTGCTGAGGTAATTGAATTTGGGGACAACGAAGTAATCCTATCGCTGTAAATTATATTAATTAATTAATTTATAAAACACTCATAGCAAAAATATGTATACGAATGTAAATTATATGTACAAAATATTTAGAATTTATTGCTTAATATTTAACTAAATGAAGGATGGAGAGCGATTATGGGAAGTGCACCGCGTGAGCTAAAAATTGGGAGACTGTGTTGGACGGGTGAGACATTCCTTCGTACAATAACAGATAAATATTTTAGTTTTTGTTATTAAATAATTATGTATGAAGCAACAACACAAACTGAGTATTGCTAACGAGCGAGTGAGAGCGAGACAAAAGTGTTGTAAAGTAGAACAAATAATGAACCATTGTCAATAAGCACTGGAAAAGTTAAGGAACCGTAACTAACTTCCACCAATTTTTTTTCTCCTTCCTTATTTATTTTGATTACGAAAATGAACTAAGAGGAAAGACACGCGATCAATTTCTTTCAAATTTCCGAAAAAAATTTGCTATTTGGAGAATATTCCTATAAAAATGCGGACTTGGAGTCAAGGAAATCGTGGAAATATTAAATTGTATTATAGAGAAATATTTTCCTACCAGAACCACGTCAGCAAAACTCTTCATAAGAAGAATTCATTTTATTAGTAAGCACCTAATTATATATTGTATACCTTTTGTTATACCAAATACTATCACCTATTACTTCCCGTTCTCTTTTCTACAACTTGGCGCATGTATACATTGCGAATGACCAATAAAAAGCACTGTGATTATATTATCTACTGTTGTTCTTATGAGTTAAATTATTGATTTTAACAACATTATTTGTTGAAATATCTAAAGAATTTATAGAATCACATACTTTCATTCTCAATATTTCTTTCTTAATTGCCATGTTTGGTAAGAAGAAGCTGGGTTAACAAGCAAAAAGGCTTGTACCTCAGTTAAGAAGTTTGTTTACAGCCTGCTGGCCAAAAATCGACTGCAGCATCATTCCTTAACTCACGATTCCCAACAAAATATAATTCATAAAACTTCAAGTTCTTTGACAAAACAAAAGTATCTTAAAATATCCATATAATGATTTTTGTTAAAACTAGGATCAAACTCCTGCAGATTCTCCAAAACAAGTTGTTATTCAGAAGAAAGTCATTGAAATATAAATATAATTATATTATAGAGAAACAATTTCTTACCCGAGCATCGGAAACGAAATTCTTCATAAGGAGTTGTGTTGCTCCCGCCAACCTTCGATTTAATATTCTTAATTTATTTATTATACGGAAATTTGAGAAACTAAAACAACAGCTTTCACTTGACTTAGAACATCTTAAAAGTAAAAACATTCAACTATTACCTTAAATCCACATCTTGGAAGATCAATAATTCTATATCGACACGGCATAGCAAACATGACAGATTAATAATGGTTCCCAGTAGTTCAGTAGTGAGTTGAGAAAGATCTTAATAAGTTGTATAAGTTTGATCCAAATCTGAGTATTATGTTTGAGAATAAAGCATAATAAAGTTTCTTAAATAACATACCAATACTACATCATCGATAGAGAGAAACTACAAAAACTTTAATAAGATCTTTTTTTTATATTAAATAAACCAGATACAAGAATTCCAAATTCGAAGTAACTACTTTTGGATAATGTACGGTCATATATACCATTTATCGTAGGCGAAACAAATTTTCGAGAACTCTGCTTGTATGAGCAACATCAAAACAATCGAAATTGAGTTTTCATATATCTTTATATATAAAAATTACGTGTCACATTGTTTGTCCGCGATGGACTGCTAAACTACTGAACCGATTTTAGCAAAATTTAGCACACTGTGTCCAGTTTGAAGCAACTTAGAAGATGGGATAGTCAAAACAATTCATAAATAAGAAATAATAATAAAAGCTCTAAATGGACGGCATTAAGCGGACATCTCCATTAACATATTGACCGGCCCCACAATTTGTTGATATTTATTAAGACGGACATATCTAATAACTGGATAGAAAAGCTGGTTGGTCAGTGTCTGTTTATGGGAGATTGCACTGTATATATTTTTAAACTTATGAATGTATTTACAATCCCCAAAGAGAATATAAAATAGAATAATAGTATAAAATGTATATCACAGCAACGCGAGGCCGGATCAATTAGTATATATATAGTATGTGTTGCAAAAAATTTTCAGCTTCCGCTGTCAGATAAAATCATTATAATACCATGTTGTATGTTATGGTCGGATATACGATTGTTCTAGTATTAGATTACACTGTCCTGAATTTGAAACTTGAATCTAAATCAATACGCTAGAGAGAAAACATAGAAAACATGTACTTCCCTGCATGCGGTGAAATTTTTTGACTAAAACGCTTTGGGGTTTCAGAATTATAATAGAATGATCAAATATCCAATAACGAAGCGATGATGTGTTTTATTAGATCCAATAAGCTCAATATTCATTGATATGTTTATAAGAGATATCGACCAGAGTAGACAATAATTGGAAGGAAAGAAAAAAATCTTAGCAGCTTGAAACCGTTTGGAATCGAAAGACAAAGTAACAAAAATTAACGGAAAAACTCTTTACGGATGATCTGAGGTCGGAAAGAGGAGTGTTCTTTGAGACATAATAATGAAGTTTACATCAAATATCGGGAAAGAGTTTTTTTTTACAAAATCAAAATAGAAAAATCGGAAAACTTGGATATTTGAGATTTGAATCTTTCACATAAATTTTGAGGTTATTAGAAAAAAGTGTTAATACAAAAGTTGTAGACCTTTTCATTACCGAAAAATTTACCATATAATTTTTTCTTTATGGCACGTAGATTTGCCGAAAACCACGCCCCATTACTTCCTCTTCTCGATTACATCGATCGCCCATAATTTGTTTGCACTTTAATTTTTGTTATTTTAGCTTTCGTTCACAATGAGTTTAAACCTATTATAGATTTCTTTCACTTTTTGCCTTTTTCAAAGACTTTCTCGATGGTTTAATGTTAGAGGACTTATATATATTTTTTTCTGACCGTTTCGCAAATGAAAGAATGCCGTACAAAAAAGAACTCTAATGTACTTAAAGTAAATTTCCGAAATTATTCTCGAAACATTGATTTGGATACAGATACAGTTTATGGAAGGATATCACTCATACAAAGAAATTGCAGATCTTACCAAATCTTATCCATATAACATATATATATGTATATCGTCACCTGAAATGCAAAATAACGTAACATCACTTTTCGTAGGTTTACAGAAGAAGCAAAAAACCGTATAAAAAGAAAACCACTTGAGATATTGAAACAAAATTTTCAGATATGAATTAACATGAACCTATAAGTATATTTTAGAAAAAAAATAATGAAAAAATTAAGCAAAATTTATAGTAGGTGTCTTAGGATATTTTGAATTTTCATTTCTGAAACGAAATAACGTATGATCAATCTAAATTTGTATAAAAATTAAAAATTTGAATATTAATACTTTTTTTTAATTTTAAATAAAAACAGTTGCAAGTTTTTCATATTTCATGTTATTTTTATTATTAATATGTACATAAGTACTAGAAAAAATTTAAATATTTCAAGCTAAAAATTGAGGATAATGTTTAATTATTATTTATTAAATAACTAATTATTCAAAAGGAATATTATCATAAAAGTAATAACAGTCTACTGGAATTAAAGCTTCTAGGACCTGCAGATGTTGCCATTTCTTTTTAGTTATTGTTAAACTTTGCAAAAGAATAGGCTGCTGAATTCCTAAAAATGCACGGGTCTGATCACTTGGATCATGGAGTCGCTAAACCGAACTCTGGCGGCTCCTTCTCTACCCACATACCGAGGGAGTTATGGGTGGGAAGAAGCCGTTGGAGAAAAGGGACAGTGGACAGGAAAGGGCTTCAGGGGAGTGACCATCGACTCAGATAGCAGAGCGGCGATTCCAGCCTTGAACTCATTAACAATGAGAGAATAAAGAGCTGATCGAAGACCTAACCTCGCTATCAATAGCATCGAGTGCCTTTGTGATAAGAATGATATGAGTGCCAGACCACAGCGGAATCGCAGGAAACATGAGCTAGCAAGAAGAGGCACCCTAGAACCGCTATCGGTAGAATGGGAGCGGATCTGTGCTCCCATATCCTAATCTTTTACTGCTGGGCCACAATTTTTACACACGCTGTTGAAAAAGTCTTTTGTCCCAAGATCGTTCGCATGAGATCTAGTGATCTCTTTGCCCTCAGTAAGGCAGCCTTTCCCTAGTTTTGGGGCTTGTAACACGCCATTGCCCTATTGGCTTCCACGCAGTAAGGCTGGGAATCCTACCATACGCCATCTGCAGAAGCTGTATGGAAAAAGATTAGGTGGAAACAACTCAACACTTCAACACTTAGACATCCCACCGAACTGGCGGGAAGCGTTTTGTTAATTTATTATAGTTCGAACACAGGAGTTCTTCTTTTCTATGGTCTCACAAAGGACTACATATGTATATGTATGTATATAGTAGTCCACGTTCGATCAACCATGTAGTCTAAACTAACCAAAACTCATTGAACTTCATCACTAAAAATAAACATAAACAATAAATGAAGGCTAACTTCGATATAAAAAAAAAACAAACACTCTGTTATATTTCCATACATAAGTGATGATACGTTATTTTGTTTAACGAAATCAAGCACTTGATGATACGTTTTCTTGAATTTTTAATATAACTTGGGTATTTTTGATCGCAGAAGCTTAAAATTTATATTATTATATGTAATACGATGTGGTGAATCGTAATCAGTAAAAAACTAAATTTTGAATTTTTTGATGATACGTTATTTTGCATTTCAGGTGACGATATATTTTTATTCATTTAATTTTATACAATCTTAAGTTTTTGTAATTAATACAATTGGTTCATTCGATACTTTCATATTATTTTATCTTTTCTCCGTGTATTTACAAATTTCCTTAAAACTTAACTACATGACTCTCGTAACGTTACTTTTTACTCACAGTGAGTAAGTGAAAAATACTGAAACAAGAAATGAGAGAGCGCACGATTAGTGTGAAAATAAACTGAGAGAGAATTAGTAGAGCGTACAAATAGTTTGGAACAAGAACTGAGAGAAGATTAGGAGAGCAAATAATAAGTTTAGAATAATTATTTATGAAAACTTAAAAGATATCAAAAATAACGGGAAATTCATAAATTTATTGAAAGGTAGACAAAGGAATGGATTTTTTTTTTGGTAAGTTCCTTGAAATGAGAGATATTGTTATCCGCCTTAACAATAACAGTGACCTTCAGGTAATAGAGGCGAGGGGTAGTACAGCGTGTTCCGGGAATTTGCGCTTTAACTACCTGCTAAAGGTCAGTCGATGCTTTGTGTTGCAGAACCTTCACATGAGTTACCTGTTTAACTGAAAAATAGAATATTTTTCTTGCAACACAAAAATTGTATATAAAAGCTGCCGTTCCAGGCTTTTCTTCAGTCGTATTTAGAAAATCTTACCGAAAGGAGCTATTTAAAATATATGCAGTATCTTCGAAATGGACACATGGGCAATAATGTCACACATTAAATGCGGTTATGTCACTTTATTAGACGTCTACTTACAGCAAGAAGAAGCACGTGAGCGAAGAGAAATGTTTTCGCGCAAATTGCAAAAAGCACGTGCAAGATATGAACTTCTGCATCCCAATGAGTCGGATACAGATGATGAAAGTTACGAAAATGAAACCGATAGTAAACGTTTTTGTACCGAAAACCCGCATAATAATAACAATTTGTCGGAAAAACAAGACCAACCCGAAGACGCGCCCACAGATGAGCTAAATGTGCGACCAACTGAAGTCATTGAAATCGAAAGCGATGATGATACAGATGATGACTGTGACGAGCAGGCGAAAGCCACCAAATCGTTGATTATAAAAAAGATCTGGGTACAAAGAGAAAGCGAAACCGATTTGGTCTCACCCGTAAATAAGTCAACTTCCAACGGAGGGAGAAATGTTAAATCTGCCAACAAGTATGTAATATCACCGGGCGATGACGACGGCATCGAAAGTTTAGAGGAAAAAGTGGAAATTGTAGACCTGTGTACACCACCGAAAGCAAATGATTCTTCCGTAGCCGAATACCAGAGCACGCCAACTACGTCTAGAAAGCGCTTTAGGAAACGCCGATTGAACTTCACAATGTAGATGACTGATTGACGGAATCCTTAGTGACCACTGACAACTTGAAAATTTATAAAACACACAATCCAAAATACAATTTTATGGAAATTCAAGTAAGCTCAGTACTCATGTAAAAATGGGACGAATGTCACAGAAATTACTAAAATTAGGTAATTATGAGTTGGCACACTATGCGAAAGACCATAACTTTCTAAATGGTTTAAAAAATACCAATACGACAGAAGACACTTTTGAGTATTGACAAATATTTAGAGAGATGATTGAAAAACAAAAGCGGCTATTTTACATAGTTTTGAGTTCTAAAAACCTCAAGTAAAATTCCTGGAATTTTTGATTCGCCTCAAAGCAATATTTTAAGCTCTCAGATTATTATTTTAAGATCCCTTAAAAGATGTTTGTTTGACGCGAGAATATCCAAACATTTTGCAGATCATTTCATTGAAGTTTTAAAAGATCACCTCATAGGAAATTAATAGATTTTGTATTTTTCAGCTTATTTTATTATTGTTTGAAAAATTCTATATATAGACTCTTTGATCACTCCCCATAACTCAACCTAAAATATTTCTCCGTAGCCCTAGCAGTGTTCCGCACTTGAATCGCTCCCATTCAAGCAATATTGTTGGCAACAAAAAATTAAAAATAAAATATATTTATTTAATTTGTATTTGATTGAAATGCAAAAATATTAAATGGAAGAAAATAGATATTAATTTTTGGTAACTTTTGTTTAAAAAAATCAAATATGTTAGAAAAAATTTTAGTAAAAGGCACAAAAATACTAAAACCAAAAGAATTTTAGAAATATTTCTAAATAAAATACTCACGTATACTTCAACTAATTTTATTGGCTTAACTACAAACCAAATCTAGTCCTAGCTGATATAAAAATAATACTACTTTAATATTAATAAGTCATTATGTGAAGAAATACAAATGTATACGTGTAAATATATAATGAATATTTATAACATAAACTTATATAAACGCTAAAATAATAAAAATATACTTAAGAAATTTAAATTTAAGACACATGATAAAATTTTGTTGAAAATTTTGTTTCTAAATGGTTAGAAAATATATACATATTTAAGGCTAAAAATCATGTATTAATTTCTGTGGAGCACGAATTACAGGGTGTTAAACAGAAAAAAGTTTAAGTTGGAGAGATATTGAAAAAAAATTTAAATTGATACAAAAAATTGGTATATATTTATGACTTTTTGAATGCAGAAAAATGTTTGAAAATAAAAAATTTTAAAAAAGTTTGGAAACTAATTTTCGAAAAAAATGTCAAAAAATAATTTTTGAACAATGTGAAAAATTTTTGAAACAAATTTTGAAAATAAATTTTTGAAAAAAAATTTGAAAACTCATTTTGGAAAAAATGCGAAAAAAATTTAAAAAAGTATATTTTTATTAAAAAAATTGTTTTGCAATTTTTATACTTTTAAATTTTTTATTTAAAACTGTTTCTGTTTAATTTTTTTTTAAACCTTCCTTATTTAAGGCTTAAACTTGCGTTTTACTTAATTTGGAGCTGAAATTACTGAAAAAAAGGAAATTTTAAAATATCGGAATCGAAATAAAATCTTGAAATTGGTAAAAAGTGAAGAAAACAACAGTATATTACTTTACTTTTGAAAGCAGAAAAATATAATAAGATGAACTGAAAAATAAATTTAAAAAAATTTAAAAGCCATGTAATTTTTGCAAAATGTGTATGAAAATTTGAAAAATAATTTTGAAAAAATGCTTAAAATTTTTTTTTTAAACTAATTCGAAAAAAATATGAAAACTAGTTTTGAAATAAAATATTTTTTATTGAAAAATTGCTTAGAAATTTTAATATTTATACAATTTTTTTTAAGAAAAACTTATTTTGAAAAAAATCAATTAAAAAACTCGTTTTATATTCTTTAAAAGCAGAAGAAAACTACATAATTAAAAAAAAAAAAACAATTTTTAAAAAAATCTTAAATTAAATAATTAAAAAAAGGTTTTGTTGGAAGAATTTAATTAAAAAATTTATATATTTTATCTAAAAAGGTTGCTTTTTTAATGAAATATTTTCGAAAGAAAATATTATAAAAAACTTTTGAAATAGTTTGTGTGAAAAAAAATATTTTTTGTTAAAAAATGTAATTAGAAATTTTTATATTTATAATTTTTTTAATCCAAGATAATATATTTTTTTAACAATTGTTTAATACAATAATTTAAAAAAATTTCAAACATTAATTTTTGTAAAAAGTCTTTTTTATTTAAAAAATTTTTGTTTATCCAAAAAACGTTGATTTTTTAGTGAAATATTTTTGAAAACAAATATAAAAAAATTGAGATATAGTTTTTGAAAAAAATGTATTTATTTTTTTTTTTTTTTAACTAAATTTTTTTATATTTAAAATTTAATTTTTTTAATTTTGGAAATTATTTTATTTAAAAATTATTATATATACCAAAATACTAGAAACAATCCTTTTTAAGTTATTCTCGGTTCCTTTAAAAAACTATTTTTCATTAATTAATCTGTTTTAACACCCTGTATATATAATGTAAATATACCAACAAACAAGTGTATATAATCTGTAAGTTATGTTAGGAACAATAACTGTAACAATACCGTTTTAACGATAGCAAGCAACGAACTGGTTTTGACGACTGCTCCAACAAGTGTGTAATAATTTAATTAAAATTTATTGCATGCAAATTTGGATTTCAACAAAAGAAAACTGAAAGTAGTCGAAGCAAAACACAAATGAATACAAATTACTACAATAAATAAAAATGATAATTTGCCAAATAAAAGAGATGGTTTATTTTATTTCTACTCTCAAAGCCGAAAAATTCGATCGAGAATTTCGAAAAGAACCGAAAAATTGTTTGTTTGTACACTTGGCCACATAATGGGTGGTCCCAATTATCGCCTTTACTAAACTTTACAAGACAGCTCAGCACATTTATGCTCAGAAGTGGTCGGCAGTTATTAAGCGTGACTAGCTTAATATGCAAATCAGCACTAAATCTTCAAGATTGAACCACTAAAATGGAAATAGATATTCCTTTCATATGGCGCACGGTTCTAATTTGCAATTTTATTCCATTTAATTTTTGGCATGTAATTAATTGCTTAATTAAGCATCACGACTGAACTGGTGGACTATATTTTAAAACAGGTGAGCATTGATTTATATTTTATATTTTCAGAAAGCAAGAAGAACGCATGGTCAATGCTTCGCACAAAAGTGAACGTTATTTTAATCATAAGAATAGACGAACGAAACGCGTTAACGAACGTTGCACCGAGGCTACCATGTGTAACCCTTCAGAAATGCAAAAGATTCTCAATTGATGTTGATTGGTGGGATTGTATAGCAGCTAAGTGGTCCGATCTGTTCAGGTTATAAAAATTGTGAGCAGAAGCTGTACTAATTAAGAGTGATCCATTTCGATATTTCCATACCTTTTTAAAGAAAAAACACAGAAACTTCAAATCTAATAATGAAGTTTACCTCTTTCAAATGTTGTCCATTGCTACGTCTCAGATGGTCCATCCATTGAGTTTGAATTTTCGACGACTCGTTCGAGCATTTCGACTGGTAACTGACGAATGGCGCACGTGATGTTTTCCTCAAATGCCTGAATCCAAGCGGAATTATTCGCTCAGACTTTAGACTGAAATATGGATCACTCATTCATAAAACCCGTTGTCTTTTCTGGAAGAAATTGCAGCTTTTTAATCTCTTTAGGTTGCACTTTGTCTAAAATGCAGCAATTTTGCTTGTTTACCATTGAATTAGAAATGGACCTCATCGCTGAACAAAATTTGGCTCGAAAACGTCCGATCTTCTTGGAACTTTTCAAGAGCCCATAGAGTGAAGCGATGTCGCTTGAGAAGGTCAAGAGGTTTCAAAACCCGGGTGTATGCGTAAAGTTGTTCCATACGTCAGACCGAGTTGCTGCGAACGTCGCCGAATCGACTCTCCACGTTCATAGTGTACACTCTTAGTGGGTGATGGTGTTGCGAATAGTACGCTCAGTAGGCCGATTTTGTTCACCATAAGTTGATCGAAGCGCCCGAAGCACATTCTTAACAGAACGTGATCTTCCATAATAAAGTTGAACGCTTTGTAAACGTTTTTCAGGCCAAGGTCTTTCCATGATAAAATGCTAAACAATACTGAACAAAAACATGACAGCTTGACTATTGAAAAAAGTATTTCTACTTGGATCAATCGCTATTACTATAATTATGTAAAATACTTTTCATTATATACATATGTATAGTATATTCAACTTCATAGATGTTAGATAAATCACATTAAAATCATTTGAGTAATTCGCAAGAAACTTGGACAAGTTTTGAGTGGACAAATAGCTAACTCAAGTGCGCAACTTTACTAGGCTACTACTTTCCTACTCTTGCAACTTGCCAGGATCACAACCAAAGAAAACCTTCTGGGTTAAAGATTTGTAAATTACATGAGGTCCAGGACAAGTTTTCACCCGCTTAGTAGTTCGATTACGCCCACACGACCTCGTCCTCACTTTTATGCCAAGGAACACGTGTAGCGAATTTCATCTAGATATCTTAGTTTTTCCTCAAGTTGCCGATTGCATAGACAGACGGACAGATATTATAGTGAAATCGTATAATCTGTTCCCTATTCTCTTAAATTCAGTAGACGTACGCTGAGGTAAGAGTATTAGAGGTCGAGCTTATGGCGTAGGATGTATTTTGAAGAATATCGGATACTAATGTCTTTATTTATATATCCATAATATCCATAACTTAACTTTTCAGCTGAAGAGGGCCAGAGTTATTTAATTTTTCCGAATAAAGTTGATCAAAATTCAGATTTGTGTCGAAAGTTTTGTAATACCGCAGGTAGGTGATATTCAAAATTACGAAAAGACCTGAAACATACCTGACCATGCCCATTGCCGATACTATATTCATACCTGCTCTAGATATATTTAATTAATAAAAATTAATATAATAATAGAATTTATATTTTAATATTTCGTTAATAACTATACCTTAATGAGGGTTTTACCGTCTGACAGGTAGAAAGAATATATTTTAACATTGTCAAGATATCTACCTAAACAAGGGTAAATAGATCAGGTAGCAGAGGTAGGGAACTAAAGTTTCATTGTTTACTGTAAGTATAAAAAGGGTGACAAACTTGTGAGGAAATCAGTTAGAGTTCGTAAGCTGACAAACGCGGACCAAGAAAGACTTTTTAAAACTTTTTAAGCTCATATAAATTTTGGAATATGAACTTGTACGAATTCGATGAAATTTTGAACGAATTGGACGGGTTCTTCGGCGTGAAAGACCCACTTATTGTCGCCGAGATATGGAAAGAAAAGCTACAGCAAGCAGCAAATAATGTCGAAAAGTTTGACACGGAGAAGAAGGAAGTTCCACTCATGTTGATACCGTACAGAGGATCACCTTTGGCACACGAAAAGCGGGTAAGACGTAGACGTTTGGATTTTGATGTAAAAGAGCGCAAATACGACGCTGATGAAACGCTGGAAGAGATGAACAAAAAACGACAGCACGCAATGAATAATGCTGGAGAAAAAGTGGCAACGCCGAGGATAAGCGATAAGAAAGTTCCACTCATGTTAATACCCTATATAGGGTCACCGTTGGCGCATCAGAAGCGAGTAAAACGTAGACGTCTGGATTTTGATGTGGTAGAGGATAGATACGACCAAGGCCAAACGCAGGATTTGGATGAAATGGCGTGTATGGAGACAAAAAATACGCAGAAGAACAGCAGAAAGCGATTAAGGACGGATGATTAAGCTCGAATAATGGAATAACTGTAGGACCTAAGTTAGATCATATTATTAGTAGCAATATTTATATACTATATTTTAATTATATATAAGAAGAGAAGTACGATACATTTGATGTAAAAAATTTTAACTAAAATTTGTTTTTTTTTTTTAATTTCGCATACTGAAAAGGTCAATAACGGATAATTTGGTTGTGGTAATGAGGCATAAATTAAATTACATTGGGAAAAATTTTAACTGAGCAGCTTGAAATAGATTAAGGGGTCAGGGGTAGTTAGAATTTTCAAAAAATTATATTATTTTTTTTTGCATTTTCGTTAAGTGTAATATCTTAAAAATATTCCCTGAAAATCACGTTGATCCGATAATTAGTTTTTGAGTTATTCGACAAATAACAAAGAGAGCTCCGGCACTTCAAACCGCTAGTGCGAAACTTTAAACGCGTTTTTCTCAAAACTATGTTTTTTGAATCGGCGACAAGTGTAACTCGAAAACCGCTCAGTAGATTTTAATGAAATTTCTACAGCTTTTATAATACATAATAAACTCGGGCCTGATCGAAGGATTTTTATTTTTTCGAAAATTTCGATTTTTTAAGACCAATTAACTGCTGATTTTTTCGCAAAAATTTAAAAAAAAAATTTCCTGAGGCCGCCATTTTGTTAATTTTGAAAAAAAAAAAATAAAATCCTTCGATCAGACCCGGGATTATTTATTTATAAAACTAATTTTTTTGTCCGATTGATTTTAGATGAATCTCCAAGGACTTATCCTTGTCACCGCAAGTACCTTTTTGGAACAGGGTCAACACAAACAACTATAACTTTGGAAATTAATTTTTTTTTTAATTTTCGTGACTTCAAGTCAACACATCTTATAATAAAGCCATATTACTACTTTTGTAAAATAACATGATTTAATAGCAAAAAAAATACTGAACACTCTCATTTTTTCGTGCCTCTGACTACCCCTAACCCCTTAAGTTGTTGGTAAGAACAGCAAAAATTTGAAATGTTCACTCCACATTTTACTTTATATTGTAGTTCTGAAAGTATGAAGAACCCAAAAGTCTGCCCTTTCATCAGTAGCAGAGTGGTTAATATGATTGGAATATAATTGCTTTCCAATAATATTCATGTAAATGAAAAACCGGTAAGGAGGGCTAATTTCGGGCGCAACCGAACTTCATTAAGGTACCTCACATACCATCACCAATCATATGGATTAAAGTCACCTGGTTGTTTCATGTTTTTTATATGGGGGCTAGGTCAAGTTTTCACCCACTTTTATCCATTTTAGGCACATATTAGTGAAACACGCTCTCTCATTGTCATTGAGAAAGCTCACAAGTTGGCCGAGATATGCGGTAAAGATACTGAGGTCCAAATATTCGATACCTTAGTGCTTGAATAGTTTTTATTCGATTTAGACAATTTTTTGGATATAAAATGGTACACTTTGAAGGCACTATTCGTGCAAAGTTTTATCATCAACCGTCTGACGAAAACAAAAAACAACAAGTAAGGAGGGGCTAAGTTCGGGTGTCACCGAACATTTTATACTCTCGCATGATAAAGTGATAATCGGGATTTCATTATCCGTCATTTACATATTTTTCAAATACCGTATTTGTGCAAAGTTTTATTCCGCTATCATCATTGGTTCCTAATATATATACATATGTATTATACAGAAAAGGCATCAGATGCAATTATATATTGGAAGAACCGATTTCACCCATATTTCGTACATGTCATCAGGGTGTTAAGAAAAGATTATGTACCGAATTTCATTGAAATCGGTAGAGTAGTTCCTGAGATATGGCCTGGTGCAGCTTCCTTCTGCCATTTCTTCCGTAAAATTTAGTGTTTCTGACGTTTTTTGTTAGTCGGTTAACGCACTTTTAGTGATTTTCAACATAACCTTTGTATGGGAGGTGGGCGTGGTTATTATTCGATTTCTTCCATTTTTGAACTGTATATGGAAATGCCTGAAGGAAACGACTCTATAGAGTTTGGTTGACACAGCTATAGTAGTTTCCGAGATATGTACAAAAAACTTAGTAGGGGGCGGGCCACGCCCACTTGTCCAAAAAAATTACGTCCAAATATGCCCCTCCCTAATGCAATTCTTTGTGCCAAAATTCATTTAATATCTTTATTTATGGCTTAGTTATGACACTTTATAGGTTTTCGGTTTTCGCCATTTTGTGGGCGTGGCAGTGTGGCGATTTTGCTCATCTTCAAACCTATCCTTCTTATGGAGCCAAGAAATACGTGTACCAAGTTTCATCAATTTTTACTCAAGTTACCGCTTGCACGGACGGACGGACGGACGGACAGACAAACATCCGGATTTCAACTCTCCTCGTCACCCTGATCACTTTGGTATATATAACCCTATATCTGACTCTTTTAGTTTTAGGACTTACAAACAACCGTTATGTGAACAAAACAAAACTAGCAACACTCTATCGTAGCCGAGAATTGAAGAGGGAAGCTTGCAGACAGAAAAAGAAAGGCCGAAATCAGCACTTGTAGAACCCCCAAAGGTGCAGTGACCGATGCCCAGAGCATTTGTTGCGAGAGAATAAAATGGAGCGAGCTTGATATGAAATTTGGCAAACCTTACCACCTAGTTGGCAGGAAATCCACACTGTCAATTTAAAACAAACTGTTACTATATAATCAAATTCTAAAGCCAGTTTGGGCCAACGGAGCCCAACTGTGGGGTTGCTCAAGTCAAAGCTGTATTGCCAGCATTCAGCGCTTTCGAAGTAAGGTACTAAGGACTTTATTTAATGCTCTTGCTACATTAGATCTGCTGACCTGCACGGTGGTCTAGGCGTGAATTCAGTGGTAAATGAAATCTCCAAAAAAAAGAGTCTCACGAACTGAGTAAGCCTAAGACAGCACGTTAATGAGGAAGCCTCCAGACTCATCGAAACTGCTGGGCCAGAGATCCGTTTTAACCGGCAAAAAGCCTTCCGACCTAGTAAGACAACAGTAGCAGCAAATGTATTTCTTCACATTTAGCTTTTAAGTATCTCTCCTAGAAGTTAAGTTTCTCATTTCTCTTTCTCCAATAATTAGTTTAATTTTTGCTGACGGGAAGTAAAGTAATACTGTATAATAAGTTTATATGATACCGATTCTGTCGAACAATGCAGTTGAACCCTTTCGTTAAATTTTAAAATTCTGTCAACACCAAAAAGTATACAGCTGGGTTTGATCCTTGAAAGTTGCAAGAGTATAAAATGTTCGGTTAATTTAGCTTGTTTTACTAAAAGTTATTGTAAAACTCTTCTGTAATCTTCTTCTTTTTTGAAGTATTATCATCTTAGTACAATTTTTTATTTAAAATTTCCAAACAGGTGGAAACATTTTTTGGAACAAATCTTTACCCTAATCTATTGCAAAAATCTTCAGCTTTTATCTCATATATGAAGCAGTGTTTTCCTATTGAAACCCAAACCGGCCGGTACATTCAAGCTACCAACGCGTTAGAAATTCTAGAGATTTTCGAGAAGGTCTTGCAAAACGGTTATCTTAAATTCCACCTTTGTGATGAATAACAGAGAGTAGTGCTTAATATGACTCATATTGGAATAAGATGCTATTCTTAAGTTTCTTCAGAACATTTCTACAACCAATTAACTGTAGATAAAGCTCACACTTCACACCACCGTTACATAAATTCCAACACCTTCAACGCCAATGTGACAAAGCTATAAAACTCCAACTCGATTGCTTGCTGATTTATTTTTCTTGGAGCTCTTCGTCTATTCTAGGCGATTAGCGGGTGACTCATGGTCCCAACTACTTCAGGCATATCTGGGTTCAGCGCAAGAATCATTTAAACATTTATAAAAGAAATTTGCCATAGGCGTGTACCCTTTATGGCAGCTCAAGGCAAATAAGGCGAAGCACCAAAGGCAAATAAAATCGGAGAGCGGTCCATAAACCCATAACCACACGCATTAGCGATAGTGTCGCGCGTGTTCATAAATTTCATAAGTGATGGCGATATTTTCACGCTTTAAACGTCTTATTTTGGTCAAAACAAACCATTAATTCTTCTTCATTTCTTTCTTAGTGGATTTGTTGCTGCTTTCTTTACTTTTTTGCTTGCCTGCTTGCAGCTTAAAGTTCACAGTTTTTATGCGACTTGTCACAATAGCAATAAAAATTTAAAAATGCATTTTATTACAATAATTTTTACAAACGAAGCGTGTGTGTGTAGAAAATATGAAGAAGAAGCGAAAGTGGGTAGAAGAAAACACAAAAATGATTCAAGGTGTGCGAAGATGATGGTGTTTTTGTTGAAAATCCTCAAAGGCAGCTGAGAGAAAGAAGAAGAGCACCTTGTATAAAGCTTACAAGTGAAACGATGTTGAGACGCACAGTGGGATGAATTGAGTAAAGCATTGTGCAAATTTAAAGTTTTCTGACTCAAAAATATTTAAAACCAATTTTTATATTGCTCAACATATTGTAAAATGACTGAATAGAGATGATAATATAGGCAATTATTAAACACAAAAATTGGTTAAAATATGACCCACAGCTCAAAGTATCCAATGTGTAATTATAGTCTGATAGCCCTCATAATACTACACCTAGACCTACTGATCTTTAGTAATGCTAGGGTGAGGCTCAGTTTAATCTGAGTCAAAGTATTCGTCGCATGGGAAGTCAACCCTTTTTGCGAACTTTAAAGGCGACTTGATATCTAATTTTGATTAGAATTCAAGTTCCTTGAACTACGGAGCTCCTAGATACCTAATAGGAGTACCAGATTCGGATGGAGAGAGGCAAGTGAGGTGTTCTAGCGTCCTTCTAATTACTACTTCTAGGTTCGCTTATGATGAAAGTAAGTTATGAGCTGTCAGTAGGCCAACAAGCCTTCGTATGAATAAAAAGCATGCTAGCTTTTCTTCAAGGCTTTAGCAGATGATCTTGTTGATCCTACATGTCCTTGAGGCACTCCATATCGCCCTGATCCGTCTATTAGCTTTCATTTCATTGTAACTGACAATGAAAGCGAATTTTTGAAGGGATCTAAATCTAATACTAATAATTCTTATGTAATTATAGGAAACTTACTTATACTAAATTTCCTAACATCACATAAAAAGTTCTACCAAACACATCGAGTCTGCAATCGACCATCAATGATCAATCAGTTATCCATTGATTAGATAAGTTAAGTTAGTCTAACGGGATAATGAGATAACAAATGCAAATTTTAACAGGCTCTGTGGTCTTATTAGCAACTACTTCTTTCAGTGTGGGGCCCCCACTCTCCACTGCTGCTTTGCTTTCCAAAATGTACATCAAATCATTCACGAATATCTCGGTATGAGAAAGCTCTGTGCAAAATGAGTGCCGCGCGAGTTCACCTTTGACCAAAAATAACGACGAGTTGATGATTCGGAGCAGTGTTTGGAGATGTTCTAGCATAATAAGGCCGAGTTTTCGCATCGATGTATCACAACGGATGAAACATGGCTCCATCATTTCACACCGAAGTACTGTCGACTATTTTGAAGAAGAGGACAAATAGCACTACAAAAGTGCTGGAGGGTCGTTATAATCAGTGTATCACCTTTGAAAGGAACCATTTTAAATAAAAAAAAAAAAAAATTGTTTTGCTATAGTAGAACGGGGTCTTTTCATATGATCTGTTATGTAAATAATCGCCGAGATGAGCTGAGTCGATTTAGCGTTATCTGTCTGTCTGACCGTTCGTCAATCCATTCTTCTGTCTGTATATATGCAAAATAGTCCCTCATTTTATGAAATATCGATCTGAAATTTTGCCCACTTCCTCTACTCGCCAAGCAGCTTCTCCCTATTGTAGCTGCGATATAAACGATGAATGATCGGAATCAAGCGCTTGTATGGGAAACTTTTTCATTTGGCGAGATATCTTCACAAAATTTGTCATGTGTTATTGTCCAAGGTAATGTAGCAAACTTCGAAGAAATTGGTCAGATCGAGTCAATATGGTCTAAATCTGTCGTACAAACTGATCGATCAAAATCAAGTTATTGTATGGAATCTTTTTGTGAAGGTTTAAGGGGTGGTTTTAGAAGTTCCTCAGATTTTCTTATTTCTGGAATGGAAAATGTGGTCAAAGCCAGGTGTACGCAGTGGTAGTGGAAGTCTTTAGCAGTTAGCATACAGCACTACATATAAAAAAAGAGTTCGTCACTTATGTACCTGTGATACTTTTTAATGAGTTCAGTACACTGTCATCGTATCTATAAGTTTCTTTTGAGAAGGCGACGCTTTTGAAAAGAAAGTTGAAGATGAAATATTTGAAGTCAATAATATTAAAAGCAATAATAATAATAAGTCGTGAAAATACAGTTACTAGCTCCAGTTGGCATCAGAACCACTGTGCGCTCTCTTTTACAAAGAATTTCAATATTAACCGTTTATTATACTTTTCCTTAACCTTAATTTGCGAGAATTCAAAAATGCACTGTCGTTCGACCGCTAAGTCATATACGCCTCACATACATACATACATACTTATGTCATACATACATAGCAGCATATATTCTCAAAGTAATGACATCGTTCCAAAAATGTCCAACAAAGAAACTCAAAACCGAATTGTAAATCATGACTTTGGATTAAGACGTTTTTGCGTTGCTTTTTCACACTGCCTTCATATTGTTGTTGCTGTGCTTAATTTAATTCTTTTATTTTTCATTATTTCTTGTGGCCTTTTGCTGGTAGTGCAACTTAATCTGCGCCAACTGTCAACCGAGCGACCCCACAAGCAACAACAGCGCTATCGCATTACAACACCCACATGCGAGCGACTAAATGCTGGCGCAACGCAGCAGCGCTCGGCTGTGCGCCTGCGCAAACGCACCGAAAACACCAAAAGCGGCACCTACACTTTGCAGCGATGTGGCGATAACACTATATACATACATACATACATATATATATGTATGTATATATTTGGGTGTATAAGCTGTTGATAAAGACACTTTTGGCTGCTTTTTTTTGTGCGTTTTTGCCAAAGCTACACTTGGTTTGTTGTTCCGCTCTTCTGCTTCGACATCTCATTGCAGTTGTTGTTGTGTCGGTGTTGGTGGTGGCATTTTATGTGTGAATTTTATGGCTGCATTAAGCGCTGATGCGTGTAAATTCAGGATTAGCGTGCAAAAAAAAAAACAGAAAAAGTCGAGTGAATTCTTTAAAAATGTAAAAAATATCAAAAAAAGTCACACCTAACGCCAATGGTCAATCGAAGCAAAGGCCTGTCCGTCTGCCTGCCTCGACTATAAATATTACAAATAAATAAGTAAAGAGAATAATGCGTGAGCAATAAAATATTGAAAGAGTTCAGGCGAAAGGAATTTAAGTCAATTCTGCTGGTGTTGGGAATTGCACCATTTCACTTTGAGTTGCAATAAAATTGTAAAATACACAAATTGCAGCAGATAAGTAAATATTTTGATATCATTTCTACTTTACCAAATGGCTGGGATACAGTTTTGTTACATGGTATACACATATGTATGTACATACATATGCATATCCATTCGAAGTTATGAGCATGGCATGAGTCAATAAGATGGGAATATTGTTGCTGGCGCTTTGAAATGAAGCATCCGAACAGTTGTGTTCACAATTGTAGCAGTGCTTGCATAGAGATACAGAAGAATCATTTTTTCATATACAAATTTCATTTTGATTCAGATTTTGAAAATGTCCACTAAAGATATTATTTGTTTTTTAAGGCGACTGGTTTTAAATGAGGAAATACTCCACTCTGAAAGCACCCATTAGCGACTAGGTATAAGGGAACAGTGGGATGGCATTTCAAGCTCCTTACGCTGCAAGCGAAACCATTGATTTTCGGAAAAGTTGAGAGAAGAGCTGGTACGATAAGGAGTGCCGTGTCGCAGTGGGTGAAAGCAGACTGCCTACCTCGCAACATTACAATCGAACATGTGCGACATGGGATAGATACCGAGAGATAAAATAGGAAGCGAGACGAATTTACAGACAAAAAAGAGACAAGTTGAAATGCGTGAGTACGAAGAGCTTGACATGTTGTAAAACCCTCAGAGGTGATCTTTTCCAGCCTACTGAATGGCAATGAAAGCATAAGATGGCGAACCCGATGCGTTCCCCCATTGCCCAACCATGAAGAAGTTCGAATAGCAATTACCCGTCTGACGAATAAGCAAGCAGCGGGAGCCGATGGATTGCCGGCCGAGCTATTCAAACACGGCGGCGAAGAACTGATAAGGAGCATGCATCAGCTTCTTTTATAGAATATAGTCGGACGAAAGCATGCCCAACGATTGGAATTTAAGTGTGCTCTCTCCAATCCACAAAAAAAGTTAGACCACATAATCTGTGCCACATAACATATAAGGTTCTATCGAGCCTATTGTGGAAAAGATTAAAGCCCACCGTTAACGAACTGATGGAACCTTATCAGTGTGGCGTCAGGGCTGGAAAATAAACAACTGACCAGATATTCATCATTCACCAAATCTTGGAAAAGACACGTGAAAAAAGAATAAGCACACCACCTCTTCGTCGATTTCAAAGCTGCTTTTGATAGCACGAAAAGGAGCTGCCTTTGTGCCGTGAAGTCTGAATTTGATAATCCCGCGAATACGAATGTGTACACTGACGTTGAGCAATACTAAAAGCTCCGTCAGGATCGGGAAGGACCTCTCCGAGCTGTACGATACCAAACGAAGCTTCAGACAAGGCGACTCCCTTTCGTCTGACTTCTTCAATCTACTTGAGAGAACAACTTGAGCTGCGGAGGTGAATCGAGAAGACACAATCTCTTATAAGAGTGCATAGCTGGTGGCGTACGCCGATTATATCGATATCATTGGCCATAACAACCGATCCGTTAGTTTTACTTTCTCAAACTGGATAAGGAAACGAAGCGTCTGGGTCTGGTTGTGAACGAGGGAAAGACGAAATATAGTATGTTATCTTCTGTCATCAAACAAACAGTCGTCGCACTCGCGACTTGGCTCTGAATTGACATATTTACAACTTTACTCTTGGAACCAACATTAACACCAACAACAACGTCAGTCTGGACATTCAACGCACAATAACTATTTCCAACAATGCTGAGTAGGCAATTGAGAAGTAAAGTCTTCTCTATAAATTCTGCAAGTCACTCATCATGCCCATCCTGCTATATGGTGCAGAGGCATGGACGACGACAACATCTGATGAGTCGACACTACAAGTTTTCGAGAGAACGGTTCTGCTTATGTTAGTGCTCCACAGAACAGAGCAGAGCATCGAAGAAGACTCGAATCTTGAATAGGAGAATGTTGATGTGAACTACCTTTGCTTTCAAATAGACGGCGTTACATGCCATACAGCCAATGAAGGAATTAATTTATTGAAGGGGACTTTTGGTTAGCTCGCATCGTGGGTCTGCGGCGTGATCTCTGAGATCTTTTTGTGGCTTTCTCTGACTTTGCTACGATTCATAGCTCGCTACGGTCTTAAGATTGCGATATTCCACAGAGCAGAGTATTTTTTCAAAAACAGTTTGCATTTGAGACCCCACAAATGCTAGGTGTTATTCAATTAGGGTACTTCAGCTAGCTTTTCACTTTGTCTTTGAAGAATTTCAAATTTCGACATGATTTATGGTCCTTTTCGCGTTGGCCACGGCGAATATGGCATTCGATGGAACGATGAGCTGTATGAGATATACGATGACATTGACATATGTAGTTCAGCGAATTAAAAGAGCGCCTACGCTGGCTGGGTCATGTTGTCCGAATGGACGAAAGTATTCGATGCAGTACCCGCCGGGGGAAGCAGATGAAGAGGAAGACCTCCACTCCGCTGGAAGGACCAAGTGGAGTAGCACCTGGCGGTGTCTAGGTTAATAAAGAAAGAAAGACGAAGAACGAACGGTGTTGTTACGGTTGAATCGGTCATTTATTTAAAGGTAAGCCCATTACTTGGGGAACGCTCTAACCTGCTTTGAATGTTTATTTACAAGGTGCTTAAATAGCAATAGATTTGGGCTGCAGGCGATCTTACGAATACTTTGCCATACAACATTTTCTTTTTTGTAGACCCTGCAGACCTTTTTGAGAAATGATTAAAGCAGTGGGAATATTGGCCAAAGAGCGAGACCCATCAGCTGGAGTCTAAGCTCGCCCTGGCGGCACTTACGAATCCAACCAAACTACAATGGTAAATGTACTAAATTCTGAGAATGTGCAGAAGGACATATCCCACCCAAAGACGAGAGCGAGAAGAGTGGGGATGTAGCGTGAGAACGGCGCTGCGCATTGTCTGCTCTCAGTTCCAAAGTACTTTATAAGTATTTATTTATGTTTGTAGGTATAATTTGTAAAGCGTATGACGACACAGCAAACGCTCAAACAATAAATCTATGCGTTGACACTTAACTGCCGCGGCTGAGCCGCTTGAGTGTGGCGGAGGCATCATCATTGTGGCATACAAGCCAGTTGGTCGGCTGGGATACAAACGTTGGAGTGTCGTTGCAGATGAATTACCCCGTTTAGCCTGGAATGCCGCGTTCGCTTTGGGTGCGAAATATGCAACAGCAGAAGCTGGACTCGTCGCGAAAGGAGGCACCAATGCCAGCCGCCCGGTCGCTGACGGCGGGAAACGTCATAAAATTTGCAAACAAATTGATGTCGTGCATTAAGCGGCAACCCGACAGCAGGCAAAAGGCCCGAGTTGTGCCGCTGAGGGGGCGGACACGTGGACAGCTTGTAAAGTTCTGGGCTTATTCACCGCAGAGCCGAAGTTAATCATGGTCAAAATAATGAGATCGCCTGGAATGAGTGATGTTTGTGGCCAGCAAATGGGCCGAGCCGCGGACGACGCGCCATCACAAAAACAATAGCAAACATTCAATTTCACAAAGAAACGACAATGTCGCATAAGGCACAGAGTTGCAAAAGCGTTTCCGAATGCGAATTTGTACACCGTTATGCACGTCGGTGTCAGTATGTGTGTGTCGCCGGCTTAAAAACGATTGTCATAAATCTGCAGTCAAGTGGTTGCGCGTATAAATTTTAAATTTTAAATGAAAATGTAAATATATTTATCTTTCGGCTACGTTTGCGAATATAAATTTGACTGTTCGGTAATTAAGCGCTTCTTATGCGAAATCGTCAAGATTTATGGTTAATTAATTTTGCTGTAAGGAAAAATTAAGTTGAAATGATATAAAAGGCTAATAAAGTGGTGACCAAAGATAGCGGTAAATTTCACAATTTTTTAATGCCCGAAAAAAAGAAGAAAATTTTGTATTATGTCTGATCCGCAATCGAAAATATTACAATTGATTTAAGAAGATAGCTGGCAAAACATAATAAATCTTTTACAGCTTCAAACCTCGTATTCTCCAAGAACCGTTGTTGACAACGAATACGCTTCGCAGTTTTATTTGGAAAATATTTTGAGGAAAATAAGAAGATATTGCGATTTTAAGTTGTAATGGTTTTCGTGATAATTAGTTCCTGAGTAAGCGAAATAACTTACTTATATTTACAGGGTGAACGATTCCGAGGTTCGCTACTTGTTTATAGAAAAAAAAACAAAATTTGCAATTTTAATGAGGAGTATTTATTATCTCTTATTTGCCTTTTTTTGAAGATTATCTCTTTCAAATGCTGGCCACGGTCTAACTATGTGATATCACACTATTGGTGGCTAATCGACCGTCCATAAACGAGAAATTATCTGCTAACCGAAACTTTCTCTCAATAAACCCACTAAGTGATGCGATGTGTGGGAAGTGGCACTGTCTTGTTGAAACCAAATGATCTCTATCTTCAGTTTCAGGCATCAAGTATTCGGTTATCAATGCCCCCATTAACGGTTACGTTCCCACCGACATCGTTTTTGAAGACATGATTCCACCGGCTTACAAACCTCACCATACCGATGTTTTTTCAGGATCAAATGGCAGCTCTTGAATTTCTTTAGGCCGAGCTGCTTTAGTTTTTGCGCAAGCTGTATTTCGTGGACTTTCAATATAAGATCTCGACGTAAAATGCGCCAAGTCGTTCCATATGTCAGTCCGAATCCATTCGAACGACTCGGTCTATTCGCTCAAACATTATCCAATAACGAATGCTGGGTCTCAAGATGGGTGTTGGTGTTGCGAATAGTTATTACACCCAGTAGGCCGATTAAGTTGTCCATAAGCTGAGCGAAGAGCTTGAAACGTTATTTAAGGATAAGTCTTTCCATGATATAATTATCAAGCAGTACAGAACAAAAATTGCATGACGGCTTGACACCACTCACGCGTGATCTGTCAAAATAATTCTATTGAAAAAAGTACCTCACCTTGGATCATCCGGTACAACTGTCTTCACTTTCTCTTTCTATCTAGTGTTCATTATAGGACGCTTTTGAATGGCATAAAATTATGAGAGAATTTCTATGCTTTGAAACATTTTAAAATGAGGATTGCCCGCCAAACTTGCGGAAGACCAATCCTTTTATTTTTTAGTCTAAAATCTTGTGAGAACCACCCCCCAACCATATATAAGGGTTATATTTTGATGCTCCGACTATTTTAATGTTTCTCCATAACTTGACCCCGTTTAACTCCAAGTTGGCAGTTGATTTTACAAGGCTAAACTCTAATTCGCAAGAAGAAGAGCTTGATAAGAGCTTGATAAGCTGGCCGACAGGGGTAATGCCTGAAAATTCTACGAAAAAAAGCGGCGCCTTACAGAAGGTTTCAAGACCGGAGCATACTCTTGTAGAACCCCCAAAGGTGATCTAGTCACTGATGCCCAGAGTATACTTAAATTATGGAGGGAACACTTCTCCAGCCTGCTGAATGGCAGTGAACGCACAACACCAGGAGAAGGAGAACCCGATTCCCCAATCGATGACGATGGAGCAGACGTACCATTACCCGACCATGAAGAAGTTCGAATAGCAATTGCCCGCCTGAAGAACAACAAAGCGGCAGGGGCCGACGGATTGCCGGCCGAGCTATTCAAACACGGCGGCGAAGAACTGATAAAGAGCATGCATCAGCTTCTTTTGTAAAATATGGTCGGACGAAAGCATGCCCAACGATTGGAATTTAAGTGTGCTATGCCCAATCCATAAAAAAGGAGACCCCACAATCTGCGCCAACTACCGGATTAGCCTCCTCAACATCGCATAAAAGGTTCTATCGAGCGTCAGCAAACTAATTGGACCTTATCAGTGTGGATTTAGGCCTGGAAAATTAACAGCTGACCAGATATTAACCATTCGCCAAATCTTGAAAAGACCCGTGAAAGGAGAATCGACACAACCACCTCTTCGTCGATTTCAAAGCTGCCTTTGACATCACAAAAAGGAGCTGGCTTTACGCAATGCTGCTATGCCGTGTAAACTGACGTTGAGCAACACCAAAAGCTCCGTCAGGATAGGGAAGGACCTCTCCGAGCCGTTCGATACCAAACGAGGTTTCAGACAAGGCGAAAAAATAGGAGAAAATAGTACGAGCTGCAGAACTAAACAGAGAAGGTACCATCTTCTATAAGAGTGTACAGCTGCTGGCGTATGCCGACGATAGTGATATCATCGGCCTCAACACCCGCGCCGTTAGTTCTGCTTTCCCAGGCTTCGACAAGGAAGCAGAAAACCGGGTCTGGTAGTGAACGAGGGCAAAACGAAATATCTCCTGTCATCAAACAAACAGTCGTCGCACTCGCGACTTGGCTCTCACGTCACTGTTGACGGTCATAACTTTGAAGTCGTAGATAATTTCGTCTATCTTGGAACCAGCGTAAACACCACCAATGTCAGCCTAGAAATCCAACGCAGGCTACTTCGGACCGAGTAGGCAATTGAAAAGTAAAGTCCTCTCTCGACGAACAAAAGCCAAACTCTATAAGTCACTCATAATTCCCGTCCTGCTATATGGTGCAGAGGCTTGGACGTTGTCAACAACTGATGAGTCGACGTTGCGAGTTTTCGAGAGAAAGGTTCTGTGGTCCTTTGCGGATTGGTAACGAGGAATACCGTAGTCGATGGAACGATGAGCTGTGCGAGATATACGACGACATTGACATAGTTCAGCGAATTAAAAGACAGCGGCTACGCTGGCTAGGTCATGTTGTCCGAATGGACGAAAAGTATTCGACGCTCTACCCGCCGGGGGAAGCAGAGGAAGAGGACCTGGCTACGCTTGGAATATCCAATTGGCGCCACGTAGCGAAAAGGAGAAACGACTGGCGCGCTGTTGTTAACTCGGCTATAATCGCGTAAGCGGTGAAGAAGAAACTCTAATTCATTCCAAAGACTCTCACTAACGAGAAAGATTTGTATAAAAGTTGGGTTAAGCTCGCTTAGCCAGAACGAGATGAGTTGTTGTGAGCCCAATGGGAGCGGTGGATACTAATAGCGGTTATCTGGCTTTTATGATATTTAGAGACTTAGATTTTTTTTAGAGAAATGTGGTTTGCAAGAAGAATAGTCCCGTGGTGTCAGATCAATCGTTCTTGGAGACCACACCGCATGCTCACGACGCGAGGTAACCCGTCGCTACCAAAAGCTTCCTACAATAAATTCATTGTTTCGTGGGCTATATGGTATGCAGCGCCGTCTTGTTGGAACCGAAAGTGGCCCATATCAACATCCTCCAATTCAAGTACGAATAATATATTAGTCATGGCTCTATAGAGTTCCCCATTGGTTGTTACATTAGGATTGACTTCATTTTTTTTTTTAATATGTATCAGTGATTCTATTCCAGTTTGTAGAGCACACCAAACAGTGACTATTTGAGGATATAACGCTTCTCACAATTGCTGGAATAGTTATCACCAATCACATTTTGTTTTTAACCCCTATTGCCCAAAAAGGGGTTAG